>NC_140631.1:37483809-37788809 GCF_057382275.1 Copadichromis virginalis | reverse complement strand
GCAGTCATATTCGTTGTGTTCCCACTAGTGCTGTCAGCGTTAATCTGAAATGACGTTAACGCCACAACACGGCAAATCTCTGTTAACGAGCTACCGCGGATCGCCCCGTGCATGGGGCTGGACGGCGTCAACACGTTAACGAGCAAACTGCGCTAACGCAGTAGTTCCCACCCATGTAATTGAGCATTGCGTGGCACATCCGACATACTGTTTTACTTTTGTCCATGACGCGCTTACCTTCAGGGTCATAATTCACATGAAAACCAAAATAGTTCCAAAGGCCAGATCTGAATGAGGGTGGGGGAGGTTCAATTTGCCATGTTGCAACGAGCTTAGCTTCTGTCTTGCTAGCTTGCGCTGCGCTCAGTGGATCTGCGCTCGACAGTGCAGCCTAGGCGGAGTAGTCGAACGCAGATCCACTGAGCTCTCAACACAGACAGCATCGTCAGAAGAAAAGTTAATAAAATAAATTTAAATACGATACTTTAAACAGAAAAATAAAATGTAAGCTGTAAACGAATGCTTGTCTGCCGGTTTAAAAATAAACTTAAGGTAAGTCCCCTCAAAAGTTCATTTCAGACAATCCTGCAAACAGTGGTATATTTTGTGTCATTATTTCAGATGATTTACTTTGAAGTTTTCCCATCATGTAAATTCTTATTGATGACATTTTCCTTTATTTTCCTCCATCATTCATCCGTATATAGCAGAGGTCGTGGTGTCTTACCGGGGTAGAAGTCTTTGGATTTGGACAGTTTGATGGTGGCGCCAGTTTCTTTCTGGAGCTGGACGATGGTCTGACCTCCCTTCCCGATGATTGAACCCGCCGCATAGCTGGGAATCAAAACCTTCAGGAAGTACTCGCCTTCCTCTGCAGCAGGAAACAGGAAACAGGAAAGAAAAGTCAGAGACAGCTACTGCAGCTCATGTTGTTTTAATACAAAGCTGTAAAAGAAGAACATTACAAAAAGCTACAGTATGCATTTAGCCTTTTTAAACCTTTGCCCTCATGCGTGCCTTTTGATTGTATATTTTTCTTGCAGGCCAAATCGTTACTTCAGACATCGTTATGTGCCCAGGATTTCACAATCAGTGCATCACTTGTGTAAACTGTGAAGTGGAAGGAAAGTGTTTGTCAGTAATCACAGTCTGACAGAACAGATGCGAGCTGGTGCCGCATCGCTACGCCAAAGCAGAATTCTTTGTCTTTCATCTTTCCTCCTCAGCTCCTTCCTAAGCGACCATCCAAGGCTCCCAAAGCTGCATAAATCCACCCAATCACATCAAATGATGACTGTTATCCATGACAACTAATTATTTCTATAATCTGATGAGTCCGTGCCAGTGTTATCTCTCCCCATTCTCTGTTTGTCCGATTGCACGAGCCTCTAAACACTCTCCCCAGATTGGTCTGATCTAATTTCAGCGTTGGGCCCGAGGAATCTGGTCCTCGTCACCCTCTTGGCACGAGGAGAGGGGAGAGCCGTGGAATACGCTGCACGTCGGTTTTGTTATTCAAGCTAAACAGATTCAAACGATGGGCAGCCCTGTGGATGCATAGCACCACATGGCTGCCATGACAGTCACACAAATGCGCTGATTAACATGTGCAAATAAGCTCACGTAAACAAACACAAAGCGGGCCAGCGCAGATCCAGATATTTTATTATTTATAAATTTTCCCCTGCTTACACTGAGCTGCACCTGCTTCAAGGGATACAGTGTAAACCGTGGATATGAAAAGAAGATGTCGTCTCTTTCATCTTTATTTTCTTCACTGATTAATGGAAATAATCATTCATAAACTGTTAGAGTTCTACACATAGTTATTCCTAGTTTTAATATCTTTGCCTTGGCTCCTCCCCCCATGTTTTTATATTTGACATGTAATTTATTTAAAAACATCGGCATGTTGATCTAACCTTCTGTAAGCCGAATGGCTGCCTCTAACACTTAACATCTGGCTAAATGTGCCAATAATGATGATAAATGATTGTTTCTTGAGAGGCACTGTTTCCTTTTAACAGATCAAATCTGCAGAGCAACTCTGAGAAACAGCATCCACTAATAATTTCTGGCTCTTTAATAAATATTTGATAAGCACCATCATTAGTCAAGAGTGCAACTGGATTTTAACATCTAGGTGAGCATACACGAACACGTTCGGCTCTGTGCAATTTATTGAAAGAAAGCGAGGCACGAAACCAAAATGTACTTCACCCAAAGCCTCCACAGTGGCGGTCTGTTGTCACAGAAATGTTATATTTGCATGTGAATCGAAAACAACCTCAGCTCCAGGTGTGTTGAATTGACTTAATAAGGTCTGACATTTTCAAGTTAATGTTTTGGGTTTGTGAAAAATCACAAAGTAAAGGAGAAAGGGAATAAACCAAAAGGTCAAAGCACACCTTAATCGATTTGTGTTCATTCAGAGCAGGGATACGTTCACTGACACGTTGACCTGAACCTTCAACCTTTTCCATGCAGCCTGCAGCTTCTTTGACAATGAAATGAGAGAGAAAAAGCAAGAGCAAGCCATTGCTCCTCTGCGAAACACGGGCCTTTGCTTTTCAGTAGTATCTACATGCTGTAGGTCAACTAAAGAGTAGCACTACCTCACACTTGATTCTTTATTGCTTTGTGTAGAGACAAGAGATTTGTGTTAAATAGCAGAAAATATTAGCCCTCAAAAGAATTAAGATCCAGCAAAATTCTTAAATCACAATTTGTCTTTTTAAATATATTTTTCAACATTTTGGGCAGCAAAAACAGATTTATATATATAAAAAATAATACTGTCATATAAATTATCTTTAATAGCTACTTAATGAAGATACGTCATATTAAAGAGCTGCAGATCACAGCATATTCTCATACTTGTTTCCTTATTCTTTCCTGTTAGGACATTAATGTCATTTTTGTACAGTAACACTGAACATGCTTCCAAAAACATATATAAACAAATATAATTAAACGCATCTTTCTGAGTCATGTCTCAGAGTGTGAGAACTTGCTCAGGGACATCAGTTGGCTTAGAGGTTAGGAAACATACCACATGGGTATGAATAGCATCAGCAGGGAGTCCCTGGCTTCTTTCTTAACTGGATACAAACCAAATGTCATTCCCCAGCTTTCTTTTTGGTCTCTCCGTACTATCTGCACTGTGCCTATTTAATAAAAGCTGAATGCAACACAGTTATTCTGTGAAGAGAACCTCTTTGTTCCCTTTGGTTTTGTACATTTTTACACAGTAATGTTTCCTAGTTCTAAAATATAAAAGTGCTAATCTAAACTGTTCAGAGAGTTTTTGGAAGCTTTTAGAAAACAAATAAATTTATATTCGCATGTTTGTTATTGGAGTACCATCAATCATCTCAAAGCTCGTCCCAGCTGCCTCCAGTAGGAATAACGGTATTTTTGGTTTCATGTGACATGTCAAACCAACTCAATAAATCAATGACTCTTAGGAATAACTGTCAGTAATTATAAACTGATTGTATCACCAAAATAAATAAAATTGCCGATGATTTAAGCCAAGAGTTCTAGATTTAGGAGCAATACACTCACCAGATTATATAATCCTATTTTTTCAGTCTTTAATATTGATTTTATGAGACTGCGAATCCATAGCAACTGTTCTATCATCTCTCTCTTTAAATTACCTCATTCAGTGTGTCTGTGCTCCCTCCCTAGCAGCATTCTTCATATTTGGTAATCCAGGACAGATATCCTCCAGAGACAGATTAAAATAGGATTACTGTTAGGGGCGCACTTTCTCACAAGGGCACGGCACCTTGTAACTGCACTTTACTTTGTCTTTCATCCACAAGTGGAGACGCCGAAGTACAAACACGGACATGCATATAAAACATTACAATGCCTGCTCTGACTATGAGGCATAAAGATGAGAGCTATCTGGACGGAAGATTTATTCCATGCAGTCACGCTGACTCAAATGAAGTGCCTTTTAATAGTTCTAATTCCTACGAAATCCCTGTAACACAAAACAGCAGTGGAAAGGAGGCGTTTGCGACACCTAACTATAAATAAATGTAATTAGTAAAGTGCCCTGCAGACCCCCACAGGTGTTTGCAGTTTATATGGCTGATCAGGTCCCTGCTCAGTTTGATTAAGTGCGGTCGTTGAGGAGAAACACACTGCAAGTTTGCTGAGGTTTCAAGAGTCTGCACAGCAAAAACAGCAAAGAAGTTTCCGTTCTCTAAACAGGTGCAATAAAAATCACATCAAGAAAGCGATAGGAATACTAATCGCACCAGATGGATTCTGGTTTTGACTCAAACTTTCCTTTAAGATTTCAGGTGAGGTTATATAATCTCAAACTAATGATTTTAACACCCATGTTTCATCCACACATGTTTTCACTTACTTTGGACAATTACATTAGACTTCTCCTCTCAACTGTGCTGGATGCACAAGCTGGACACACTTAGGTCAAACAGCAGGGGTGGAAATATTCACAACTCTGAGCGGCTGGGCCCGGCTCAGTGACATTTAAAAAGACAGATAAATTGGTCTAATTATAACAAACGACTGACTTTTTCAGGCACCCTGTGTTAGTAAGTCTCAAGTCAGAAATAATTCAGAAAAGAATTATGATTTATATGTTGGCTTTGGCATAATGGTAATTACTATAACTCGATACTACATAAATGTGGAATAAATGCAGCTCTGATCCATTTGCAGACTACTCTGTAATTTAATTCTTCACTGTAAAGACAGCAAATTTGACTATGTGTTAACACTGATGTAGTCAAAAAACATACACTGTGAATGAGGTGAAGCTGAGATCAGGAGTGAGAAAATTCCCTGTCAAGTTAATTAATAAAAGTGTGCTTACTCTAACAACGAAGAATGGTTTCTTACTATAAGAAAATACAGTACAGCGCTGTATAGAATACAAGCTGACAGCATACTGTTATTTTAGTGTTTAGTAATCTCTGAGTGATATATTATTCTAGGATGCATCTGCATATCGTCTCCATGAACGCAGTTTCTCATGAGTTATGATGAAACATCAGCTTTGCTGCCGTCCTCCTTCCACACACACGGTTATGGAAACGCAGCATTCAACATTTTAACAGCGTTCTGTGTTGTGCTGTATCCACCACAATGTCACAATACTTTAAGATGCTTTACTGAATTTTTATGTAAATCTGTCACATCATACATTCGTTAATTTTAATTACCAGAAATTTCTAAGAGCCTGATTTACAATTAATCCTTTGCTGTTTTTGTTAAACAGTGAGAAACGATTACCGTATTTCCCGGACTACAAAGCGCACCTGAATATTAGCCGCACAAGCTAAAATCAGGGGAAAATCCTGTTTTGTACATACATTAGCCGCACCTGACTAAAAGCCGCAGGTGTTTCAATGTTGACTTATCATATGTAAGAGAATATGCACAAAGGGAATTGTCAGGAAAGAGATGGCTGTTTGGAGACACACCCCTTTTATTAATATTTTGAAAAACAAGTTATGGGTACATATTTGCACATGTAGTACATAACAGTAACCTACAGCACACCAGGAAAATAGATTCGGACTACCTTTTAGGCTCAGGTGCAGTGACACGGCTTTAACAAGAAGAAAAGTCAGTCATTCACCATCTTTCTCTTCTTCCTGCGCACTAAAACCACCAAAGTCCTCTTCTCCAGTGTCGGAAACGAACAGGCTCAGGATGGCTTCGTCATCCACTCTCCGCTTCTCTCCTTCGTTGTCACTTTCAAAACCAAAGAAATCCTCGTTGTCAGTGTCAGAGTCGAACACCCTCAGAAGGGCCGTGGCGGTGTCCTCCTCTCCATCATGCAGCAGTCCAGCCCTTCAAAATCCGTTGGTGATCGTGGATGTTTTCGCACTTTTCCACGCTGTCAGAATCCACCGGTGGAGTTGGGCATAACTTGCTTTTCGCAAGTTTATCGCCGCTCGTCATCCACGCCTCCCGCTGAATGCGTAGCGCTACTTTGAAGTTTGTTTTTCGCGCTACTTCGTACGGCACTACGTTGCCTGGCTGACGGACATGTGACTAACATACCACTCTTGAACCCCGATCCTTCCGCCAGGCAACGTAGTGCCGTACAACAGCGGAACAAACAAAACAAATCGTCTTACGATATCACAAAAATCATGGAAAATCCATAGAAAAGCCGCACCTGACTAAAAGCCGCAGGGTTCAAAGCTTGTGCAAAATGTAGCGGCTTATAGCCCGACAATTACGGTACTTGACACCCTAAAGTTCCCCTAAAGTTTTGCAGCTACTATTTTTTCCAGAGTGGGTGTTCTTTCTTTGATACTAAAAATGTTATCTCTTTGTTTGGTTTTGGTTTTTTCAATCATTTGTCCTGTGCTTCAACCCATGTGAGTTTGCAAAATGATTGTAGTGTTACTGGGTGGGCTCTGTTCTCATCTCTGAGTGTTCAGCCAAGTCAAAGCATGAGCACACAGACAGGAAACCTGAAACTCCCCTGCCCTTCCTCAGCTCTGCTGGTGATGAAATACAAACTGCAGACAGCTCACACATGGATCCAGAGGAGAGCAAAACCAACCTTACCTCAGTTTACCCACTTTTGGGTTTGGTTACTAACAACCAAATAAATAAGATGAATGAGGTTTCACCTCTTCATTTGAAATCCTGTGCCATCTGAATTCCATGTTGTGCATTAGCAAGGCAACATTTTTGGTGTTTATTAAAGGATCTTCTACTCAGAACCACTGGTTACTAAAGTCCAACACGAAGACACCTGCTAGTAATGGTCTACCTATCTCTCACTAATCATCCTCACTTCTATATCAGTCTCTTTAGCTTGTACTGTCCTACTTTACATTTATCTGTATATAATCTGCTTGTACCATCTCTCCTTTACGTTCTTGCATCTCCTAAGCTCTTAAAGTTTTAGAAATATTTATTAGAAGCAGAGCTACCTCACACAAAATTACCTGATCAGTTATAAATCTAAATAGGTCAGGTTTAACACGGCAAACAAACCAAAAAAAGTGGGTCTGGCTATAGTTTAGTACTGTTTGGTTGAAAGGTCAGACCCGAACCAGCTAATGAAACAGTAATAATTAATCTCCGTAACACTAACTTCTTCTGCAACCTTCTGATTTCTGCACATTAACTGAACAGAGTCATACTGTAGTTGTACATTTAAGGAGTTTTAGAAAAACATGCTTGCGGTAATTTATGTTCAGCATCTTCTGCCAGTGAAAGTGGCTTTATTACTGCAGCACTCATTGCACTGTCTGCAGCACATGTGGAACAGAAGCATTTTCGCTGATCAGAGTCAAATGTTGCATTCATGGTGGCATATGTAGATTATATGTTCATATATCCATAAAAAAATATTTATTTTTTAAATATTAATACATTAAAATAATCTACATATCAGCCCAAATGTTTCCTTTTAAACTTACATTCCCTATTTTTAATCAGACTACGTGCTTCACCACAGGATTCTTACAACAGAAAGATGTTTCATAACACAAATTTCAAACATGAGCTTGTCGCATAACTTTGTCTTGTCTGTCTTAATATTTTCCTTTTAGTAACAACCGTATCTTGAGAATCTCATGCAAGCTGCGTATCAGTAATTAGCTGCAAATAGCAACAACAATGATGTAACATTTATTCTCGCCATCTTCAGCTCGAGAAAATGTCACATGGTCGTGTCCTAAAACTGTCTTTCGGTTCCTCCTCTTCGCTTTTTTGTTTATCCCTCCTCCCCTCCAGTGATCTTTTCTTTTCCTTCTTCCCCTCATCATTTCCTTCCTCCTGTATCTTCTCAGCTTGCCTCTTTCACAATCCCAGTCCTCCCCTCTCCTCTCCGTGCTGCAGTGACCCACTTTGACTACGAAGCCTTGAACTGACCTGCTTTAGATAGAGCCTGGCTAATTATAACCAGCTCGTATTAATAAGGCAGGGGAATTGGTAAATACACACACACACACACACACACGCACACACAACGCCTTACACACACAAACAACAAAGGATCACAAAGCAGACAGAAGCACACACTCAGAATCACCTCCTCCGCAAACAGATCGTTTCCGACGTCCCATAAACAAGCCTACACACCTTGGCAACGTGACTCATCACGTATAAGAGGACGTAATAAGAGTGACTCACGTTCATCATTTGTATCTGTTGCAGGTAACACTTGTACCTGTTACCATGGCAAGAGTTAGAAAAAAATTATTTATATATGCATAGAACAAGATCGCCAACAAAAATATAAAAATTAGACTGTCATCATCATTTATTATCACACAGATATGTTTTATATCTACTAAATGGCAGCTTTCCACACTAGCAATCTGTTTTTAAAAAATATAAACCCAATGCACATGTTTACAAAACCTGCCCACTAAGTTGATGACATATTGTTGAACTCAGCTGTATCATTAAAAGAACTGCAGAGCTGGTGTTGATTGGTAAACAGGGTTATATAACACGGATTGGATCGCACTTCTGGAAAAATCTTTTATCAGGTTTGACAACTGCTGTTACTAAATTTTCAAAAATATGAACTTCTAGACATGAAAAAAGAAGCTTGAAATCTGTGCAGAGCTACCTGCCTCCTCCTCCCACGCTGCACCACAGTTTACAGGAAAAGTTTTAGGAACATTCCTCAAGTTTTACCTGCTTTTTTAAAGCACATAAACATCGACAAAAACTTGAGAAGCTGTGCATCTTTCGCTGTCTTTCTTTCAGCCTTTCAAAGCCGTAGCTCTTAATGCACGGCATAAAGAGAACCTTCCACATCCGAGACACATTAGTCTCTAAACTCTGCTCTGTACTTAAGGATGTGATGTTTTGACTCAGTACGCACTTACGAAGCTCTTTCATACGAGACTTCACAAAATCGTTTTGACAGTTTAAATATAATTCCCTGGTAAAAACTAAAAGCAAACCACAAATGCACGATAACCCTGATTCAAAACAAATCACACTATTTATTTAGTTATCTCATGGTACTGGTGTTTTCCCCACCATTGCGTGACCCTGCCCACAGAGATCAGTTTGGTTATAGTCTTAGTACAGTACAACAGTACAACACTGGCTTCAGTGTCACTCTGCATCCCAAAGATACAGGTGAAAATCCTGTGTACTCATCTACTCAACCATAACAAGCAGCTGGAGGCTCTCCTGGCCATATCTGACCTACCGGTGTCGACCTCATACTCCAGCAGAGGTCACGCAATGCTCACCCACGCGTTACAACCTCTCAAAGCTCAGTGAATTAAAAAGCGGTGGTAAAACACTACTAGTGGGTGTTTTGTTTATTCGCCGGAAAAAAAGGTAACAGAAATGCTAAAAGAAAAATGTTTGGTTTTCTAGAAATCACTAAAAGCTCACTGGGTTTGCTGATGATGCTAAAGGAGCGTTACATGGCAGAGTCAGGCCAAAAAACACGCCAATCAAACCAGAGTCACCTGCTGAGGTTAATGGTGACTCACGGCAGCGTCGGGATGCTTTAAAAACCCGATGTCTCGGCATGATGTCAGACTCATTGTTCTCTGCTACTATTTTGTGCAATTTTTGAAATAAAGAATCATCAGAGATACAGAGTCCCGGCCCCCTTCATGTGCAGCGCCTCTTTCATGCTGACAACATAATGAGCATGTAAACTTTCAGTCCAAATAAGAACAAGATAAACACCGTAATTACAGCAGTGGTGATTGTTACTGATTAGTTCTTACTGTTTTATCTATCAGAAAGTACGGCGGGGGGTGTTCTGTGGCGTTCCTAAAAGGCTGCACTTCAGGATACCGTAACGACCTTAATGTCATCGAGGGAGAGCTGCAAGCGATTAAACAAGACGTTTATAAGTTTAAACTTTATTTGAACACAGCTTGAGTTTGGCAGTCAAACAGCAGTGTTATGCGGCAGCTGCCCAGGTGTGCAGAGGTCTGAATTTGGGGAAGGTGAACATTTCACTCAGTGCTCCTGTTTCTCATTTGTCAACAACAATCATGAGCAAGACAGCGAATAGGAGCGCGAGTCAAGAACTTGTTCTGGTTGAGAATCAGCTCCAGGTCGCAAAACTCCATCAAAACCGTATGTCTCAGTACTCGTCAATTCAATTCATCAACTTACTCTGTTACACATTGCGCAACAATGACTTCAAAGTCATGGCAGTGACGCTTTGGCACCAGAACCACATGCAAGTATTTTTATTACACTTTTTCTTTACCTGCAGTTCAGTTAATAATACAGCTTTAAATCTGAAAATAAATTCTATCAATCTTTCTTTTTTTTTCATAACAAAAATGTTCAGTGGTCACAAAGGGAATTAGTAACAAATTGGGACTTTGAGCAGAATCCTTTTCGGTATAGGTATCAATAAAATCCCTCGTAATGTATGCCTTAATTTCCATTTCTACAATTTAGTGAGTCATTATTTAATGCTTACTCTTACAGGATATCTTGTATGCTTTTCTTATGATAAAAGTATGTTGGTGGTTCACATAAAACATGACCAAATGCTCAGTTTCACACAGTTCTTTTCACTCTTGGATTTTCATGACGTAAATAAGACACAATCCCTGATATTTCAATTGAATTTAATTCAATTTTATTTATATTGCACCAAATCACAACATCAGTCACCTCAAGGAGCTTCATAGTGTAAGATCAAGACCATAAAATAATGCACAGAGAATCCCAACATTAGACGCCGCTCTGTGAGCAAGCACTTGGCGACAGTGGGAAGGAAAAACTTCCTTTTGACAAGAAGAAATCTCCAGGTGAACCAGGGAGGGGCAATCATCTGCCATGATGGGGGGTTGTGGGTAAGAAATAGTCATCTCAGGCTACGTCTACACTAATCCAGATAAATTTGAAATTAGCATTTTCGTCTAAAAACGCTCCATGTCCACACTATCTTTTTCAATCATTTTCTTCCCCATTGAAAACGCTACGTTCCTGTGCTGTGCATGCGTGAAACGTAAGATGATTTGACTTGCATCATTTCCGTCTGCCGTTTATTTACTTTCCGGCTCCTTGAAATGTCGCGGCAAAATGTCTTCTATCTGGAGCTATCTGGAGCATTTACAAACTAATATTAATCTTTAATAAGGCTGTCAAAATTGAGAGCAAAGAAAACAACTGCTGTACAATGCCGTCGGCCATCTTAGTTGAATTGGTCACATGACTGCATCATATGACTAAAATGCGTCATTGTTTTCAAAGCCTCCGTTTTCGCATTCCACACTGCGACGTTAAAAGATCCATCTTCCTTGACCAAAAACTAGCGACACAGGTATGTTAGCATAACTTTAGCACAGTGAAGCTGGAGGATGAACGTCAACTTTTTTTCCACTCGATAAAAGTGAACGTGAGGGATTCTGGTGGTCAGGGTCAAATGCAATCGCATAGCAGGATGCTATACACGGGCCAAACTTCAGTCAGGAGAACAACTGAGATTATTCATCCACAATACGAGGTTAGTTATTAATATACTGCAACAACATGGGAATAGAGCAGCTGCGAGAGAATTCAACATTAATGAATCAATGTTACGGAAGCGCAGTTTTTGGCTTTCCCCAAAAGTGCTTCATCTCTTTGCTATGACTGTCGGCATAATTTGCAGATGATGATCGGTTGTAGCTGCTGCGATGCTTTCAACCAAAACAGGCGCAGCTTGATGACATCATCAACATGCGCTATCGCCGTAGAGCGGTATAGTCAAAATCTCTATCGTTGGCCAAATTTATATCGTTCCTATCGTATATCGTTTATATCGCCCACCCCTAGTCTCCACCATTTTTATGGTGTTCTAAGTGGACTGTCATTAAGTCACATGACATTTTAGTTAGAGTTGACTTATTAACTGATACAAGTAGCCACAGTTTGACTGAACAGAGCAGTTTGTATAAATGAGCACATGCTCAGTTGGTGCTCAGTTGCTGCTCAGTTTGCTTACTTACAATCCAGCATTTCTATAATGGGCTGATATGGCAAATACTGGCCGCGGAAGATTAAATATCTACCAGTCATGCTTCCTTTACAGAGATATACAATCAAAACAGGAGAGCGTCATTTCAGCTTTAGACAGAGTAAGCCATTTAAAACAATTTCTTTTCCCCCCCACAGATACCTCTAACCCCACAGCCGCAGAGATCCACTTAGTTTATGTAAGGCTACGAAGACCTTAAAGTTATTTTTACAAAAGTGTAAACTCTCATGTGCGTATTTTTCCTCCGATGCCCTGATTCACACTGATAACTCATTCCCGTTCAGCTGTTGTGTTATGCAAACTGTACATAACACAACAGCTGAATAGGAAGGAGTTAAAAACACGCCTTAAAATGGCAGCTAATAATCCGTTTAATCTTTTGTATTATTAGTTTAGTATTTCTGCTTTATTGTGTACTTAGTTTTTTTCCCCCCAGATGATGTAAACTTGCAAGCTTCCAGTGCTCATGAACCCACAGGATTCCCTCAACACAAACCACAAACCACAAACACACACAGTTTTAAAAAGGAAATTAAATCATTTGGGCTAGAAAATGGAGGGATTAAAACTTTAAACCACTGGCTACTAAAGAACAAAGTAGGTAATGGTGAGTGTGTGTCTGTGTGTGTGTGTTTGTGTAGATGTGCAGCTGAGTAACTACAGGGTTCCCTACTGGTTGCTGTGATGAGGGTCTTTGTTTTCACTCTGCAGTTTAATTACAACACACACAGGAAGTACACACACTTTCTTTTACGAGCCAAAAGGATTTTTTGATGAAAGACTTGCATGTTTTTTCTGTGTGACTGTGTGATATAATAAAAATGTGGATAACCCACGACACCCCTAAAGTTTGTCATCATTAAAGGAACCAGCAGGCCTGACACTAAGGTTACATGTGGCCGAACTACACGGCTGTACTCCAGTGTCCATTTCTATAATAGTACCATGTTTTTTGTTTTTTAAAAAGATATGTTTAGGCACGAGCGGCCACAGAAAAACTAGGGCTGATTAAATTGTGCAAAATCTCTGCATATGCTCTGCAGGTCAAGAAAGGCCAATCTCAACATGTATAAATAATAAATCCTTCATCACCATGGCATATCTGGATGAGTAAACAGTCCAATCTGTTGCTAAGGCCCCTGCAGACCCGCCAGGCCCAGAATAGGCTCTCCATGCTGGGGGATTGGGGGCTCAAATCCCAGGATCTGGTGTCCACAGGCCTGCACAGGCAGGGTAGGAAGGTTGAAGATCACAAAGCCTTTCTCGTATTCTGTTACTTTTCCTCAAACGCTTCACTCAAACAAGCACACTTAAAGTCACCACTTAACTGAAGTTTTAGTTTGTAAATTACATGTCCAGTCATTTCATTATTTTGTAAGTGTTTGGTAGCTCTTTTCTTCTGGCACTTGTGCTCTACTCCCCTGATACTTGGTCATATTCTGCTATGAATATTATGCAAAAACCTGATTTTTTGGAAGTATGTAGAGAGCTCCTGACCAAAGGCTTTGGAAATTCAGAAAATGCACACTAGTGCCTGTTATGATTCAGAATTAAGAGGTTTGTTGTTACAGAAATGACATGATTGGAGTATACTCTATCTGAAGAATCACAGTTATGAATGTTACACTGCTGAATGACATTTGTCAGTAAAATGTCTCTTAAGCGAGGTTTTCTGATATAACCAACACGAAAACAATAGAAAGATTTCAAGTATATAGATATATCTGTTATAGTCTTCAACTGTAGGATCAATGTTCATTTATTTAAAAGAAAAATATTTTCTCTCAATCTTTTTCAACACGTTTTGATGTTTTTGCTTTGCTGTAATTCAGTTTCAGAAACCTGAATTTCTATTTATCAGTATTAGTAGATTTTTAAAAGTAAATTGAAAATGTTAATTCCTTAACCAATTCTTGGATTTAAACATTAAAAAGCTCAAATGTAAATTAGATTATTTAAGTGTGTCATATTTCATACATTAGTTTTTGTGAGTTTTTGACATTTCTGCGTCATCAGTTTGATTTTTTCCTCCCTAAAAAAAATAAATAAATCACACAACATTTGTAATGGAATAAACTGAATGTTGCAAATTTGATACAAATTAAAAGTCACATTTATTTTGTTTTTAATTTCATCTGGAGGTTCACTAAACACTCACTTTAAAAAAAAAGCATTTTCTGGCACTTATTTCAATGGTTAAAATATGTCTATAATTTAGGAGCCACAACTTTTTGATACACCTTTATGTGAAGGGTTTAATCAGAATTAAGTCAAGCATAAAAATAGGGGTTAATCTGGATTCCAGCAACTAATTTTCCAGTACAACAATGGCCTCAATCCCCCTTTAGATATTTTTTCCACTCTGACGAGATTAAATATCTAGGGGAACTTCTGAAAATCCAACGATAATAACAGATATCAGTACCAAATACCCCAATCTGTCTTTAGAAAATAATATGGGTCAAATGTAAATATGAAACCCACATGAGGGGGAAACATCTTAAGTGTAGCAGTGTGAACACAGCCTTGGATGAGGGAAAGGGGGGCTCTGGTATGGAGGTTCACAGCTCTGGGGACTTGGAAAATATTCATCTCCTCTAAGCAGGGACAATTAAGGGGGGCAGGCTTTGTCTAACACAACCCCTCCAGTCCTCTTCTCTTTTGTTGGAAAGAAGCATTCACACACACACACACAGACAGACACACACACACACACACAGACGTAAAGCACTCCAGCAGTGAGGCTCTGACCAGCTGTCTTCATTCTGAGAGATAGCCATCGTCGCTCATAAACACAGAGAACTCACAGAGGAAGGCGAGCAGGAGGAAATGTCTCTGCTTCACCTTTTCTTTAATTTCACTCCAGCATCTGCGTCCTTCATTTTAGCTGACACCTCCGCAGCACAGAAGGAGCATTCATTTTTTTAATTGCTTGCTTTAGAACATATTAATGTCTCATAAAGTTTTTACATCTAAAGTTTGAAGTCAATATCCAAAAAATCGCACACGAACATCCCTAAAGGCATCGAGACGATTCAAACGCCAGCAGCATGCAGATACTCTCATTTGTTTTTGTGCCAGCAACCGCGTAGAAGTTTGCAGAGAAGCAACATCTCAATTTAAAAATGATGCCGGAGGGGCTCGGGTTACATGCAAACAATTTCGCAACAAAAATGAGAATAAATTACAAAATTATAAAACTTAAAAGACGCCTGCGTTAGAGCAACACCTGCAGGAGGCAAATAATTATAGAAAGAGAATGGGTTCCTCCACCGATTTATCACGTGCCTGAAAGAGCTTATCTGAGATAAGACAAACATCGTGCGGCAGAATTTCAGTTTGAATAGCGATTTGGGGAGAACCAATCAAATGCCTGCATACTGCCTCCATATGTGCTGTGATCAGGGCGTCTGCGTAGAAATCGAAGCAGACACGGCGGCGACGCTAACAAAGATAGCCGAAGCCGCCTGCTTTCTCTCTCTTCAGAGTGTGTGTGAAAAGTGGTGTGTATTGTTCATAGACCGAGGCTATTTCAGAGCAGGGGGGCCCTTCCAGTTGTCCTCCTTACATCGGCCCTTTCATCGCTCCCTCATCCATATTTATCGCCGCTCAGCTCTCCTCACCTATCAGCGACCAGCTAGCTGTGACCGATGTCTCGCTAAACCAATCACATGCTTCCCTTTGTGGGAACATTAGCACCTCTCAGTGCCTTCACCCCACCCTGTACAATGGCTTCTTTGCTTTTTTTTTTTTTTTGACGCAGTGGCTTAAAAAAAAGAAGAAGAAGAAGAAGAGGAGAGAATAGAGGAGAAGGAGAACTGCAGCTACCGGTGGCAGATTCAAGTCGATGGCGGCTCCAAATCGATTGACAGCCTCGGAAACAGTTGCCGAGTGAGCGTCGTCAATAGCAGCCAGCAATTGATGAGCGGGTGGGGGATGAAATGATGGGAGGACGAGGGTGAAGGAGGACAGGAGGAGGAGGAGAGTGGAGTCATGATGGTCTGAATAGAGCATGATTAGTATGGATGAAGAGGAGAGGAAGATGGAACGAATGAACCTAGGAGAGAGGAAAGGGAGCGGGCGAGGAACGCTTACGAGTGAACAAAACAGGCGTGTCGCAGAGGAGAACGCTGTGTTCTGATTCTCGCGCTAAAGGACGAGCGGGAGCGCTATCAGTCGTTATATTTACCAAAAATATCAGCTTGAGTTTAACGGCAGGAAAAAATACAACCGTGCATATTTTGTAAGATAGCATCAACAGTTGTAACGTGTTGATATTTAATTTAAGATATGAGCTTATTTTCTTCAATCTGGCTCAGACTGAAGCAGTTTTAGCTGAATTTAAGAGTGAAACTCGGTCCGGGTGGTGTCGGGGTTTCTTCCTCCTCGACCAGACGGACGATCAATGTGAGGAAGACTGTCCTCCTTTGTATGGATGGCCCAAAAAAGGATGCACAGCTCAGCTCCAGGAGCAACAGAAAACACTCAGATCAATACCATCAAAGGCCTTGTCTCACATAGTCAAGGCTCGAGTCACAGTCTGACTCTGGGTCTGCTACTGTAAGTGTGTGCATGCAGCGCCACATATCATTTACACACCACCTCATCTTTTTCGTTAAACTTCATCTTTGCTTTTTGTACCCGAAGTCGAACATATAACACACACACACACGGAAAGCTTTGAGTGTACTGCTAGTCTAGTCCCCTAATGTCACTTGGCAAGGGCATTTCAAGCCCCTCCTTCTTCTTCCCAGCACTTGCTTGCCAGTCCATCCATTTACTAAATGAATGTATTATATCTTAAAGGCAGCAGAGAAGACAAGGAGGGAAAAAAGAGGGGAAAGAAGAAAAAAAAACATTAAAGGCTTATAATTAAAGAACTGAGAATCTCTGTACACCAAGGTCAGCAAACTTATCCAAGCTGATAAACCTGCACACCTCCCACACAGTCACATGTTGGTTTCCTGATCACCTACATGAAAATCAAAAAAACAAAACAAAAAACCCACTCCAGTTTATTTGGTTGGTGCTTACGTAAGGCTTCTTAATGGCTTATACAAGCAGGTTTTTCCCCTGAAAGCTGCATTTGTTTTCAGTGGACTGAATCACAGTAATTTCTTTTAGACTGAAAGGCTGTTTCTGGGTATTTGTATGTACTGGTTCTTTGCATTTGCCCAAACAAATCAATCCGGTGCTTTAACCTATGGTGCTGGATGCTACATCTTACTTGGATTAAAGTGAATGAAAAACATGGAACTTCCAGGACGCTTTGATAAAATATTATAATGCAAAAAACATTCTCTACATGAAGCACTGGAAAATATTTCATGTTATAAAAAGCTTTTTAGTGAGTTATGGATCTATTTTCAAGTGGCTACAGTTCACTGCACATAACACAAATACTTCAAATTAATAACAGTATACTTCTTTTAAAGCTAAGCTGAAAAAATTAAATGTAAAGCTGTACATCACACATAGCTATGTATATATATATATATATATATATATATATATGTATATATATATATATATATATATATATATATATATATATATATATATATATATATATACAATTAAATGATAGGAAAAGACCAAAGCACATTAACACATTAAAATATTGAACCCTGAGTGGCACCAAATGTATAAATCATGAAACTACTGGAGGATATTTATCCTTTGAATTCATCATGATCAAGCCCGTCTTTGTAAATAATCTATTTAAACATAGGAAACCGGATTAAGCATGAATGAGCTCATTAAACGTCTCTGATCATATATGTACACGATAAAAGGGAACTCTGAGATTCTTTAATATCTAGAAGAACCCTGCTGGACGCAGTGAGGGGAGCGGGAGGCGCAGAGATAAGAATGGGCTCGGGCTGGTGGATTAAAGCCGTGGTGGGGGTGGGAGCTTGTGAACAGCAGCGACTGCAGGTCCTCATTGATCTTTCCGTCTTTAAGACCTTCAGCTTTTTTATAAGGCATAGCTGTGATTTATGACCTGCAGGGCTATAGCTGTCCCATGTTGTCCTATCTACAGTCTGACAGCAGACCAGCTCCTTCTTCCTGTCGCTTGCCTTTTTCTTCACTCCCTCTCACACACAAACACGCACACACAGATATTTGGATAAACCCTGGACACTGGAAAAATCCAGGTCCATCTTTTCTCATCATTTTTGACCCGAACGCATTCTCTCGCTTCTAATGAACGCAGCAGATCTGATTGATACGAATGGAAATGCCCTGGCATTAAAATCTGCATCTGGACATATTTATAAGTTGCAGCTGTTGGAGGAAAAAAAAGACTTCAAAATATTTTAAAACTCTGATAAAGATAAATTTCTTTGATTTAAAAAGTTTTTTTTCCTTCTTTTTTAGGTCTACTCAATAAAGCTTCAGTCTTCCTGTTATGCATCTCTTACCCAGCAGCAGCTGCACGGTGCACGCTGCAGCACAATTTAACCACAGTGAACAGTGAATGAACATTTCAACAATACATCAGCGGTCGTAAACCCAAATGCTTTGATGGCATGGCTAGCATGAGGTCAAAGGTCATCATCTGAGCAGCAATGTTGAGTATCATGACAAAAGAAACACTGGATTTGTATAAAAAGCATGACAATGAATGTTATGGAACTGGTAACATACAATATAAAAAACATCAGCATGCATTATCCTGAATCATGAGCAGGATATGAGGGTGTTAAATGTTGCTTTAAATCCTATTTAAATATCAGGCCCTGCAGCAGTCAGATCACCTCATTAAAGGCCCTATATCTTTTCTTTACTCCAGGATTTTGCACATTAAGTCTGTGTTGTGAATCAGAATTTCACAGTAAAGATTATAAAACAGGTAGAAGATCAAAATCAAAGTCTCTCTTACCATGAGTCTCAGTTTCTTGGTGAGGGAATACAATGCCTTCAGTTTCAAATAGGGGCTGCAGGAAGGCCACTACAGAGAGAGGAAGCACAGGGGTGGGGAGTGTGTGGTGTAAACTAATCATACATAAAAACAACCATTATTATGATCTCTTAGCACCACTTTGATTTCTAAATTTACAACTGCAGCGTGGGTGCAGCTTAAAAATATCAAATACAAAAGCATGTTCTCTGTGAAAAAATATAGCTTCTGCTTGGCTAAAATCAGCCGTTACATGGTGAATGTTTTCTCTCCATCAAGAGTCAGGCATACAAACACTTTGCGTATCTCAATCCAAGTAAAAATCTAGGTTAGGCTCAACGCTGTTATCCAGAGAATTCTAGCTTTAAATCACCAAGACCAAATACTCTGATTAAAATTCAAACAAAAATGCATTTTCAGAACAGAGTAGAGTTTACTGTCAGTGCAAAATTTGTCACAATAGACCCACAACCAAGCTCTGATTCCTCTTTGTTGCTGTAGTTTTGCATGTGTGTGTGTGTGTGTGTGTGTGTGTGTGTGTGTGTGTGTGTGTAGGAGCTACTTGTTCATTTTCAACCAAATGCTATCGGATCATCGGCCTGATGTTGCTGGCTGACCTGGCAGCACTGCAGCCGTCCCCTCTGCCTGAGTCTGTTTAGCTGTCTCATCATCATCATCATCATCATCGTTCCAACCTTTTCATTTGTCTAAATAGACAAGCGGCCTGAGTGTTACGCAGGCAGGAAGAAAGTCCCCAGAGGGGCCGCCTGGGCTTTTTACATACAGTGAGGAGGAGCCTTTAGTGCTCTGAGTGCTGCATCGATCTGGAGTTAAACACTGCTGGAGAACCTGCAGCTCACACCTCCTCAGTCGGACTCTCCTCGCTCGCTGTCTAATTATTACTCCTGAGGATGGCTGTCATGTTTCCTGGTGGGACCTGAAGAATCTGTTATAAATGGCCGTCCTGATTTTTTTTTCACCGGGGCCAAGTCATGCAAAAATCTACCAGAACATGAATTTCAGTAATCCAGAGGAGTCTGTCGCTTAGCTCGCACTAAACACAAGTTTGTTTTCAAATTTCACATTATGCCACCTGTCATTGTCATCCAAAAGGAATAGGGCACTTAAGCCCTATGGATCTGCGAGAGTTTATGTTTAGATCGTATTACAGCAGCCATAACAGTTCCACTAACTGAGCGAAGCCAAATCTTCTGACCATTTCAAATCAAGACTGAGAAATTAGGCCAACAATCACAGCTCAGTCATGCTCACCCTCTCTAATACGATGGAGGTTCCTCTTTAATATACGGGCAGAATTACCTGCAATGAAAATTACATTCCCTGGGGCGTTTTTTTGTTTTGTTCTGTTTGTTCAGGGAATTCAGTTTAACACTGAAGACATTTCAGAGTTTAAAGCTAAAATTTTAAATGCTGTTTTGCAATCTTTAAGGCCCTGGTGAGAATTACAGTTGGGACTAAACTCTAACAAACTCCACATTAGAGAACACGTTAGGTATCTTAACCTTAAGCATATAACTATAGTCTTCAAATCAGTTTAACTGGCATTACAAATATTCAGTCTTCACAATCATAGTCAGATTGAACTCTCTGCACTAAAAGATCAGGTCCCATTAAAACCTATAGAATCTAACTATTTAAGCACACTCCCAGAATCTCCAGCAGCATTTTAAAAAGTCTCCTAAACCTTTATCATCTTTTTGCTGAGTATAAATAGCACATTTAAAGGTGTATTGTATGTCCAAATGTCCATGATAGGGTGCATGGCCAGGATAGGCTACTGATGGTTGTAATGATGGGAATGCTTGGCGCATGACAGCATGTAAACAAAAAACCAAATATGGTGATTACCATGGTGACATATCCATATTTCATCAAACCAGAGAATAATGAAGAAATCATTCATCGAAGAAATTAGTGGAAAAGAAATCAGCTTTCCCTTCCAGCCGCAGAATATTAAAATCAGGACAACAATGAATGATAAAAATATCCTCTCCCTGACACACTGCATTAACACAGACTGTCGCATTCTAAACTGCTCTGGATTCCCCCTGTTTTCCCTAGCTCGCCACAGGGCTGCTGTTAATATGAGTCCGCTTGTTTATCCGCTTGTGTAATTGTACACAAAGCGGCGATGGTGGCTGATGTGTGAGATTATCACAAGGTCATCCGTCGACGGGATGAGACCCTGCGATCACGCACTAGTCTGATCTGGCTTTCACTTGTTTACATCCTCATTTTGGCTCCAGCATGGCCGCTGTGGCTGCGCGTAAATCTTAAGACGCAATAAAAACACCCAATTCGGCTGATGTAAAGAGGCTAAATCATCCAGGATGTGCAAGAGGGGAAGCGACGGCTTCCCTCCAAATAACACCCCCCACCCCCAAGTCCCTCTCATTGTTTCCTTTCCATCAAATGCGGCGACCCGTGATTATTTTAATACTGATGGAAAATGACTGTCGCTTATGACGAAGCGAATAATAAAAAAAAGACGGTCTCCCTAAAATTTGCCCTGTATCATTTTATTTTATTTCCCTAAATGTGTGAATTTGCCCTTCCACCACGCCACGGTGCACATCAAGAATCCGATCAACCTGCTCTCCTTTCTCTCTGCCTGCCTCAAGACGAAGCAACATTCACCGAAACCCGAACAGCTCCCGCATCCCCGCTCTTACCTCCCGTGTTTGTACGTTTGGTGCTGCTGGCTTCCGTTGGGGTCTCCAGGGGTCTTTTACGTGAGTCCGGGGGATCGGACTCCATGTGTGGTTGTTGATTGTGATGGTGAGGATTTGAGAAAATGCCGTTTTGTTGTACTGCTCCGCCGGCCATCATTTTCGAGCTTGCTCTTGGATGCTTAGGCTGCGTTTGCGTTTAAATCCCCCCTTTCCGTTTTTTTACGCAGCGTAGCCGTGCAGATGAGTCCTTGGAGAGGGTAAAAGCGATTTAGGAATTGCAAAATACGCCTGTTTCCTACGAACGGGGTAGGTTAGCTGCGCGTTTCTCCGTGGTGCGCCGTGCGTACAGAGAGATGCTGCGCAGGGGCAGAAAGAAAGAAACGCTGGAGCGGCTCAGAGAGGGAGAAAACGGGAGACCTCTGCAGATGGAGCGACTTCTAGGCTACTAAAAACGTGCCAGTGGAGCGTCACAGTTCCATCAACCTTCAGATAAGCGGGCTAGGATATGTGTATCATTCCGCTGCAACCAGTACTCATGTCAGGCGGTACAGGATGGTGGCGCTCCTCTGCAATAACCAGCGAAACGGAACAATAACCAAAACAAAACAAAAACACAACGCAAAGCGCAAAGAGGCGAAATCAGCCGAAGAGAGAAGAAAGGAAAGGGTGATCGGTGAAGCAATTATAACAATAATAGAAAAAAAATCCGATTCTTAGGCTATTAGAATTTCGTTCTTCTTATCCTTTCCTGGCTCCAGTCGCGAAGACACCCAGGGGTGACGGGTGGGTGAGAAGGGTCCGGAGATTCGGAGCTGGAGGAAGACAGAGAAAGAGACGTTTTTTCCTGCTCGTTCTCTCGGTGAAGATGCTGCAGTCTTGCGTTCAGAGCATCCCTTCGCTGACTGGCTGCTGGAGGAAGCGCAGGGGAGCGGCTGACGTCACAGGGCCTCGTGATACCTTTCTCGTTTTCTGCACCCTCGGATTTCCGACGTTTTACCAAAAATAATTGTTGCTTTTTACTTTGTTCAGTTCCCCATTTCACTGGACAAATGTCTCACTTTGCAAAATCTGCACGTTATTTAAAAAAAACAAACCTTTTTATATTAATTATGAATAATCAGCCGCGCTGTGTTACAACACTTTTCACCATCTCGTGATCCAAGACTCAAATTTAGTTGCACCGAATGAGGTTAAATGAAATACAGCAAGCAAACGCTTTAGCCGAAGCTAAACAGGCCAAAGAGAAACGATGCGAAATGCGCTCAAGCAAACCGACAAAATTGAGTGCGCGCGAAGCTCAGAATCACTGGTTTTCGACAGAAACTGAAAGCATCACGAAAGAAAGCGAAAAACTGAGAGAGGGAGTGAGAGAGGGGGAGAGAGAGACGCCTCCGCCGAGACGCGATTGGCCGAAGCTGGAGGCTGCGTTAGTCCAGAAAAACGGAAAGGACTCGGATATGTTCTGCCGGCGGAGTCACGTGACGGAGAGCGAAGGATGCGGCGGCGGCGGGTTTTTACTCCGTTACAGCGGCAAATGCAATTATGGCTGAACGGGAGCTTGAAGGTCCCGCTGCGGCTGTTTGAAGGTCTGTAAAGGCCGAGGCAGGCCGCCTCGGACACACGTGGAAACCTGCAGCTGATTTCTGCCTTAAATTTCAATCAGCGAGTGGAATTCAACTGGCAAGAGCATGAAGGGTGTTTTTTTCTACTTAAGAAGGAATGACATGAATAAGAAGGGTTTTTATAAAAACTGTTTTGTTCATATTTGTTATTGTTTGCCAGATTTTTGTGTCCAGAGAGCTTGGACCAATCCAGATGACCCTGGCCAGACTGTAGGCCTGTTCAGCCTACTTGTATTTAAAAAAAAAAAAGAAGAAGAAGTCTCCTCCCCCCTTATTTTCACATTTTTGTCAGTCTTGCAACAATTTTATGCAATAATAATAATTAAAAACATGGCTGACAGCATAGGAATTACATAACCTGAGCTAGGCCCACCTGTCCCCTCAGCTGCTCTGTATGACCCACCTGTGTGTGCTGCGCCTGACATCTCTGCGTCGCTGTGCCTGGGTCTGAAGAGGGATCCTCCAGCACTGTGAGCTGTGTGAGAGAGCTATACCCGCCTCACTGTTTCTCCCTCTCTCACGCACACACACACTCACACGTTTGGCAAATTCTCACACACACACTCAGAGAGACACGTAAATATCTTCAACCCCCGCTCTCCTTCTCCGTCCAGAGCTCTACAGATGCCGATCGTCCTCGGTGCCTCCTGTAGATTGTAGTCAAGGTGACATTGTCCTGCTTGTTCACACGCACGAGCATACGCGCACAGAGCAGCCACTCACACTATTTCACATCAACGTGAGAAGCACACCGGTGAGCCAGACTCCTGCTCTGGAAATACGTGGCAAATCCAAGGCAGATGGATCCCAAGCTGCAGTCTGAAACAGATTCCGCACCACAAATAGCAGGAACTGCTCAGAGGTACAAAAGGCCTGGATGCTGCAGGCACCTAACTGTATGAGCTGCAGCAAGCATCTGAACTGTAGCACAGTTTCAGCTCAACACGGACATTTATATATTTGGAGCAGAGGCAACATTCGCTGGAAGCAGAATTTTGAGGGTCCTGCACAGCCAGATCGCCCATGCTGCTGCTGCTGCATATGGAAAAAGTGAAGTAACCCCATAAGCAATAAAGCACACAGACTAACAGCATTCTTGAGTTTTTATTAGGTTAGGTCTATGAGCAGATGTTAAGGAAACGGTTTTTAGAGATTTGGTTCTGCAAACTCCTCTACAGCTTTGGGTACTGACCAAACACTTCAAGCAGTTGCCACAAACTTTCCCGAGCAACACATGCAATGTGGAAGGACAAGATTCCTGCAATATCCCAGATTTCCCTCTGCGTCCTAATCTAAATGCAAAAGCTTCATTTTAGCCAACAACAAATCTTATTTGGACTCCCACATGCAGTTTTCTTATGGAAAAAGTTACCACTAAGATTTTTTTCTTCATTTTGGAACCAAAGCCTGGAATTCCCTGTTGTCCAAGATGTTATGTAGTCACTTAAGGACAAGAGGCAAGAACAGCTCAGACACAAGTCAGCTGAATAGTCCACTAAGAATGTTTAAAAGGTCTTAAATTTGATATAAATATTTAATCCTGTAATTCTATAATCAGTCTCCTAATTTAAAAAGCCTGTTTTTCCTCTGTCACTTGAAATAGACACAGTTTTCTTTTCTTTTTTTTTTAAAGAGTAAATCATTCAAAGCAGGTGTTGCTGGCGCACACCTGCTTTCCATGCAGGGTCTGGTAGTGTACATACAGTAGGCTGTTCTGGCTCTTACTCTAACACTGGTTAAAAGGTTGACTGCAGCTAAATGGATCATCAGGCTGTAAAAAGCCGCTCTGGTGCCTCAAGTGGCGGAACATTGGTGCCACCTTATGGTAGCATGACGAAGAGCAGGAGTGTTGCCGCTCCTCAGTAAACATGTTCTCGTGGATTTCATGGATTCCACAGACTATTTCTTATGCGTGCGTTTTTGGCCCTGTTAGTCGTACATGGGTTAATAAAACACTGAGTGGCAAAGTGTCCTAACTAGTGGTTTATTTTTGCATGTACATAATGATAATAAGCATAATTTAACATGTGCTTGCTATGGCTCATAAACACAGTAAACTATGTATTTGTACAATGGATTTTTGCACTTTTTTTTGAAAGTTTAAAATATAGTGCACATTCAAAAATTCATAATAATGAATTTTAAAGAGCATAGTTCATTTAATGTTGACTCTTTCTTTCTTTCTTTCTTTCTTTCTTTCTTTCTTTCTTTCTTTCTTCGATTAAGGAAAGATAAGTTTAACATCACTTGGGATGAAATGGCCTGTATGAAGAGGAAAGCCAGCCAATTAACTCTTGACACTATGTATATATGTCATTTTATATTTCGTTTTATGGTGAACTAAAAGTATAACGTGAATCATAACTGTTAAGAACAAATCTAATATTTAATCATCTTAAATCTCATTGTCAGGCTTCAGCTTCAAAAATTAAAGCTGGAATTTAACCATCACCATCCGATTGAAGTGTTAACTTCTAAAACCTTTAAAAAGACCTCCTAGAAGAAGTCGTCCTATGCAGAGTTCTGCAAACCCAGTAGCACTAAGAGTGTATGTGTAAGACTTCTTCCGAAAGCTCAGTCAGTCTCCTCCCACTCCCACTTATGCATAATTGTCCTCCCACCCGGTATTCATTCAATTTCATCGCAAAAATCAATAGGACAGTCGATGCAGAGCAGGAGGCTCAACCACTCTGTGAGATTGAAAGGAGACAGATGTGATGTGTTCCTCTTTATTTTTCTAGTGGCTGCCCTGACTCATGCCATCATACTGAAGATTTATGAGTGAAACTAACACGACCTGAGTGCATCAGAGGAAAGTGAATTGTAGTGATATGTTTAAAGACTTAATTACTCTTTCAAATCAGTGCCTGTTTATTTTTAGAAGCTGCAGCATGGAAGCACAGTGCCAGCGTTACTCATTTTTTTACTTCAGATATTTTCAAATGAGGGTGGAAACTCATGATTGTTCATGATTCAACTTCTCAATAGGAGAAATTGCTCATTTTATAATGGCCAGTTTATCTAAAATACAATGCAATAAAAATGAGTAAAGTGGTTAATAAAAAATCTCTTTTTTTTACTGATCCCTGGACTGAACTGCATACAAAAAAAGAAATAAAGAGAAAAACATCCAAACAGGGAGCCTGGAAGGAGAGATTGCAGTTTAAATCTGAAGGTGCGTGCTCTCTGGTAATTCCTGACAGATGGTGGGGGGTCGGCTGGGTGCACACCCATCATTTCACCACGTCTGGAGGAGGTTTATGAGCTTCTATATAAATCTACATTATTCTCTGCACGCTGTGCTTAAACTGCTGCTATGTGTGGTGTGTGTGTGTGTGTGTGTGTGTGTGTGTGTGTGTGTGTGTGTGTGTGTGTGGCTGCACATATTTGAGAGGGGCGTTCTCCACTTTGTGTTTTTCTGCCACGATCATTCTTGAGATTCCAGATTTGTACATTATCCTCTGACCTTCAAACTGCTAATGTGTTCATAATCACTCATGTGATGCTCACTGCTGCTGTTTTGTTGCACATGCATTGCATTTCCACGTGCTGCCACTTTGGATAATTTTCTGCTAGTTCACTGAAACAATGTTGCACCGCTTAAGTTTGTGCTAGAAAATAAGAGAGAGCAAAGCGAGTCAGTAAAAGAGGGAGAACGAGAATAAATCATCGTCGCCTTCTTTGAGATTTGAACCTCCGAAAATGAATTACCTTCTCATTGTGTCCAGTTATTACAAATGAAAATATAGAGAGCAGTGAACTGTGACAAGTATTTGGGCTGTTTCACATGATTAATTATTATAGGAAGTCAAGAGGCAAGCAAAACAGCCATTATTTCACAATGAGACTGGAAAAATAGAACACATTTCCATATTGAAAAAATATGTCTTTTCACCTTCTCGGTGATGGAAAAGGGAGAATTCAATGGCAAGCCGCCATTACGGTTATTGTTCTGCTGCAGACTGATGAGCGCGCACACATCTGGTCAACTGGGAATTTTTTTCCCCTCTTTCTAATATTATTTTCCTTTGTGTGGTGAAACTAACATCAGGTCTGCTCCATTAGACATCAATATCAGGGCTGATTTCAGCAATTTTGATAGAAGCCTCTTTATAGTTACATCACAAATCTCTCAGATCATACAGCTGTCTATTATCTTGGAAAATCCATTTGGGGATTGGCTATGGACAATTCAGAGTCAATCCCATATATATGTGGCTGAAATGGCAAAAAGATGTTTGATTGAGATGGAAAATGACAGATTTACAGTATGGAGCTTTTGTTTTTGTTTTTTTTTTGCATTAGCAGCAGTAACTACTGCCAAGAATATACAGCATGTCCTGCATGTGCTTCATACTGATAATAGGTGTGAAAGTACTATAATACAAAAACTGTAATCTTTCATTGTTATTAGCTAATCCCATCTACTGTACTGTGTTATAAAATATTTCTAATTAAGATTTAACTAGAAACCTCGAATGGGGTTTAAAGAGGCAACACTTTAAATCAGTACAGATTCATACCGACATACAGTGTATAGTAATATCTCTAGATTTGTATGTTATTAATTTTTTTATTTAAATTTAGCTGGTCAGCTTCAAGGGGAACCGCAGCATTTTGAAGCACTATACCCTTTAAAATCTAAAGTGCACATGATTACAGAATTTTAATTATTGTTACATAAACCATTACTACTGTCACTACTGCCACTGTGGTACCATCGCAAAACAACTGCTGATACTTCTGCCACAACCACAGTCTCAAATACATCTGGAGTGACTGTTCTGTGGAAGTTTTAATCAAAGTCAAGTGGTCATTTTGCTTTGCACACACTAGATGGCGTATTTGTATTGGTATAAAAATACTAAACAGACCAGAGTTCAGCATGCATGAATTAAAATTGAGGGATTATTGATTTAGCAGGCAATCATTAAGCTCCTAATAAACGTCCTTTTGGTGTAATGTAAACTTAGCAAATGTAAAAGCATGATGATGATGATGATGATTATTATTGAATAGAAAGTCTTCCTTCGGCCAGATCCACTGTATTACAAGCATATTTTCCATATTCTCTGTCAATAGAGTTTATATTTCATTCCGACAGTGCTATATTTATAGATACTTTGATGGGGATACTGTTATGTTAAGCAGTATAGAAAACAAAAACTGTTAAAGAAAATAAATAAATGGAAAATTATCCACAAAATACAATAAGCATAATCAATATAATCGGTCAATTTGTCGGTATTTAAAATAATGCACACACACTGTAAAAAAAAATCTGTCAAATTTACGGTAAAATACTGGCAGCTGTGGTTGCCAGGAATATACCGTGTAAAAAATGTGGAATCTGTAAAAGACAATACGGTATACTGGTTTTGTAACCCTAATTTTTAAGGTAGACAACGTATTATTTTACCAAAATCATGATAGAAAAAAACAAATATATTTGTCAATTATACAGCAATTTAATGTAAAAAATGCAACTTTCCATAGCTTTTTACGGATATTTGCAGTAAAAAAAAAAAGTTATAATATAATAATATTTACAGTAATTTGTTGTTAATTTAACAGTAATAGGATAGACCCTATTATTGTAAATAACTGTAAAAATAACAGAAATATGTTAAACCTTATTAAAACCTTTGACAGTAAAAAACACAGTGAAATTGTATAACAAATTACAGCATTTTATTTTGACCAGATACATTTTACGGTAAATTCCTGGCAACCACAGCTGCCGGTATTTTACCGCTAAAAATACAGTACAATATGAGGAACATAAATGGTTTACCGTACATTTTACATTTGCAACCGCTAAATATAGAAAAATCTAAAGATGCTCATATACAACCAAGGTAGAGAATATTACTGATAAACAATGAGAAAATTTGACATACCATTTGAAAACAGACTAAACATATCATTTTCTCTATTCCTACAAAACAGCATAGATCTTGAGAATACAGCATGTGTCCATATATATGGCTGGTAATCCATGGAGGAATGAATAAACATGAAACAAAATATTACCTGCCCCTGACCTATCAACAGTAATGAGTCACTGGGTCCTGCCTTGGTGAAGGAAAGGACTCGGTGGAGTTTCTAATGCGCATGGTGTTGAAGATACAAGCTCTGCAGGAGTACTTCAATGTCCATCAGGAGTTCACTTTGGAGTGGCAGGATCCCCTCTGCAGCAAAAAAAATGGACAAAGTTTGATCAGTGCTTGAGCAAAATGCACAGAAATGAACAAAACGTGCTGCCAAAAACAGATCTAATGATAAATGATTTCTTAAGTGTAAAATATACAGTTCTTAAAGGATAGCTATTGTCAAAATGCAACCTGGGCTGTTTTTTTTGTTGTTGTTTTTTTTACTGTAAACGAGACAAACATATCTAAAAGCATAATTACGACAAACGAGCCGTTTTTGAGATTGACCGTGATTTTATTTTGTGGTCAATAGCCAGTGAATGGGAATACTAGGGGGCCGGGGCATAAATTTGAGCACATCAAAATCGATACAGTAATAAAAAAAAAAAAAAAAAAAAAAAAAAAAAAAAAAAAAACACAGCCCAGGTTGCGTTTTGGCAATAGTTATACTTTAAATCTTGAAGTTAATGGCTGAATGCATGGTGATGAGACCTATCATTCAATCTACATTTTATAGCGTATGAAACTGCTCACCTGGACATGAACCTGAGCTCGGCTGATTAAGATTAGTATCTCCTGTCCATCTTTCTTTAGCAAAACTTGAATAATACCACTGCTTACCTCTCATTGAATCTTTGGGTGCAGACTTAATTGAAGAGCCTCGTATAAACAGGCAGGGTGTGATGTTTAGGGAAACCAAAGAATACAGCCGCCATCATTTCTGCCAGAAGACTCATGGGGTGCAACGAAGCTTTCATTGTGGACTGGCTAGATACCTTCTGCATTCAGAAAGAAAACAAGAAGGGCATACACCATAAACAATAATAACTGACAAAAATAATGAGACAAGAAATTAAAGTAACAAAATAAGTGCAAATCAAGTTTCCCTGTGTTGCAGTGTAGCTGAATGTTTTTCAACAATTTGATTTACGGTAAAACACATACCAAATATTTCCAGCCAAGGTTTGTTTCAATCTTCAGCATGTTTTTCCTGCCATTGTCTTGAAACTGTTTCATCGGTCCCTCTCATTTGATGCCGTTTACAAAAACAAAACAGCAATATTGTAAAGGGGAAAAGGAAAATTAATTTAATGGGAAAAAAAAAAAGATTATGACCTGAAATCTCACCATTTCCTGAGAGTCACAGGTCCTTTGAGTATCCTTATGGTTTCTGCTCAAATTCAGTGTCTGAAAAGGGCAGGAACAAAACAAACCTTTTTAATCATAATAAAGACAAAATAAGATTTAGAGACAGACGACAAAGAAATGTGTAAAATATCTTCTTGAATCTGTTTACTTTACTAACCTTGAAAGAGACTCTTGGGTCTTAGCTGTGCCACCACCCTTAAACCTTAAAACAGATGGAGACGATATGCTGGCCTGGCTTGAAATTTCCATATTTGGTGCTGTAAAACAATATCACAAACAATAGATTAATTGTACTTTTTGGACCTTGGCCAAAGCATAATCGAAAAAACAGAAAGCCCTTCATGGCTATTGTGCAATGAAATCATAATACTTACTGGTTTGTTTCTCAGATGTCTCCACTCCTAATGATTGTAGTGCCTCCAGTACAATTTCAAGGATTGAGGCAGACAGGTCCGGCAGCACCTTAGTAATGGAACTCCTTATGCTGCCCCCCATTTCCAAGATGTCTGATAAAAGAATGTGAATAAAGGTCAATTTACACCAAGTGGTACCTTTGGTCTTAAAATATGAAGCTGATCTTGCTTGATACTACACTTTTATACAGTGTTTCGTAAGTACCAAACTAACAGCACCATTATTGTGACAGCACACTGTGTTTCAATGGAACCATTTGGTACCCATACTTCATGTAAGATGTTAATGGATAGAAATCAATTAAGTCAGTGGGTTTTGACCAAAAAAATCATTTTATTTAAAATAGCTTACTATCACTTATGTCACACAGAACATCAGCAGGAGGCTCAGTAGAGGGCTCTTCTGATTTCTGCCACAGATCAGACTCTAGCAGACATCTCAAAGTCTCTCTTAAAGGCACATAATAGGCAAACCTATCTTTTCTGTTTTCATCTCTCCCTAAAAATATTTTCTTTGGTTCCGCATAGTTGAAGGCTTTTTTAAAGATCTGAGCTCTGGAGTGCACTGTCCTCAATGGCCCGGTATGACATGCAGAAAAAAGATCATAGCTTTTGACAGACTCGCAGACTTTATTGATGTCCTCCTCTGATAATGATGTGTCATCTTTTAACAGTGATGCAAGTTTACCCAAACTGTATGTCTTTCCCAACTCATGCATGTTCTGCATTTCCTCTACAATGTTCTGTATGGTTGAAGCAGGCAGTAGAAACTGACCCTGCAATTTTAAGTAGAATAGTGAAACGTTTCTCAGAAAAAGATCACAGAATTCAGGGGGCATTTCCATGTTATCTTCATGTGTAATAGACTGTGCAGCAGGCTCGGAAATCAAGGGTACAAAGTCATCTGATGTGGTTGGAACAGATGATGATTGACATGCAGACTCTCTATATAAATCACCAATGCTGCTGTCTGAAAACTCTGTGTTTACGTGACATGTGAGCAGCAAAAGATGATTTAACTCTAAAGGTATTTGTGCATCCTCTTACTGGACAAGTGACCACGTGTCCTTCCACAATATGGCTCTTCAGATGAGCTATTAACTCTTTAGAGTTCTGACACTGACGTTCACACATCGCCATTGCACATGTAAACGAAGAAACCACCACCACACCAGTGACATGGGTGGGGGCAGAGTGTCTTCGGTAAAAATGAGCCTTAAACGCGCCATACCTGGTGTATGTCTGCTTGCAGCCTGCTTCAATACACCGAAAGAAACAACGTGGCTCATTCCGATGCAGTTTACAATGAAGCACGCAGCCCCTTGATGACTGAACTACCTTACCACAGAAATTACACGTTAACATAACTCCATGTACTTTGGTAATTCCTCCCTAGCGAATTAAGCACGCCATATACAGAAACTAATCCAGAGCAATGCTTCCCTCGCAACAGTAATGCTAACTCAACTCACAAATGCTAACTAAATTCACAACCTCACTCATAAAAAACGAACTGCTAAAATTATCTATAAACGCTGGGCTGGTGGATTTTTATAACAGAGATAACTTGAAGTTGCATGTACTCACCTCACCTCGAACTAATTGTAAGCTGCCAGGATGTCTACAAATTCCGAAGATGCTGTGGTCCAAGCAGCAATAAATGGCGCTAATATACGAGTTCAAAACTGTGTCCGTTAGCGAAGCCAACTTGAGTCTCCTGCATGAAAAAAAGAGCGGTTGGCACACAGCTCAGCAGCGCGCCACGCTATTGGTCATTTTCAGGTGACGTCATCCCGCAATGTAACGTCGCTCTTTGTTTCTTTAGGAGGTTCGATCAGAAGTCACGTCTGCAGACCGCTGCAGCCACGTCTTGCCTTGCTTCCCCTTTTTTGGTGAAATGGTTCGCTCATACTGCACAATGTTGCTACCAGATTTTTTTTCTCTGCAATTCGAACGTAAAACGTCTGTACACACAGTTTACCAGCAGTTTAGCTACCAATCAACAGCGATCACACAAATTCAAAATTTAAGGCCGACCCACTTAAGGTGGTCTGATAATATGGCGTGAAACACAACAACATAAAGTTGTTTTAAAATAATGATTAAAAAAGATTATTGAAATCAATTTTATTCACAACCATAAACTTTATTTTTAACATCTTCTTTTGCTGTTGATTTTTTTATCAGAAGGTTAACAATGATATACTGCAGGCCTAACTTTTAATCTGTATATCAGTATCTGAATTTAAAAAAAAATAAAAATACTATCAGTTTTATTGTCTTTCACTGCTGATATTTGCTTTTTTTTAATGGTATGTACTGGTTGTATTATTACGGTGGACCCTATTTTTTAACATCTTGTTTCTGTAAAAATGAATGTTTTTGTTTGCTTAAAAATCTACAGCTTTATACTGTGAATTCCAATGTGCACAACCCCAAAAGATGTAGTTTTACTCAAATAATACCGTAAAATCTAAGTTTTTCAGACATTTTCAACATTACAATATGTAATTGTAAAATGTATGCATATTTATTTGTTTTCACAGAAAATATTTATGATTTCAACATTTTATTACAGTAAAAAACAAAGTTTTATCCAGTCTCACAATTAACGGTTATTCAATCTATTTAATACAGTAAAAGGAAGTTTTTGGTTTTATGCTCCATTACCATTGGAATTTGACGGTGTTTTGCTGTATATTTTACTGACTTTTTTTACAGTGCACTTGTTTATTTGTTTTGGCAATTTTGGGGTTCATTTTTAAACAGTTTAAAATTAAATAAATATAATTGTATTAAATCTGCAGGCCTTGAATAAAGTCTTGCTAATTGTCAGGTGACTCGTCTCACGTCTGAGGATAAAGGGTGCAACTTGCCCATTGCTCGGGGCGAGATCCCTGAGGTAGTTTAACAAGTCCTTGATGGCAGGGGCGCTGGGGTGGATGACAATCCCTGGAGCTCCTGAATGGCTCTGGGGCTGTTTTGGTTGACACACCCCTGAAACATTGCTTGGATGCCTGTGAATTGGCAGATTAGGGTGATGGGGACAGGAGTAGTGTGTTTCAGGTTGAGAGGAGGGTCCATCTGCTGGTTAAACATCCGATTCAGGAGGAACTAAGCGTGTGCAGGAGTCTCCCCGACAGGTCAATATGTGTTTTGTGGACTGGTATGCCTTAAGATGTCGTGTTGGGGGTGCTTTGAGAGGGTATTGGGCCCATTGTTACAAGCTATTTGGTTTCCATTCATGTTTCATATGACACATAAATTAATAACAATGATGATTAATTTCAATCTTAACTTAATGGCCACAAAACAGTCAGGAAATGCAATGATCTGAGGATTTCCTGGACATCCTGCATGTTCATATCCTTACATTGTAAACAACAAAAATAACTATAGCTTCTTAATTTGCATCAACTTAAAAAAAGCTATACTGCAATGCCATTTTCATCTTATAAATAACAGTAAATAATTTTAGAAAGGGAAAAAGGCTGAATCACTAATGCCCATTCTCACTCAGGCTAACAGGAAGTGTGGGACTGAGCTTCTCAGAATAAGAGAACGAGGAAGACAAATGTACCCCTGTAAATATCCCATTGCCAGAAACAGCCTTCCCATTCAGAAACATCAGACTTTAAAGCATCAGAAGCCAAATAAATATAATTATCTCACTTGCTGAAAAAACGGCTGGTTATTGATTTAGCGATTAGATCATTCTGCACTGAAAACAAACCAAAGCTAATTCAACGGTCTGCAAATAGCTGGAGCCAGGCTGAACAGAAATAGGAGGAGAAAAGGGAAATTTTGTTTGTAAATAGTGAACTGGAGAAGCTTTTTGCCCAGCTCACTTACAGATGATATAAGCTGTTTGTTTTCTGAAGCTGAGGCTGTTTACTTTGGACGTTCTCCTCTGTGCCTACTGCTTTACATTGTTTCAGTCTGAGGATATCCCTGATGAACCCTGTGCTCCCAGGCAAAGATTGGAGTTCTGAAGAGGTAATAAAATTAAGACTCTTAAGCCCTGAAAATAGAAAGTGCTGCACAGATCAAGGTATAATTCTCCAAAGATTTGCTTTCCCCCCCCAACACTCGCTCTTTAAGCTTATCACTTTAAATGCCCATTGTCTCCTGATTGGCTGGCTCTAGCCTTGTTTGAGAACCAGAGACACATTCAATCACAGAACAGCATGCATTGTTTTTTTGTATTGAACAGCGTGTTTCCTGGTTGCTCTGCAGGGCTCTGCAGCACCTCTCATTTGCTGGGTGTGTCAGAAGTGTTACCCATTCAACAGCAACAAGTACATAAACATCAGTGCATTAAAAAAGTAGAGCACACAATGACAGAGTGACCTTAGGGCCAATACCTAACATACCAGGGAGTTCAATGCACCACTGTTTCAATTTAAAGAAAAAAGCTTTTTAAAAAGGGAGAATTTTAAAGCAATTCTTAAACACTGTCATCTTGTGGTACAGGCTTAGCCGGAAACCTAGCTTCAGCTGCATTCTGTTAACAGTTCCTCTGGCATGAACCAATACTTGGCTTTAAAGTCCGTTGTTTCGAAAGAATAAAAAGCATCTAATGCTGTCTCGTGTTGCCTTTCCTGGAAAATCTAAACATAACCCTTGTTCCATTTGTATAGACACAATTTTTATGATTAACCTCTGAAAATTTCAAGAGAACTGCTAAGTAGAAGTTGGAAACCCTTTCTGAGAGGGTTGGGGAGGGTGGGATGGTGTGCTCAGTGTCCATGTAAGGCCATGTAAGAAATCCCTGCACAGTGATTTTAACCAGGCCAAAAGCACAACAAATATTTGAAATTCAGAGATATTCAGAGTTGGTTGAAGCTTAAGCCTGTACCTCATGTATGTTGTTTCAATAAGCACTAGCTGTATCGCTGTGACAGATTTTATATGATAACATAAAATATGAAAACACATTATATTGTAACTTTAAATAAATAAATTAATCTTCTTATAGAAAAATACCAAAAACAGTCTGAGTGGTCTGAAACTCTGGCAAGGTAACTGCATTTAACCCCCCCCCCCCCATTTAAATCTTCTGTTCTGAATGAATCACATCCAGAATCCAGCTCCACAATTAATGCAAAGAAGTGATTTACAGGACAAGTTTGTTTTTCCAACTCTGACACAGAACAGTGCACAAGTTGGCTGTCCTGTTTGAGTGGCGCTAGCCAAATAAGGTGGAACCACTTGGTGCTAGTGGACAGTATATCCTTGGTTTAACATGAAACTCTGTCTTGCAGCCAGGAGCAGCACAAACATGATCCTCTTAAACCGATTTTTAGTTTTAGTGCCATTACGTTCTATGTCGCTAGTTAGCTAACCAACTAATGTAAGTCTTTAATGTAAGTCTTTAATGTAAGTCTTTAAGTCATTAGCAGTTTCTGGGTCCAAACACGTCTTCTGGTCCCAAGGTCAATCGAACACTGCGGCATCACTGAGAGTTACAAACTGTCTAAATTCTTTAATGTTTAATAAAATAATCGGTGTTGCTGCTCTGGTGTAACAATTAAGTTTAACATCCAGGTATCCACCAAAACAGTATTTATGAAGTTTAACGGAGTTCAAAGTTAGCAGGGAGTTAGCTCGCTAGTTTCCATCTAAAGATGACAGACGATGTTCTGACGGAGGGATTCCTGAAATATTAAAACACTAACACACAAATTAGTTTTCTGTCTTCATTTCCGACACAAATGAAGACAGAAAACTAAACAGTATACGTTTGTAGGGTTACTGAAGTTAGCATGTATATAATGATGTGCTACGTGGTGGCTAGCTACACAGCTATGGTTAGCATGATATAAAGACATTAGCACAGTGAAGCTGGATGATGAACGTTAAACTTTTTTCCACTCGAAAGTTAATGCGAGGGTTCCCGACAAATGCAATTGCATGGCAGGATGCTGTAAACGGACCAAACTTCAGTCAGGAGAACAACTGAGATAATCCATCCACAAGGTGAGGTTAATCATTAACATACAGCTGCATGGGCTGGGCTGAAGTTACATTGTAAGGTTTTAAAAACTGAGCTTTGAAATGTGCTGCTGAGGAATAGGCCTACCGGTAATAAAAGCTCCACTTTTTTGGATTAAATAGAACAAGATACAAAACATTAAAACATGTAACAGCCTTAATAAACACAGTTTGGACCCGGAAGCAGGTTTTATACGTCATCACTTAACAATTGGATTAGCCGCCGCAACCAACCAACAAACCACAAGACGCCACGCTCCGTACTGACAGAAGACGGCACTAAACATGTTTTTAAAACTTTAAGCAATTCTTTCTTAAATCCAGCTTCACAGACAGTTATATCAATGTCAGATTTTGAGAGCAGGGCCCAATGCTGTCAATTAGCCTTTATATTTGTAGTGTTTCATGTCCCCTTCAATTAGTTATCATACATTTTAAAAAGCAGTACTTGATTTTTCAATTTTAGCATTCGGCTTTGGACAGATGACCAGACTGCTCTGCCATGTTCGGAGGGAATTCCAACGTCTGAGTTTAGGAGCCTGCAACAAAGCTAATCCTTAATTTCCAGGATTTTAAAACTGTCTTAAAAAAATCAGGAAAGCTGTCATAAACAGCTGCCAGAATTGTAAAAGCCATCAGTCACTTTTTGCCTGTCGTTGAGTCTCTGCTGTAGCTGCTGCACCAACAGCCATGGCCTCTCACCCAAGAATGAACTCTAAGCTCTCAGAGTAGGATGTAATACCTGATATTGATGTCAAAAATCAGATGTGTTGAAACAATGATAAGAGTCTAATGTTATCACTGGCAAAGTGTACCTTTGAATAGTGACACATTCATTTATTGTTTGTGTTTATTAATCTCACACTAGACTTCTGTTCCCTCTTTGCTCGTTTCTGATCCTGTGCTGAAATCTTCAGTCCCAAATCTACATCCAATCTTAGTTCACTTGCCTCAGAGCGGGTCCCCAGTGTATAGTCCTTCATGTCCCAGTCTTTAATCTTATCCTTGCTTTCCCAAAATTCACAGACCCTACGGTAACACAGCTGGACTGAAACTCTGTCATCACCTTGGGGACTCTCTGTCAACAGGAAGTACATAGACTTTATACTTCAGGTCTCATTTTCGTATTTCCTCCTCAGAGCAGGATTCACATACAGAAGCAGACTGCCAGCTCATCAGACCTTCAGGAAACATCTGCAAGGGTTAGTAAGGATGTGGGACACATTTTAAAACCCAGATAAGTGAAGCTGCTGGGTCAACATCATGACCACACCCAGTGATACCAGCGAACCTTTAAAAATTGCATACTACACTGAACTGTATAACATAATTAAAGCTTTTGATAAAATGTCAATATAACCAAAAATATATATATATTACTGCTTTATATAACATAGGGCATTGATAATTATTTGTTGCAATTGTGGCAGATCACACAGTGTATAAAAAAAGGATGTGGATTTTGGTAGGTGTGGGAAACAAACGTAGCTATCAAAATATAAATATATAAATATAAGCATAATCTAGGTCACCAAAAAAAAAGCTTTATTGTACATTAATCAACTCAGAGTTGGTTGAGTTGTACAGAAGCTTGGCAGAATGCATCCTTGCAATTTCAAACAAAAGGATATAGATGGACAGCCCAAGTTTTATTTGCTAATCCACCCCTCCACAAAGTTCAGCCTGGTAATGTGAGAGGCAAGGTACACCCTCAGCAGGTCAGGGCTAACACAGCCATAAAACCAAACACCTACAGCCAGTTTAGAAACATCAAGTAACCTAACAAGCACATCTTTGGACTGCGGGAAGAAACCGGATTACCCAGAGGAAATTCACAGGCACTGAGGGAACATGCAACGGCCACACAGAAAGACACACCCAGTCAGTCAATGAGGCACTGTCCCTTCATCCTACACTAAGAGGAGTTGGTGAAGCGAAGTAAGAATAAAAACACGCTGCTTAAAGTTCTTTATCTTTGCTCTGTTGTTTCTTTTAATTAAGACTGATCCATTGCAGCATAATAAGCCCTTGTGTTAAACTAACATCGTCTAAGTCAGTTATCCTCCTTCTCATATGAAACAAAGAGAAGGTGGTGTGTAAAATCATGTGATGTTAAAATATGCTGTGTAGGTCACAAGATAATCACACTGGTTTGATTTCCATGAGAATGAAAACAAATATTTCCAGCATGAAGCAGCATGATGTGAAAACCTTACATAAAGTGCTTCCAAGCGCCTTTATTTGGTTTATTTGCACGCAATTAGTAGATATTGGATTTAAAACATGATTTAAATAGTTTTAGGTAAAAAATATATATACTTGGGTATATACTGTATACCTAAATATGTATATGTATGTGTATAAAGTATATACAGCCACCATTGAAGAGGTTACACTGTAGTTTCAACCCCCCTGTCTGAGGTTTGAGTAATCGTCTGTCAGTATTAATTTTAAGTACAAAATGGCCTGTATTTGTGTAGCGCTTTACACATCCAGTCATCCACACATTCACACACTGGTGATGGCAAGCTACATTGTAGCCACAGCCACCCTGGGGCGCACTGACAGAGGCGAGTATAGCGGTAAAAAGAAAAGAGAACAATCATGTAAAAAAACAAAACAAAGTAGGATATATATATATATATATATTGCAGACATAGAGGACAGTTACAAGTACCTGGGGATCCCGCAGGCAAATGGGAACCATGAAGAGGCCGCTAGAAAGGCTGCAACCACCAAGTACCTGCAGAGGGTCAGGCAAGTCCTGAGGAGTCAGCTGAATGGTAAGAACAAGATCCGGGCCATCAACACATACGCCCTGCCCGTGATCAGGTACCCTGCTGGGGTAATAGGCTGGCCAAAGGAGGAGATAGAAGCCACTGACATAAAGACAAGAAAGCTCCTGACCATGCATGGAGGGTTTCACCCCAAGTCCAGCACCCTGAGGCTGTACGCTAAGCGGAAGGAAGGGGGCCGGGGACTGGTGAGTGTCAGCACCACAGTCCAGGATGAGACAACGAACATCCAAGAATACATTGGGAAGATGGCCCCAACTGACCGAGTGCTCAGTGAATACCTCAGGCAGCAGAAACCCAAGAAAGAGGAGGGAGACGAGGAACCATCATGGAAGGACAGGCCCCTGCACGGTATGTACCACCGGCAGATAGAGGAGGTGGCTGATATCCAGAAATCCTACCAGTGGCTGGACAAAGCTGGACTGAAAGACAGCACAGAGGCACTAATCATGGCAGCACAAGAACAAGCTCTGAGTACAAGATCCATAGAGGCTGGGGTCTATCACACCAGGCAAGACCCCAGGTGCAGGCTGTGTAAAGATGCCCCAGAGACAATCCAGCACATAACAGCAGGGTGCAAGATGCTAGCAGGCAAGGCATACATGGAACGCCATAACCAAGTGGCCGGCATAGTGTACAGGAACATCTGTGCTGAGTATAACCTAGAAGTCCCGAGGTCAAAATGGGAGATGCCCCCAAGGGTGGTGGAGAATGACCGAGCTAAGATCCTGTGGGACTTCCAGATACAGACGGACAAAATGGTGGTGGCTAACCAACCGGACATAGTGGTGGTAGACAAACAGAAGAAGACGGCCGTAGTGATCGATGTAGCGGTTCCGAATGACAGCAATATCAGGAAGAAGGAACACGAGAAGCTGGAGAAATACCAAGGGCTCAGAGAAGAGCTCGAGAGGATGTGGAGGGTGAAGGTAACGGTGGTCCCCGTGGTAATCGGAGCACTAGGTGCGGTGACTCCCAAGCTAGGCGAGTGGCTCCAGCAGATCCCGGGAATAACATCGGAGATCTCTGTCCAGAAGAGCGCAGTCCTGGGAACAGCTAAGATACTGCGCAGGACCCTCAAGCTCCCAGGCCTCTGGTAGAGGACCCGAGCTTGAAGGATAAACCGCCCGCAGGGGCGTGCTGGGTGTTTTTTTTTTATATATATATATATATATATATATATTTTTAGTGCTGTCAGCGTTACTGTATTTGGTGTCAACACCATAACCGTATTAACGCGGCAAATCTCCGTTAGCGAGTCAACACGGATCACACCGTACGTGGGGCTGGATGGCGCTAACGCATTAAAGAGCTAACCGCGCTAATGCGTTGATGCCGTGCAACCCCATGCACCGGGCGATACGTGTTAACTCGCTAACGAAGATTTTCTGTGTTAATGCAGTTATGGCGTTAACGTCATTTTAACAAGATTAACGATGACAGCGCAATTTTTTTTGTTATATAGCAAAATAAATCATGCCTGTACCAGATGTACCGGTATAAAGTACAGTAGCTTTGCATTATTAAACAGAGCAATGGCTGTCTTGTCTGTCACACCCTCCTCAACTTTTTTGTGACAGTTTCATCAGATATAGTTTCCACTTTTAGAGTTAAATGAGAAACAGAAAAAACTTTCCATCTGATGATTCAAACACAGTTCAGCGTATGTGCTGTGCATCATGTTTCTGGCCCAGATTGTGTAACTGTGCACTGAAGTTGGGGTGAGGTGGTGGACTAGATGATGATTGAGCTTCAATGCCGCATGTGAGTCAGAGTTATGAGCATTATGACTCCATGAAGCTGAAGCACAAGCAGCCATTGTTTCATTTCCCATTCCCTCTTTCCTTATCAAATGACACATCGCACACAATAAACTGCCCAGACACGTAAGCATGCACAAGGGTGTATGCAATCTGTGTAGTGGCAGGATCTCAAACAGACACAGATGCGTTTGAAGTCCTGGGCCCTCAGTCCAGTCAGAAAATGGTATTTTTAAACCCTAACCTTAACTTTACGATTACAATTTGCCATGGGCGTAACTTTGTGCTGAACATTGGGGGGGTCAAGATCTCTGTCTAAATAAAGAAATAAATCTGGGTAATTCCCAGATGATTAAACATGCAACTATTTTGCTGGTAATATCTGAAATGAGTAAAGAAAATCAACAGCCTATTTATGCAAGATAATTTTATTGGTTGGGTCATTTTCAGTCCTTGTAAAAACAATAGCACCCAGAGAACTGATGCCACCGCGTACGATTCTTTAGAATTGGGCTCAATACTCAGAGGGCAAACTATAAATCACTGAATCTATCAAGGCTTTAGACTAAAGCTGCTAAAGTGTCTCATTAAATATAGCGCTGCCTTTTCTGCAGATACAGGACTGTTCTGATGCTTGCATTGTCTGATGCTGCAGATATTTGCTCTTTGGTCCTTGCTTGTTTGCGATGTTGCTCTAATGGACCGCATTAAATGCAAAACTAATGCATCCTAAAAATAACAGCTGTTGTTAACACACGAATACTGGCTTAATAAATTATTTTGTCCCGACGTATGGATACAAATCTGGCAGTCTGGCAGCCAAACAATTGTGTTTGTTTTTCTAACTCAAATCTAAAATCTTGCCCACATTGATTAAAAAGGCGGCCAGTAGCTAATCTACATCTACTGAGGGGTCTTGCTTTTTGTGGTACGTGGTCAGTGAGCCGTGGAGGGCGCCAGCTGTTTCCTGGGTTTTGTTTTGGTTCAATTGCTTTAGTCTTTCCTTAAAAACAACTGTGTTTTACAGCTGAGACTTACGAAATCATTAAAATACAGTAAAACAGGCTGACTGAGAAAAAGGTTGCTCACAATAAAGACTTAAGACGGTAACTGTAACAGGATGGAGAATCTATAAGCTGCTAAACTTTAACCAAGAGGGAGCAGGATTTTAGCTAAAAGTTGTAGTTGTAGCTTGTGATCCCTGTGTTATGAAAAAGCATCTAACATGTTATGAGTTCAACATCACACTCAGCATCATCACTCATTTCTAGAGACCAGTTTTTAGCGTATTCCCCAACCGATTGTGAGCGGTTACTGGAGGTTGCTGACGGTCACTGTGAAACCATTTGCTAAAGCCCCGGTCACGCAGATTTGCACGTGACACCATGTGCACATTTCTTAAGACCATATTGGACGTAGCCAATATGTCCAATCACTCATACATGCTTTACATAGAAATTCACTAGCTAGGCCCACGTCCTCATTTGAGGTTTGACAGCATTTAGTAGATAAAGGTGAATGGCTCGGACATGAATTGAGCTGCGGGTTGGGGAAGGCCTCGAAGGGGACTGGCAGTGGCTCCCCGGCCTGGCAGATCCCCACGTACTAAATAGAAGTAAAGAAGGTAAAGAATTGAAAAGCAGAGGAAGGGTGGGGCATGTAAATGAGAACGAACAGCTTGTAGAACTGGCAGAACATATACAGATGAGAACCGGAAAGAGTGTGTTTGGAGGCGTGGTCCCGCTCCTGAAATTCAGATACTTTATCTTCAATCATCATTACTTTTTTGCCCTCACAATGACAATATTCATCATCAAGGACAGGTTTTTACATCACTTTTCTGTTGTTTCAGATAGAAGAGTACAAAAAACAAACAAAAACAATTAGCGATACAGGAATCAGATAAATAGTATATCAGTATAACAATTATAAGTTACTTGACTTTTTAAAATCATCAGTATCTGTTTCAAACAATATTTAACAATTTAACATTTTTACATTTATATTTTCATCTTCATCTCTATTTCTCATCTCCTTCATCTGCCTCCCGCAGCACTACTCTTGCCTTCTCATCTCCATCTCATCCTCTTCCTCCCTAATTAGTTATTGTTAGCAGATCAAACATGCAACCCTCTCGTGTCTGGACATCTGACCAAAGATGGCTAAGCAACAACATAACATTACAAGCTAACTGTTTTGATGCATGCTCAATCATCCAGGTTAGGAAGTTCCAAAACATTTCGTCACTCATCCAAGTGACTTCTTCAGTCTCAGCTGACTGCAGCTTTCCCCAACCTTATAAACAGTACCGTCACACAACCACTCTCTAGGACTGTGACTGAGGCTTTGCCCCTGTGTTTTTTAAATTTCTCTTCTTTGCAAATGAGCATGTTTTTACTTGTTTTGGAAGTTAATGCTGCTCATGAACATAGTGGCTTTCCAGGAGCTTCAGCCACTGTTAGCTGTCCCACTAGAAATCCTTTTATTTCACATTGGCATTGGTGCTTCCTCATCCTCTCCATTGGTATGATATCCTCTGCTGCTTGACTCTGAGCAGACAAGACACTACACTGATTCATCGTGGAATAAAGTATTATTACACAAAACTTTAGTTGGCACGTCTTCAACACAATATAGAGCCACAGCTGTTACTACAAAAAGAATTTATAATAAAACCTTTAAATTCTACTGGAAAAGGGTCGTAGCTCAGCTAGCTAATTTCTAAATAAACACACAAACACAAATGTTAATGTAGCCTATTTAGGGCACTTGCCTGTAGATTCCCACATTCATGGAAATGTCTTGACCTTAAAAGTTGAGACGAACAACCAGGTCTGGGAGCACATGAATTATGGATGGTCATTTGCAATTCTCTCTTTGACCTCTTTCAACTTACCATGAATCCAAATCCCAAAGCTAAAGGCTGTGCGTGATTCACTCTCCATGAATTTGTGTTTCGAATGAGAAATAGTTCTGGATATGAATAATAAGGCTTTGGATTATTTGAATAAATAGAGTCTCAGTTATTGAGGGGCTGGGGGATAACTTTTAAGAGTCTAGATGGCCTCACCTTATTCAAATTAGATAAACCAATATGTGTGCTAATATACACTGTTATGAGCTATGGATAAAATTGGAAATGCCATTCACACTGCAACAATAACCTTAACAATGACAAGCCTTTACCTGCTCACAAATTTCAGATTTTTTTAAAAGAGTGCATTTGGCATAGATCCCTTTTTTATATCCATTTTAACAATATCAATTTTACATGCTAAAAAATGAAAGTAAACTAAAGCATCATGTAAAATGTTACGGTATATTATATTTTTAAATGCAAAGCAGTTCGATCGTCTTTGCTTCAGCAAAGCAGCAAAAATATGAAAATTACAAACATCATTGGCTACAGTGTAGACAGAACACAAACATAAGTAAACACATAAATACCTACAACAATAAGAAGAGGGTGATCATGTGATCACAAGCACGGGCGTCTTTATTTAAACATGTAAGCATAAGTACTGAAGGTTAACATGGTCTTTTATAGATAAAAGGATTTTCATAAGCCCACAAGACCCTGAATGCATCACCAAACATGCAATAACCTTTGAAAAATGCATTTTTTGTCAGTCTGAAATTGGGGTCATTGTATTAGACTCACAATACATGGTCAGCATCTATGTGCAGTGGGAGTTTTAGCTGTTTTTTGTTTTAGCTGTTTTTTGTTTTTTTTAACTGTTCTGTATATTTGTCCAGGCTCTTTGTCCTCTGCCAGGATGGAAGTACGGAGCCCCTCTGATGACATGGTCCAAAAATAAATAAATTGTGGCCACAAAATACTACTTCGTGGACACGAAATAGGTATAACGTGCGCACGAAATGCTAATTTGTGGGCACGAAACACTTCACCAATAACCGTGATCCAACATTATGCACTCCACACTGTATTTCAACATTATGCACTCCACACTGTATATAAATGCCACTTGTTTTGCACATATTCAACTCTGTATATTTTATATATTTTATTATTATTATTATTATTTTATTTTATTTTTTTACTATTTAATTTGTAAAAATGTGTATACACACACACACACACACACACACACACACACGTAGGAAAATATTTAGTATACACATCCAGAAATGCATACACTATTATATATTGTACATATATTTATTAGTTTCAGGTTGGCCATTCTTGTATTTTGCTCGTTTGTGTTGTTGTGTTTGCACATCTCTGTTGCTTGTGGGGCTCGCACACAAGAATTTCACTCGCATGTGCTGTGCCAGTGTGCCTGCACATGTGATGTGACAATAAAAAGTGATTTGATTTGATTTGATTTGATTTGATCCTTCCCAGGCCCTTGCAGTTGGCTGACAATAAAATATATCCCAGCGTCCGGGTCGTACTTACGTCTGCAAAGCAACTGGGCTCTCAATATCCTGTTTAAAATTTTCTCCGTAATAATGGTTCCTTTCAGTGCCAGGCTTTTCAAAATGCATTTGTAGCTCATTCCCAGCCTAAAATTGTCAGGGATCTGAGTCTGAGTGACCTACACTCAAAAAAATCTGTTGTTGGATGAACACAATTTAATCATGGCACCCTTTTTGCACACAATTTAACCAAGTACAATAAACCCTTTTCGATCATGTCAAACCAACACATTTAGCATTTGGTGGTTTAATGTAATCAGATTACGTTGGATCAACATACTATACTTACATTGATTTGAAGTGATTTATTTAAGTATGTAGAGTGAAATTTGTTTTAATTCATTCTACACAATTTAAAAAGTTTAGGAAAACAGAATTAAATCTTGTTGTTTCAACAACTACTTTGTTAATCAAGGCAATGATTTCACTCATTTCAACCAAATTATTTCAATTAGATTTGTTTACATTTGTTACACATTTAGAAACCCACTACTTTACAAAAAAAGTCACAATCAGATTATGATAACATTATCTTTATTAACTGGATTTAGTGGACAATATAAAAGCTTACCATTTTTGTACACCTGCAAGCATATACTTCAAAAGGTAAAATGTTAGAATACTTATTTACATAGGTAATATGTTGGAACCAAAGCTTCCACAACTAAAAACAGATGCAAAATTTGCTCAATATATCGACTGCATTTTAAAAAATTAAACTAAAAGATAAAAATACATCTCCCACTTGGCAAGTTAAAACATGTGACAAAATCGAATTGTGTGAATTTGGAAAAATAAAATAAAATAATTAGAAATATTTTGGGGGCAATACAACAACAACAAAAAATTCCATAGGTGATGAAAATCTATATTTGTTTGGTGTATCTCATTGAAATAATTATTAGTTTGACCAATTTTTATATTTCTGTATTTATTTTTTTAATTTTGGTTGCAGTCCTCCACAGCTAGCAATATAGTTTTGCTGTGTTTTAAAACATGCTAGCAAGCAAAATGGAAACAATAATACAGTGAACTTAACAGGTGGCAGTGGTCTTAAACTTTACAGGACCTTGATACATAAACACAACATAGTACTTCTGTCAGTACTTCTGATCCATTTTGAGCCATCTATATAAGGACAAACAAAAATCATCTGCAGTGCTGTATAAAAGGTGAATTGCCCAACAGAGAGAATCCAAAAACTTAAAAAAAAAAATGTTTTAAATGAAAGAAAAAAAATATAAACAACTCAAATATTAACATTATATATTGGAAATCACCATTGCACCAATGAACCATTCAAGACCTATCAGTCATTTTCAAGTGCTCTCACCCCATAAGCTTGTTTTTCAGAAACTGTACCTTTGAAGACAGCTTTTGTCCATCAAGATTTAAAAGTATCTTCTGGAGGACTTCAAAGGTGCATTTAAGTTCTGGTGGGTAGCTCAGGTTCAAACGGTATATGAGTCCAAACAACAGAGCACATGCTTGTGCAATGTTACCCAAATCAGTGTTAGCCTCCACACCCTCAATCACGACACCAACGTCCTCTGGGTCATCTTCAGGTTCAGCACCCTCCTTCTGGATGACGTACACCCCCATCACAGTTTGCTCCATGCAGCTTTTTGCCTCGCTGTCCGTATCGTACATGAAAAAGTATAAGACAACAAAGTAAAATTTAAGAGATTGTTTAAACAACTGTTTCTATGCTGTTCATAAAATCCAAGTAGTCAAAGTAATAAACAGAAAATTACACCACTAAAGTAGTTGTTAGTAATTACTCCAATACATAAATTATAAAATACACCTCTCATGTCAAAAGAGGTGGCATAATTGACCTCTCACCGGCCCCTCCCCCGAAAGGGCCATTGTCCAATTACACATTATAGCAACCGTTACTGTGTCTGACAAACATTAACCTCAAGCAAGATGGAGAAGCGGTGTGCCCACCGATACGCCGAGAGATTGTGTCTGGAGGAGTTGTGTTCTTTCCATTCACAAAGTCAAAAACAACGTGAATGGATTAAACAGTGTGTATGGCCCCATTCCCAGGTAAATGTACCGAACATTATGAAGCATGTCTGCTCGCACATTCGGGTACCCATTGGTGCGCAGAGGAAACCATTTGTTTGTCGGACGTAGCAAGAGTAACTTAGGGGGACAGGACTCGAGAAAAGGCTAACTCAGCTGCTAAAATAAAACAGGTATAGAAGTGTTAGTACTAAACAGCTCAAAGTTCATAGACATTTCTATTTACAAATACTGATGACCATAACAATGAAAAAACAACAGGACTTGTTTTAATCCAAGTACAGATTCAAAAGCAATATAGTCTTGATGCATGTTAAATGCATTGTATGTTTGTGTATCAAGTTTAAGTAGGCATAAATTTCTTTCCTTCCAATACCAAATTCCAGAAATTCTTTATTGCAACGCTTAATACTGTTTGGTATTCAAGACATCCTTTCCCCAATACCAGGTGTCTTGTTGCTAATCTCAAAATTTTAATTTTAATGATTTGCATTTGAGGCAACGTCACAATTTGTATGAGAATGTTACAGACAACATGCTGTCACAATGGCTCACCAAGTACTCCTTTATTAACTTCTCATAGTCTTCGTTTAGGTGGATGCACAAAGACTTCAAGATGCATGCTTGTCTGGTATGGATGTTGTCATGCTGGAGAGGAGGAGGAGATAATATGAGCCAAAACCAGTCTGTTTTTCTTAAAGCTAGGGTAATCAGTTAACTTGCATAATTATTCTTTAGGTTAGAACCTGGCATGTACCACTTGTTAAGCAAACAAACAAAATTGACAACTTCATCTCCAAATAAAAGTTATTTTTGCTGCCTATGACAAAGTCTACTCAATCCTAATACAAACCTTGGAGATGGCAAGCATGAGACCTCTTATTTTCTTTCCACGTGTCCCTCCTTTGGTCAGAAAGATTTCCATTAAGCGTGGCGCGTATTGGTCAAGCTCGGCAAAGAAAGTAGATAGCAGAGGCTTTGTGGTGATTCGCAGAAACTCCTTCTCAATCTGCAATAGAGAACAAATACATTGATTAAAAACGCAACTGTATATTTCACTCACTTCACATCTAAGCTGACTAAAGCTGCTTTTAGAAGACCATGCAGACATCAGTGCTGTCTGTGTAGGACATGAATCAGTCTGTGTCAGATACTGAATTTGAAATTTCCACTAAAGTCACAAGTAAGAGGCAAGTGGAACCAAGATCTAGGCCATTTGCTTTTTGAAGTTTGCAAAGACTGCTAAATTGCACCAGTGGTAGTTCACTCTTTGCAACACAGTATGCTGTTCTAAACAGATTTTTCAGGTTTATTTTTAGTATATTATTTGCAATTGGTGTTTGTTCTGGGAAAGATATTGCAGACTGAGCAATAATCCATTTCTAATGGGGGCCTTTCTTAAAATGACTGGTCCCAGTAACAAAGGCGCTTGTCGACTCAGAAATCGAGGGAAAACCAACAACACACCCGGCAGAACATTATGTTATTTACACGGGTGCACATAAGTGGTCCGCATGTGCGCATTCGCTGTCAAAATAAAAGACGCGCAACAGATAAGAAGTTGCAACGCACGTTTGCATCCATATAAAAGGCACTGTTTTTGTCCGCTAGAGTGGGATTTTCACGGCACATTCTGCACCACATCTGTGTGTTCATCATTTGTTTGAAGCCAGCTCACCTCCTGCAATCACTTTTGCGAGAATACGCGCTTCTTTTGTGGTTCGGACTCCTTCTGACATTTCTTTGGAGGTGGAGGAAAACCAAAGTAATTGCTTAAAGGAGCTTCTTCGACATATTTAAGAGTTCTAAACAAATATGTCCTCCTCCAGAAAATCTTATGTATGCAAACACGCGTTGCAACTTCTTATCTTGTGCGCGTTTTTTATTTTGACAGCAAATACGCACTTGCGGACCACTTATGTGCAGCCCCGGTTATATAGCTCGTCATGTTGCAGCCACAGAAATTCTTTTGTCCATGAAACCATAAAGCTGCACTTTCTTTTTGCCTTATAGTCTGATTTGTCATAACTTTTCCGTTTTGTGGTAAGCTTTTCTTTGGCTGTCACTTCTTCACCCTGACCTGTCTTATTTGGCTAAGCAGAACTACAATTAATATCCTGCTGCTTTTACACACGCACTCACATAACACTCAGCGATTGTCTGCGCGATCAACCTCTCACATGTTTAAGCTGCGGGAGATTTCACTTGTCATGTTTGCATAGTAAGCTAACGATTGATAAGACGATGTCAGAGGAATTGGTGCACAAATTATCATCACTCACAGATCAGTGCTGTCGCTCTCTATACACAGGTCGCGCTATTGCAAAGTGAAAGCAAAAAACAAGCGCAAATTCAAACGCGATTTCAATATGTCACATATTGACAGTGGCTCACCGATGCCAATGACATAATTACCCAGCTACATTTCCGAAAGAATGCAGAAGCATTGACATATATTTTTCCTTCTTATGACAGCCCGACGGGCAGGGCAGAGATAGATTTTGGTAGCCCGACTGGAAAAATCGCTAGCCCTGGGACGTCGGGCTAGCCATTTTGCGAGCCCTGTACAGTGTTTCAATAATTGTACCTACTACTCTCCCTGATGGAACAACGCTTGCACTGCCACATACAAGTCACTGAAAGAAAAAAAGAAAAGCAGTTTTAAGGATAGTTTTATTGGCACCTTTTTTTCATTTTGATTAAATCATAAAACTATCATAAAAAATATATGATGGTAAAAGGCTTACCATGTATTAAAGAGGAGGCACAAACAATCAGAAAAAGGGGTCAGCTTTCTTTGTGGTGTTACTATGGTAAAGAAAACAGAAAAAATTATTTTATAAAAATTCCACAGTGGATTTTTTTTTACTTTGTTGCAAATGTATAAAAAAAATACAAATACATATAAATACCTCTTGCAATATAAAATTCACAGATAAATATCCAATCTGTTGCTAAATGTAATAGCAGTGTTTCACACTATGCAATAAAGATGCTGGTAGTTGCGGTAAAGGTCCCACAGGCAATTTTCATAACTATCCGCCATTGCCTTTTCCTCTGACCTCGTGTTTATGCTCTTTTTCCCATGCACTAGCATCAAGTCAATTCGAAGGATGCAGCCCCTGAATTTGGACACAGCTAATATTTAGCAAATCGCGCATGCTAGTTTAACTTGCATTACTGTGAGAGGCCGAATGCTTAAAATAAAAGGAGAGAGAAAGAAAGAAAGAAAAAATGCAAATGATAATAAAAAAAGTGAACAAAGTACATGTCTTGCAATAACCGTCATTTAAAACCAAAGTGAATGCTAACAGAGCTAGGTAGAAGTTCAATGAGACAACCATACTAGCTTTAGCTAACTTCATTTACTTTGAAAGTGAATTACAAACGTGTTAAATATTGAATTAAACATATCAATAACCGCTAAAAACACTATAAGACTAACTGCAAAAACGGGTAAAAAAAAAAAAAGAAAAACAATGAAGTGGAAATGCTAATAATAGTATAAATATACCCAGAGCGGATTATAAATCAGGTATTAGATGGTACCGATTGGCACCGTCTAATACCAGATTTTCACTATATTTGCTCCACTCCCGCTGTCTAATGACAACTTACACATTTGGAATTAAAAACATTGTTAAACAATTAATGGACAAAACAACTTCGTTTGACTAAGATATTTTGAGTTATTTATTACTTACCTGTATTGTGGAAGATTCCGCAGAGGGAAATGGCACTCCACTGAACACATATAACTTCTCCGCGTTCCCGCCTCTTCACTTTTGGGAAGTTTGAGCATGCGCACTAGGCATCGGTTTTAGAGTTGTTGATTTAAAATAATTACATTTAATTGAACTGAAGAATGCAAATCTAGTTCATTAAACTTTTTGTTATTTTATGTTAAACCAACAACTGATAATGATTTAAAAGCCTAAACTCAATATGTTCATGTTAAATAGACAAATGTCTATTGAATTAATCAAACAACTGCCTTAGTTGACTTTTTTGAGTGTAGGGTCCCTGAACAGTTGTGGACTTATTATATTATGTGTGTGTGTTCTTCCATGTTTGTGTATTGGCAAGTGTGTGTGTGTGTGTGGGTCGGTGTGTGTGTGTGGGTGCGGTCGTGACAGGCACCTTCAGGCCTGGTGGGTGTGGCCCTGCCAGCTGACCGGTCACACCCAAGGATCCTCACACACACCTGGCGCTGATCAAGCCTCGTCGGAGCAGCTACAAAGCAGTGTGGCTGAGAGCTCCTCGACGCTGGATTGTTGAGTGACCCGTCAGTGTTCCCAGCAAAATTAGTGAGTGCGAGTCTGTCGCTTTGTAGTTGTGTGTTAACGGCTTCCTCTGTGGATTTTCCAGCAGGAGTGCAGGAACGGGAGAGCAGCGAGCACAACTTTCACGGGAGCGGAGACACGAGCACGGGCACGAGCACTGAGGAGGAGACACGAGTTGGAAACGCACGGGGATTTATTATTGTGTATTGTTTACTTCACTGTAAATAAACGCACTGCATTAATTGCACAGGGTTCCGCATTTTGAGTCCTCCTTCCCCACACACCCACGGTCTGCCACGCAGACCATGACAAAAAATAAAACTCAATCATACTGTCTCTGGCCATGGTGTATAGGTTTAGCCTACTCTTATGCTCATGTCTCTACGCAACTGTCCAGGAATTGTATCAATATGATGTGCGCACGTTATCTATTTCGTTGCCACAAATGCGTAATTCGTTGCCACGTTATACCCAATTCGTGCCCACAAATTAGCATTTCGTGCGCACGTTATACCTATTTCGTGCCCTCAAAATAGCATTTCATGGCCACAAATAAGTATTTCGAGGGCACGAAGTAGTATTTTGTGGCCACAATTTATTTATTTTTTGGACCATATGTCATCAGAGGGGCTCCATAGTATACAACTGAATGGGTTAATGAGATTATAACAAGGATCTTAAAAGGATGCTGGGTCACATTAGATACAGTTGTAAGAGGATTATATGTGTGCAGCACAATTTTATTATTGCTTAAGGGCAAGGTACCTAAATGCATACTTTTTTGTGAGTGTTGTGATTTTACCTTTTATTATAGACAGGATCTATTGCACTGACCCTCTGCTGCACTGACCTTTATTATTGTTTTACCATGTAAAGTTTGAATATGTCACATTCACTCCCATTTGTTTTGAGGGATTTTTTAAAGTGTTGTTAGATGCTAAAGAACAGAAGACTACAAGTTTGCTGTCTTTTGGGTATCTGTGGATATATCTGTATAATCCTGTGAACTACTGAAGCTGGAAAAACTTTTTTCAATAATATAAAACAATAAATAAATAATTTAAAAACTCAATATCTATAGTAAGCTTCAAGAGGTAATATACACCTGCCAGGCAGTTTTAGTTACAGCTTGCTAGTTTGGGGTTGGAGCCCTTTTGCTTTCAGCACTACCTTAGTCCTTAGATTTGATTAGATGCTGGATACATTTTGGTCTGTATTGACATGATATCATCACACAGGTGCTGCAGATGTGTTGGCTGCACATCCATGATGCAAATCATTTCAACATATCCTAAAGGTGCGCTGCTGGACTGAGATCTAGTGAATGTGGAGGCTGTTTGAGCACAATGAACTTATTGCTATGACTTCACTGAGATGTTGAAGAACCCAGTTTGACATGATTTGAGCTTTGTGACGTGGTGTGTGAGAAGATGGCTGGATGGACATGGTCAGCAACAATACCTGGGTTGTCTCTGGAGTTTAAACAATGTTCAAATGGTACTAAGAGGGCAAAAAGTGTGCCAAGATTGTATCCCCCACATCATGACATCACCCCCACCAGCCTGAACTGTCACTACAAGGTAGAATGGATTCATGCTTTCATGTTATCCATGCCAAATTCCAACCCTTCCATCTGAATGCCACACCAGAAATCGAGACTCTTGAGATCAGGTAATGTTTTTACAGTTGAACTGGAGCCTCACTTTCCTGTTCTGAGCTGGCAGGAGTGGCACCTGGTCAGATGTTCTGCTGCTGTAGCCCATCTGCTGCAAAGTTGTTACTCAGAATTGCTCTATATTAGTATATATATCAATATCTATATCAGCTTAAAAGAGAATATCTTAATGTTGTGTTATACTGCTCATCCTGTCCTTGTGTGCCTAAAACTTCCACAGAATTGTTTGTTTAACAAAAAGTTTCATCTCTCCGTCTGTTTTGAAGCTCTTTTACATATTATCTGCCTATAGAAATAGATATTGAATGCAAAAAGCCTGCACAACTGTTCTTTATGTCCCAGCGGAGTTTCTTATCGGATAATAAATCACTCTCATCATCAGGTGAGCTGCTGGTAATGACAGCGTGACCTCTGGTGAGCTTCTATATATAAATCTTTAGTAGAGGAACTTAGTGATGCATAGAGGACAAGAGACAATGTTCCCTCAGAGAGAGAGTCTGTCCTTTCTCTCCTCTTAAGAACATAAAGGCATGTGCGACTGCTCGGTTTCCTTTTGCTTAATGCTGTAAAACACCAATGAAAAGTAAACACACACACACACACACACACACACACACACACGGAAGCATGCAGATAGACAGATAGATATATGTATGTGCATTTTGTATGTCACACAAATACATCTGCCTTTTTTCCCCACTTCTCATACTTCCTTGTTTAGACTGGCCTGTTTTGTATAGGACATTATGAATGTGTCCATCCTTATGAGGACAGGCTGTAAGTATAGGGTTGCATCTAAAGCATCACAGTAGGAAGGACGCATCTCACAGTGTCAGAAATTTAAAAAAAAAAGCAAGCACACGCAGGACACTCATTGAAATGCATGCAGACACACACACACACACACACACACACACACACACACACACACACACACACACACACAGAGGTTGTACAGCATGACCTTGATGTTGTTCATTAGCTTTACAGGAAGGTTGGAACAAGACAATGTGAAGAGTGAAGAAGGTGACTTTGTGTTGGCAGGATCCCAGACTTGCTCTGTCTGCTGCTCTGTGATCTGTTACCTGCATTTGCAGGGTTCTGTGTACTGCAGACGTTTTGCTTATCTCGGCAAATAATTTTGACCTGGATTTTTTAAAGGTCTGCTGGGTAGAGCTGTCTCCTTTAACGCTGCCAAGTTATGGTCGAAATCTCATTTAAAAAAAATCCCTAAAACACACAGGAATGACTTGCCAGAACTTCGCATTTATTTTGAGGGTTCAGTAGGACTGTATAACAATTTCACACTATTAAGCATTAGTAGGGTTTGGAATTATTTATTTATATATCATTACTCCTCCTTTTTATGCCATTTATAAATGCAGATATGTTTATCCCACTGTTACTGTTACACATGTACAGCTATCACCCTGAGTCATGTAGAGTGACTCTCACAGACCCTCAGGTATCCTCGAAGAGTTAAAGAGTTGTGTGTTCGCTGGACAAAAACACATTGTTCCTCCTGAAACTGAGGTTTGACTCTCTTCTCCAGTACCTTAGCAATTCACAGAGCACAGCAGAAGCAGTTGTGTGAAGTCTTTCTAAATTACAGTTTTTTAACAGACGCTAGGACACATTTCTCAATACTTAGGTCACTTGTGCAAAACTCTTCACACAATTCTCCTAACTGACCTTCAGCTTGGCAAAGCAGTTCATTTCACATTCAAAATGCACTACAACTACCAAAACACTTTATTCAGGTCTCAAATAAACTCATTCTTCCAGAACACTAGCAAAGGTTGACAGCCGACAAACACACTTTGTCACCTACAAAACAATGACCCAAAAAACACTAACAACATGTAGCATTACACAGTGTTTTCTTGTGTAAAACAAGGACGCATCTCTGTTTATAATTTCAATATATGTTACTGGAATGAATCAGACATCATGCAGAATTCGTTAATATTTGTTTATGTACTTTTATTTTTTTGCACTAAGTAATCCCAAAATACAAGAATTTGTATACACACCATCCACTGATACACATACAATAGTAATGCTAATCTACTCGGTCTTCTCCATTTGGCCACAGGTTCTCATCCACATCACATCTTATGTCATCTTGGGCAACACACCTAGGAAAGAATCTTCTGGCTGCCAGAATTGAAGGAGTTGAAAAATTGAAGGAGTAACACCTGTGTAGATGTTCATCTACAATGAGAATCAGCTGTGGCTGGTTAAACTGCATTTTTAGATTTAAAATATGTTTCAATAAAATATTGCTGTTGAATTTTGCTGTCTTTTTAAGTTTTGCATTGTGTTATTGTTTTGGCCATAAGTTTAACAGTTTTGAAAACAGTATGTAAGCACATGCAAAATGTCCTGTACGTACAAAGATTTTTGGCAGTTGTTGTGTCTGAGTGAGAAGATAATTCATGAAATTTGAGAGATGTAGTCATTGAATGTATTTTGTGCCAAAAAAATGATAACTGATCCTCAGTTTAGCCCACATAGACTTCTGTTGTGCTCACTGTGTGAGGAGTTTTGCAAAAGTGACCTAAGTATTGAGAAATGTGTCCTAGCGTCTGTAAAAAACTGTAAATACAATAGTCAGACTATACACTTTATTTGTATCTCATGACATCAATCCTTCTGTGTAGGTTTGTCTACAGTAAATAGTAATTTTACCTTTTAGCCACTTCCTTTGGGCCTCAATGCTTGACCTTTCTTTACCAATTGTATCACAATGTCAACAGTTTAATTCTTGTGATAAAACAGGAGGAAAAAAAGACATTAAAAGAGAAGAAAGAAAAGATTAGAATATGCTGATAAGCATAGACTTGTTTCCCTTAAATAATTTCCATTTCAAAAGCCACCAGCACGAGAAAGCTGCTTCAGCTTTAGCTTGCAAGTGCAAAACAAATGCACGCTGGAAGATGCAGTTTTTTATATGCATAATTTATTTCTCACTGACACTGTTATTGAACAAATACACATTTTGAAGCCTGGCACCTCCTGCTTTGGACTGACACATAGATACATTAAAACCAGTGGCACATAGGACAACACTTAGGGCAACATTAACAAGCTGAACTTGTCCAGATACTTTACATTATTCCACTGAATTTAGCAATGATTTCATGCCAGCACAACATAAACATGTTTTCCGAAATATGTCCCATACTGCATGTGGAACAGCAACATGATACCTGAATCCACAAAATAATTTGATTGCACTGGAATAATCTGAGCCGCAATACCGCACGTCAGAAAATTCACATTGCTTTGTCTCTAAACATCCAGCAGGGCATCGTATGATGTAAACAAATCCAAACTGAAATAAAATTTATAGATCAGTCTGACAACTGAAGTGAACTTTTTTCCTAAACACGTAGATTGGCGTGATCTTTTAAAGTTGGGATTGAACCAACATCCATCCTAATACGGGGCTTGTGCATCACTGGTTTCAGTAGCAATTACTTTATATGACCAAGCTTATCATTAAAAAAATTTAAGAAATTGTCAGCCATATTTACATTTAAAACAATCAGCGTCAAGTATATATATTTTTAATATTTTAATTTTAAATAAATCATCAATAACAGTCAATTTCCTATTTAAATTCAACCTTAACCTGCTACTGGTTCTTCTGAAAGTGGTTTAATAGTTATAGCTACTGAAGGATTTCCTTATCAAGCCTTTCAAAATAAAAAAAATAAAAAATCTATGAATCTGTTTCACTAATATAACAAAGGTTATTAGCAGCCAGGGATGTCACTTCAATCAAAGCCGAATGCACATTTTCTTTCCATTTTAGGGAAGCCGAGGATTAATTATGAGTGCTGTGCAGTGGTGCACATGCAAATGGAGGAAAAACTCATCTGAAAGTTTGTACTACATATAAATTAGATTAGTCTGGATAGTTTAAGCCAGAAGGCCTGTCTGTAACTGCAATGTAAACGTTATCACTGTTGGTCAACTGTGTGCACTCTTTAGCCCAAGTGTGCAGCTTGAATTCATTGATTATTTTTTAAGCAATACATTTTTCATTTAGCGGTATGTATGCTCACATATTCCAGTAGCTACTGTTAATTGCATACACATACATTTGTCTGAAGTATGACACTGATCTTCAGCTCCACAACATAAAATAATGGAAAATAATAAACTTTCAAACTTATCTGAAGGCTTTTAAGATTTCTTTTTGATATCCCGGTTTATTTGCTGTGTGTTGTAAAAAATAAAATAGAAAACATGGCTCATGGTATACAACAACTCTACTGTAAGCCTTCTTGCCATCACAGTTTACAAGCTGAGGTACTTCATAAGGCTTTTTAAAAATTCCTTTAAAAATTGAACACCATAATAAAGACATTTTCAAGAGACCATTAATCCTCTGTCCTTTTAATCGCCATCCTGCTTCTTCTATATATCCCAAAGTGGGGATATATTCTTAAGTGCATTTGAGTTTCGACCACTAATAGGACTCAGCCATGCAGAGCGTGGTCTGTTCGAGGATTTCTCAAAAATATTCAACGGTATCTTTGTGAATGATTCCTGGCACGCTGGAAAAATTGTCCAAAAATCCAAGTCATCAAATTTTGTTGATAAAATCCTTATTAGCCACACCGCCCACAGACATCAGATTTGTCAGCTTGTGTTTCTTGCACTTTGGTTCAGACTGAAGACAAAAACGATTTGCTGGCCAGATTGGCCAATGCAAAAGTCTGCTGTGGCTGAATCCTGCAGATGCTTGAGATCCCCTGACTCAGCAGCCCAAAGTTTCTTCTGATCAGACACTTCACATTATCATGATGATACTTCATGATGACCATAGCCAGATTGCTAGGGCAGAATAGGACATTAGCATGCTAACATCTGCATGCACTGTAGCTGTGTGGAGGCTGTTAAACTGCAGCTCTAAATACAAAACATTCAATCCATGAGACAGAACTGAGCTTCGCGACCTTTCTGTCTGAGCCTGATGTGTTAACGGGTTTTTTATGTAATGTCCAAAGGTTTTTGTTAGCAGACAAAATTGACAGCATGATCTGTCCTCAGGTTTCACTCTCAGACTACACTTTACTTTTTGCATCACCAGTGGTGAGAATCTAACCAGTGGTTTGACTATCTTTCATTCACCTAACAATTTTGTGTTTTGCTGCGTAAGCATTTCATCCTCCCACATGTCTGTTCACATGACCACAGACCCTGTGTTTTGTTATTTCATTTATCCCATCCTTATTCTGCCGTTTTGATATGTCACCTACTGACTGAACCCTGTGCATCCGCAGCCACTGGTTGCATCTGATTTCAGCCCGTTAGGCCGTCAGAAATGAGACCCTGGAACTGTTAGGAGCTGCCGGCCTCTCACTGAGCTGATCAGTTTGGACCTGCTACTACTTGTTCCAACTAGTTAAGTTATTTCCTGAGGATGGTCATCTGTAGACACTCCTCCTTCAGAGCCACCAGTTCCGTCTTGTAGTTGTTGGTCTTGCCTGGATCCGCATACACACAAGGCTGCTTCTTTGTTGACAGCGGTGTGTCCATGGTTACTGAACCAGCATTGAGAATGTCAGCATGTGAAGGCGAAGAAGAGGGCCGCCTGTTGCAGGCCACTGACAGTAAAGCCGACAGGGCTCGGCCGACATCATTCCTAGCTCCCTCGTTAACGAAACAGTACAAAATAGGGTCAGCTACGCAGTTCAGGCTGGTCAATGCCAACGATACATGGTATGCTGCAAACAAGGTTTCCTCTGAGCTGCAGTCACATGGCTTCTGTAAAAACATGACACTCCGCACCAGGAGGAGGATATGATATGGTCCAAAGCAGAACAAAACAATGAGAATCAAACTCAAAGCTAACCGCTGAATTTTGGCCTTTTCCTGGCGCTCTGTTGAGACATTGCAACGCACTGCTGCAAGGATCCCTCGGTAGGCGACCAGCATTGCCGTCCACGGAGCAAGGAAGCCAAGAAATGACCTGTAGAGGTTCATGCCTGCTACCCAGTCCTGCATTGGATATTTCTCAAAGCAGAAGGTGTGATTGAACCGGTCCTGGAAGAGCTCATCATGGAAGAGAGGAGCAGAGTTTGCTACAATCTCAATGATCCACACAATGGTGCTGACGAGGATAGCTGCAGGAAGCAGAGGAGAGGAAAGACAAAGAGAGCAAACATTAAATACCTTGATAACTTCCATTTCTATATCTCATGTACATTTTGGTCACTCTGTGGACGTCCAATTCCCTTATTTATTGAATTTGAGCATTGCAATATGTGCTGGATCTTGTCCATTTCTTGAATGTAATTCTTGTAACACAGACAAATTATAGGAACGCATAAAACCTCAGTGTGTATAGTGTATGAACCACTGATTGTTCTCCCTCAAACACCACAAGCCATTACAGTAAGTCTGAGCCATCCATCCATCTATCCATCTATCCATCCATTTAGTCTATCCCCACTCTCACAGGGCGAGAAGCACACCACACCCTGGACATTTCAGCAGTTTACCGCAGGGCTGACAGAAAAGCAGACAACCATTCACACTCATATATACATGCATACAGCCAGTTTGGATCATGGGGACAAATTAATTGTCACAAACACAGGAGAGAGGCATCCTTGGAGTGATCTAAAAACAGCTGGAAGTGGTCCAGAGGTGAATGGGAAGATGACTTGATTGGACTTAAAATGAAAAACTCGCAGAACACGTGTAAAGAGGTCCAAGTTTTCTTAGTGCAACATGTTTTTAGATTCTTCCCTTCACAGGGATCAAGTTTATGTTGCATACAAACCTGTTTTGATTCGTCGAACTTTCACAAAGCGCAGAGGGTATGCCACAGCCAGGTACCTGTCCAGTGATATGCAGCACAGGAACGCGATGCTGACATAGATATTAGTATAGAAGATGAAGCCAAATAGCTTGCAGCTCTCCTGACCGTGGATCCAGTTATCGTGATGAAGGAAATAGTCGATCCAAAGAGGAAGAGTGGCAATGTAGAGGAGGTCAGCCACCGACAGGTTAATCAGGTAGATGCCAAGCTCATTGCGTTGGCGTACCTGGTGCAAAGGGGAGAAGGTGAAGATTCAAATCTGAACAAGACTAACATGTTTGCTTAAAATTGGTGAGCCAGCTATCCATTGCATGCAATCTCTCCAACAGATCAGAGAATGCAAACAAGGTGCGATGCATATTTGCCTCAGCTGCAAATGATTTGGATTCCTGGAAGTCAAAACACAGGAGATTTGAAAGGCTGATTGTGTTTGGTCTGAATATTTGCCCTTTGTTACCTTTAGTGTTGTGCAATGAACGTCTGGCTTACACATGCCTTAGAAAATGTTTTTGGCTGAACACTGAATTACTGCATATACAAAGTATTTAGGTATAACTGGTATTCAGTTTGAGTACTATCATTATTGAAGCCGGTGATCTGGTTAATGCTGCAAAGCGTGGTAGCAACAATGACCATAATGCACCTGACCCAGCACTCCTATGGTCATCTGAACCGTAAAAATGTGCCCTGATGCTGACATGAAAGACAAATAATGTAACATGAAATGTTGCTTACTTTAATGATGGCTCTTTCTGAAAAACACGAGTTGCTGAGCTTTATGAATAAAAGTCATTAACAATCCTTCCTCTTGCTGCCAAAGCAAACTGACAGTCTGTGGGAAACGCAGTACAAGTTTGATGCTGGTGAGAAAATATCCCAAAGGCTCTTTTGACCGTATCTGGCAGGCAACGTTGAACATGCGACGTAATTGACAAGCGTCATTAACCACAATTGTGTGTTACCCTTAGTTACACTCAGTGCTGTGTTGCTTTTTGTGAACTGTTTTGTTTTTAGTGCAGTCATAGGAATGTTTCTGGATTTCTACAAAGGGAACCCCAGAAACCACCAGAGTTTGATTTTGTGATGATTCTTCTTACTGGATTTGTCATAATCCAAGAACTATGGCTAGAAAAAAAAAAAGATATTTGAATGACTTATACGTATGCCAGACATCTAAAGTGGATGAACACTTGGATTGTTTTACTATGCACTTTGGGAATAAACAGAAAGATTAGCAGGGAGATTTCCTTGGAAGACAAAAAAGACCCAAAATAAGACCTATTTGTTCCCAAAATGTCTCGTGAAATCAAAGTGGCAGGTTCTAACCCCAATTTGGAAACCACTGTCTGATAGTCTGATACATTTGAGGCCATTGGAGGTGGAAAACTGTGGGTATGTGTCTCTCACCTGCATGTAGGCGGCCCACAGGGCCATGCAGTTAGTCGGCAGCCCAAGAACGATGACTATGATGTAGAGTGTGGGCTGAAAGAACTGGTCCACCTTACTATCCACATTACAGAAGGTGATGTTGCACATTGTCATGTATCAGACTATCTGCAGGTGTGCGAAGTGTGTTCAGCTACTCTCAGCTTTGCATTTTCCCCTTCTGTAGTTTCACTATGTTCCAGCTCCAGCAGTTTGACAGTGACATGATGACTCTGACGTCCTGCTCAGCAGTCCCACACGAGGCAATGGAGGAAAACATACGTGTTATTTCCAGGGAATCTCTCCTATTCTTAAACCACTGTCCTCTTGACTTGACATGTTATAATCCTCTTTCACGCTTCCAGGCCGGCCTTTGTCCTCCAGTATAAGAGGTGAAGAAGGGAAGGAGTGAGCTATATGATGTGGTGAAATGAAAGCTGCCTTATCAGTGCCATGCCAGGCTTCCTGAGCCTGGAGAAGACCTCATCAATCTTTTAGAGATTAGAGGTCTGCCAGGTCTACCGTGAGAGCGATGAGCCTGAGCATCACTTTGTGTGTGCCGTTGTGTCTCAAGGTCCTGATGACACACAAAACCCCTCAGAGATGCTGCCGGTGAGGCAGGAATGACTTTACACAGCTTCGGTGGACTGGACCTGTTTATTCGCAAGTTCTGAAAATCTGCAAGAAAGAGAAAGAGAGAGCAATAAGTTAAGATAATTTGTAATTAGAAAATGTTTTTTTTTATTTGTTTTTGCATAATAATATAAATACTGAAACAGAACTATATAAAAAAAACTTATAGGGGTCTATTTATCCAACATTTATCCAAGGCCATTTAAACAAGTGGTACATCTTACACTACTGTCTTATCTTTTGGACCATTTATATCTATTTTGATGACAGTTTTGGTATTTGGGGGATTTTGGGAAAGCATGAATTTGGAATAACTGTGACTAAAACTTAAAATATTTAAAATAATTTTGCAGAAATTTACATTCCCCAGAGTTGTACTGGTCAAAAGACAGTTTATTCTGTCTTGTCTTGCATCTATTTGCCTTTTACATAGATTTTTAATGTGCAATAACTGAAAACTCCAACAAGCATTTTCAGGTATTTGCTTTGGATATTTGAACTGAATGGGATCCTTCTCCTGGTGAAAACAGACCACTCAAAACTGCGTGGAATGAACACACCCTTCATATAACACAACAAGCACTTGTCTACTAATATATTGAATTTTGCTGCTCCAAACATTCAGAAAAGTGTGTGCAAGAAAAGACAAAGCATGTGAAACAGTCAATCTCTACTACCCAGCACAATAACACAGCACATGCTGACAAACCGTAAATCACAAAGCTTTTGCATAACATGCAAAAATAAAGTCAGAGAGAGACAGAATTTTCACCCAAACACATACAATGACAGAAGGAGCAGGACGAGAAGCTGATTACCTCTTTAATTTCTATATTTCACGTATTGGATAACTTTGATGTATTTTTTTAATCAAATATATTTTTGAACATTATGAACCACACTGCTCCAAAGGATCCAAAGGATGCAAATTCAATGTTTGGTGCAAAACTCTTACTTGGGGAAATACGCAGAAAATTTTATGGAAATCTATTAGTCAGTACTGAAAGAGACCAGACCGCAGAACTTCAGCTGAAAAATCCCTCAACATTACTGAGGTAGCAGTGTTGAAAAATGATGCCATACTTCATAATTAGGGGAGACTGCAACTGGCAGACATGCTGAACAAGTGAGCTTACTTCCCGGTTGCAAATCCAGGAAGAGGCCTCAGAGATGCCAGTTCAGTGATCAATGATTCTGGACTGAGCTGACAGCTACTGTCATATATACAAACACAGGAGAGTGCTATGCTAGGACATTTCCACAGTGACACGATTAAAAAAAGCTATGTTTAGGAAACATTGATTTTGATAAGGTGACCACAACTGGGCCACAGCTCTGCCCTAATCTGTTGTCAAACACACACGTTCGTTGCAGAGATAATTACTCATCACTCTTGTGGTAAATTGTCATTTTTTATGTTCTAAAATGTCAAAGGTGTGTCAGCTGATAGATGAATGTTTCATGTTTCTGCTCGTTTTTAATATTTTCTACTATTTTTGTTAATTCCATAAGAGAGAAACTAACCCCTGTAACCCCGGTGAAAGACAAAGCTTGGCATTTTAAGGAAATGAGCTATAGGTGATACAGGAAGAGGAGATGATGTGCCAGTTATGCAACACATTTTTTGGTTCATTCCTCAGTAGCTGTGAGCACACCCACTGTACTTTGAGCATTTGCATTAGCTAAATGTGTGACCTTTTGTGGCCTCCGTAGGTAATTCCGTTTTTACGTTCTTTGGCAAATTGCACCATTTGGTCAGAAGCTGCTGGTGTCACGGAAATATGTACAAGGTGATGTGATGGTACTATTCCAGAAAGCAAACACTCGAGTGACATACGGAGGCAGGAAAGGTGGAAGTGGCATAAATTACCAGACTGTCAACTAGAAGAACATCCTGTTTGAGAGCCTCCCTTTGTTCTGTTAGTTTGACTTTTAATTGCTGTTTCCTTTCACCTTCTTAGCTAGTGATAGGAAAATATATTGCACTTTATAAACTGTTGAGATTTCCCGGTGTGTTAAAATCTAACCTCAAAGGGTCTCGATGAAACACTATGACACTTCTCCTACAGCAACAGTGCCGAAGGGCATCTTGTGCATATCTGTGAGATACAGTATCTGTGACAAAATGGCAATATTTGACACCCTGGGAATAGGAATGGACACCTGTATTGGATAATTATTAAAATTCTATTGTGTCAGGCTTACAATAGAAGAGCAAAGCCCTGCAGTGATTATATTAGATGTCTAATTATAAATAAAGAATCTCTAAGACTCTCCTGTCCAGCTGGGAGGGTTTTTTTTTATTTTCAATAAATGGAAAGAAACATGAGGAGGAAAGAAGCAAGACGAGAAAGGAAGGAAATACAAACGAAGAGGTTTGGGGGGTGCAAAAAAGAAAAGAAAAAAGTCAAGAAGAAATGCAAAAGTGTAAATGAAGAAGAAAGAAAACATCAACACTAAAAGACTTTTTACCTTGCATTCCTGAAGATGAATATTTATAATATGAAAGACAGTTTAGATGCGATCCCACTGAGCCGTTGTCTTGAAGACTCTCTTTCACAGCTGAGTTCACAGCACTCGACAATCAAAGGACTGTGATCACATCTGTCCCCACTGAGCACAGATGAAAGACTTCACTTCCTCATTAGATAACAGCAGAGCCACATGTCAGTGACAAAACCTTCACGTCTTAAACTCCCATCACAGAGCGCAGGGTTAGTACTCAAATCAAACTATGGAATCAAAGGGTAAGAAACTAAGTTAATGTAACATAAAGACTGTCCAGCAGCCACAGTGGAGTAACTGGAGGATCAAGTCTTGCTCACGGACATGCTGTCAGTCCTTATTTACAGAAGTAAAATAAACCAGAGTGACATGGGCTTATTTTCCAGCACGTCTCCGTTCTGTTATCTTTCTCCACTCAGTCACCACAACTATGGTTTGTAATATCAGCTGCAGATATTTATCATGCTTCATTTCCATGTGAGTGATGCACATGCATGTGCTTTCTGAGAAATGTATGCACACATTTAAGCCACCTGTCAGCAGTCAGAAGTTCTTCTTTCTGATGCAAAGTCAACACTCATCTCCAGTCACTGTGAACATGTTGCATTAACCAACAGAGCGTATTGACAAACACTGTTTTATTCTTTTAGATTTAAGATTTTGAACTAGTTAATTGTCCTATTGCTGCTGCTCATGTCATAATTTACAGTGTCAACATAAATGTTCGAATAGGTCCTGAACGTTAATAGTGCGTGGATGGTTTTAATGAGCGAGTCCCTCTTTGTTTGCAATGTTCACAAAATGTGGGATGCATGATTCAACTTTCACAGTGTTTCACTAATACACATTTGGTGATAACATTTAAAAACCTTGCACAATCAGCGACCAATGTGATTAAAAAACTGATAGCATGCAAGTGTGGAGGCAACACAGTGGTGCAATGGTTGCCCAGCAAACGCAGTTGAAACAGTGGCGTTATCTCCTTGCTCAAAGCTGATTGCAGTATGAGGGCAGAAGCCGGACTATGTAAAAGGGCAACGCTGACGTTGTTCCCAAGTACAATAGAGGTCCGATGAGATGGTCTCTTACAACACAAGAAATATATTCCATGTTGTTGCAATGAAGAAAGGGGATGCGTACATCTAACATCTTCTTTCACAGTACCCCTAGCAACTTCTACATGTCCTCCTTCATTACATCCATGAACCTCTGTGAGGTCTTCCTGTTTTCCACCTTCTCAGTTCCATCTTCAACATCCTTCCTTCAGTATATCCACTATCCCTCCCTCCATTTCAACCTCGAATCTCTAACTTTGTCTCCAAGCCACTCAACCCGAGCACTCCTTCTGATCCTTCTGTCACAAATCACCCCTGACACTTATCTCCACCCTGCCTACACTCTTTTCTTCACTCGTCTTGTGCAATGGATGCAACAAATTGTGAGCAATGAATTGCACAAAAATCCCATTGAAGATGGCATGGTTGCCAGTGTCAGACAGGGTTCAGAAAATGCTGATCTACTGGGATTTGCCACTGGGATCATCTGTAGGATTTACAGAGATTGGCCTGAAAAGGGGGAAAATATTCAGTGAGCGGTGGTTTTCTGGGCAAGAATGCTGTGTTGATGCCAGAGGTCAGAAAATAATGGTCAGAAAATAACTGCTCTGCGCTGATAGTTAAGCAACAATAACTCGAATAGGAGTTAAGTGTAAAGGCTGAGCTCCCAGTTTACATGGGCTTGTTTAACTTAAACAAAAGCCTTCCAAGTGTGGCGCTGTCGCTTTTATAAACATCCAAACTTGGATTCCTATTAAAATGTAAATCTGCAGATTAGGAAGAAGCTTCACCTCACTGTGTCTGTTTATCTGTTCAGTGCACATTTAAATAGATATGATAAGTGCTGGCAAATATAGAAACTGAAAAAAATACCTCTCAGACAAATTCTTTGATGTCATTACCAGAGGGAGGGTGAGTTGTTTGTAGCTTCTGTTAATGTAGAGATAAATAAATAATAAAACAAACAAAAGTTTTTTGTAGTTTTAATAAATTCTCATTTCAGTTTTACACATGGTCTAGAAATACAGCTTTCTTTCATCCAGATAGCATCTTTATTTTCCCTTTCTTTCTTTTTCTTCCCTGCTGTTAGGCTCTCTGTGCAGTCCCAGTTGTATTAAAAAAAAACTTATTTTTAAAAACGCCTAACATTCCTATGAAAAAATATTGCATAAGGTACAGTTATGCAGAGATGTTATGTGAAAGAAGATTTGAGGCCACAGGCTCAACAGGTTTATTAGTAATAAGGAATTAGAAATGTGTGTGCATGTATGAACAATGAAGGCCTCTTTCGACCTGTTTGGGGCAGTAGAGTAAAACACAGCAGTGTCTGATCTGCTGCCAGAGGAGATTAGGTCAAGGCAGCACTGGCAGCAGCACAATTACAATGTCGTGTTCCCAAGACTTACAAGGACATTACTGTGATTTTCAATCATTTCAAGGATACTAACTCCAAACCTTCGCCTTAATTAGTCATTGCCTAAACTAATTTTCCCTCCAAATGTAACCTCAGTCTAACCTCAGCATGTCTACAGCTTAAATATTATTGTTTCTCTTTATGAGGATTTGCTTTTTATCCCCATAAAGGAGAAAAGTCCCCATAATGTGCCTTAGTAAACAGATTTAAGTCCCCACGACACATCCCCACATGCTGCAACGAATCAAAGTGCCTCTCATTGTGCACCTGTGTTGTAGCCACCTCTGGCGTTTGTGGTTTTTCTCTAGGTAACCAACTCTTAATATGTCACAAAGCAACATTCAGCAGGATAACATGAAATGTAACATACTTTATTTTCATACTTTAGCGCACCCATACAAGTCAAAGCTTTTTACATCATTATAAAGTCAGTAGCAGCGAGTTGAAGTCATGTGATCAGTGTACTTTGTCACCACTTAATAAGATAATATATTAATATGTTCCTACTGCTTATGTAGGATGTTCTATGTTAGAAGACTACATAGTGAGCTCATCAGCAAAACCTGTAGTACGCTACTTTTGTTATAAGATATTCTGAGTGCATTAGATATGATACAGTAATATTGATTATACATTCAGATGTACAAAATAGCAAATTCTCTTTATAATCCTCAATATCCGTTTCAGTCTAATTTCATTTTCTATGATGTTTATACAGTTGTTCAGTGTTTATAATCTCATATTACAGTAGCTATTTTACTGGTAAGGTGTATGTATGTATTTCTTAACACTGATATTTATGTGACCATCGGTTGTTCTGTATTTTGGTTTGTAAACATATTAAAGAAAGAATATGGCCACAAAGTCATTTTTTCAGAAAATCTTTAAAACACTTTCATCTTTGCATAACAGAACCCCCCCCCCCCCCATTAATCTCAGCCTAAACAGGAAACTTAAAAAAGTTGGTTATAAATCTGTATTTGTGCTCCAAAGCATGAAGTGTGGTGAGCAAAACATGCCTTTAAGATAAGTCTAGGTTAGTTAATAGTTCATCTATCCATCCATTCTCTTCCAATTCAGGGATGCGTGGGGGTTGGAGCATTTCCCAGCTACCACAGGGCGAGAGGCAGTGTACAGCCTGGACAGGTCGCCAGTCTGTCACAGGGACAACACATAGAGACAGACATCTATTCACACTCACATTCACACCTCCGGGCAGCTTAGATTCCAATTAACCTAACCCCACTAACTGCATGTCTTTGGACTGTGGGAGGAAGCCAGAGTGCTCGGAGAGAATCGACCCAAACACGGGGAGAACAGTGGCTTATAAATAAGTCAGATAGAAGAATTGAACTCGGGTCCTTCTTGCTGTGAGGCAATCGTCCTAACCACTGTTCCACCATGGTTAGCAGCAGTAATATAACCCTTTATTTATTCTTTCTTTAGTCTAGTGTCTGCGCCGTAATACGAGACAGTGGAGCATCAAGATCCTGACCTGTGTCTGAGAAAAGGTCGGAGTCACGTGTGTGTGACTTTGTCTGAACTGTAAATCTAACCTTGAGAACAAAGATGATTTTGGAATGTGAGCTCTGCTTCTCACTTGTAAAAGTGCTGTTAAGAATAGATCTGAGATCTGGAAACAAGTTGAAAATGTTAAAACAAAGCCTCATTGCCAAGTGTATCATAACCGGTGGTAACAAAATATCATTATCCTGCTATGCAAAAGAAATCTGGATGCATACAATTGTTTCCACAATGAACTGCAATTATACAGGTTTTTGCTTTAAGCATGCAAAGTAGATCTGAGTTATAGTGTTAGATTAGGAGGAATGTAAAAGATGAATGTAAAGTGTGTGTGTGTGGGTCAGTACTGAGGCACTAGGTGGCTGTTTGCCAAACATTCCTGTTGACAGTCAAACAGCGGAAACAGGAAGACAGTAACGCAACACTATCAGCCGTGCTGAAACACCTTGCACACTTCACAAAACAACTTGGCCTCTTCCAGGACACAAGCATGCACGCATATGCATACACAAACGCTCATAAAAAATCATCTAAACCACACAATGGCAATCTTCCGCAGGTACAAGCAGTTTTCCTGTGAGGCCTGTTCATTTTGTTAAAAACCGAGCACCCTGAGTTCACAGGGGAGGCTAAATTTGTGTTACACCAGCTTATTAGCACAGTTCATATGAATAATACTTTAAAGCTGTGTTTTATTTTCAGCTTCTTCACAAACCCTCATCAGTATCGGTGATATGTGAAGGTCAGCATCAGCGTGCTGTCACACCTTCTTTGTTTTCTTGTTCTTAAACCAGAGTGAAAAATGCCGTCTTTACTGTACACACTGTCGGGTTATAAATACATCCGATTACGATACGAGTTGCCAGGAGTCACAGCTAACTTGTTCAGTGGAAGTGCAGCCTTGTTATGTGCCAAATTGCAGTTTTGGCAATAAAATGAAATAAAACAAAGTCAGATGGTTCATCATCATTACTGGACACGCTGAACGTGTCAGTGATGATCTCAACAGTCTAGTTTAGCTGAGGAAAGAAGGAAGCCATGATAAAGTCTTTAAATATAAAAACAAACTTAAAGAATACTGAATAACATTTAGGTGAACACTTACACTCAGTTTACTGGTTATTAAAAACAAAACAGGTAGAATCCACAGCTCCCTTTGTATTATTTTGGAGACGTGTTATGTAGTGGAAATGGAGAGAGAAGTAGGAAATTAACCACTAGACATCCCAGAGCATCTTAGTGAACAACAGAGTCAGAACTGCTGAGAAACGCGTGCACTCAGGATAATCACAGTCAATATTTCTAATGGCTTACTGCTTAATTATTTCTCAAGCGAACTTTACATGAAAGACTCAGACATAAGCTGCAGTTGTTACTGTTAACAAACTGACAGCACAGCTACAATCTATGATAATGAAGTTAACTGTTTGGTGAAATTGGATTTACCACCCTCTAAAATTCTTATTTCACGGTGCATTTGCCAAATACTTTCACTCACCCTGGCTTTTCAAAAACTCGAGCTCAATGACAAATAATAACGACAAGAAAAGAACTTGGGCTGCAGCCAAGTGGTGACAGAGAACCGGACACCTGATGACAGCAGAGTCACCGTGGCCCCTTGTTCTCGGTTTAGGCCCACCCATGTTCCCATGTTTCTGACATCAACTTCCCAACATTTATAACATTTTTGATAGTTTTAGAAGAGCTAGAGTTCAGCAAGTTCAATATCGTCACTCTTATTTTAGACATTCTTACACTGTTGTGTGGGCAGCTTGTTGATGGTGTGTCTGCACGCTGCTCTGTGGGACACAGATGATGTTAAACTGTATTTATTAGTATTTCCCATTAACTGCGAGTAAAATGCTCACTGTATTATCACTTCAACGTGATAACGCCACGAAAGATGAGCTCAACTGTTTATGGAACTGGTAGAATTTAACAAAAACAATGAGATAATTCTGTAAATATTAGAGACGACTCTCATTCCTTGTAGATTTTTAGCGTCCAGGATTATGAAATTTCAAGAAATTACAGTTCCTGAATCAAACGAGAGGACACAGACCCCAACCCCACCACCAACTATTATAACATGTACAGTACAGACATTTTTTATATTTATTTTTTACATTTTATATTTATAATTATCTGTTATGTTTAAATTATCATTTGAAAAAAAATGAAGGTTGTCACTTGTCACATACAAGTGTCCCCGGACCATCTAAATCACATCATAAGTAGGCACAATGCCCATTCTCCTTCTGGCTTCCTCACTCATCCCTTGTAATATATTTTAAATATGTTGAATTGTATTATTCTCACTTACATCATTTGGGGTTATCTTCCATTTTTTGTCAGGTCCTGTCAATTCAAACAACCGCTAAGCTTACCTGACATTTATCTCGTACAAAGATACTGAAACGGCTTACCTGCTATGGCAGTATTCCTACACGAGCAGGGAAGACTTATCATTGAAAATGTTATTCCACTGGTACTCAGACAGGAAGTTCATTCTTCTCAGGCATTTTTTTAAAGGATAAAAGAACAAGATCTTGGGAACATTTGAGGGGGACTTTAAAGGTCTAGTGGGAACTGCAAGAAGCTTTGTACAAAAACAAAGACTAGATTGTATGAGCCACTCCTAAAGCATCACATTTCCATCCTACGCAGAAACCTTTACTCTATATAGTATTGTAACGCAGTGACAGCAGTGGTACGTAAGATTTTGACAAAGTTTGTGTTCTCCATTCTTTAAGCACCCCCATATGGAAAAGAAATAGTAAAAACTTATATGTGATTACTCATGAAAGTGGCCACTTTCTCATTACTTGTTTTAACTTGTGTTAAACTTGAGGAAGGCTGGTACCCATTTGAATTTCCAAATACATTAAAACCCATATTTTTATTCTGAACTGTGAAGATTGAAATAAAGCCCCTCCTTCCCAAACTTTAAACCACCTCTTTACCGAGTGACAGTTTTGTAATGACTATTAGCAGGGCAACATTAACTTATCTTACTTAGCTTACCATGAACTGAAAGGCTGGGTGTAATTAGGCTCATGTAAGGAAAGAATACTGAGTTTATATTTTTTCCACAAAACATATTTAAACATCCTGTCTATCATGTAGTGACATATATCCTACAGCGTCTACTTCTAATACTAAATTATGTGTGTCTTACACTTGTAGCTTTATTGATTTTAATTTGCATTAATTAAAACACGCACACACCAAAAAACGAAACAAAACACCAAACCACATCCGAGAGCATAGCAGTGACCAGCTCTGGTGTAAACAATGCTGGCGTCCTGCAGCTGCTGCTATTGTATTGGCTACACAGCCAGTGTTTATAGACATGGAGTAAGTCCGGACAATATCTATTACATTACTGGCAGGATGCCTCACTGATTGTATCAGTCCGTCCAATGAAATTTGAGCAGAGTCTATCACCAGTAATTGGAGTTTTATCTGCTGCTATTTTTATTCAGTTAATCATATGAGTTAAATAAGTAATGATTGATGTTAAATTGCACTTACAACATAAACAGACTGAGTCAGGGTGTTTCAGTCAGTATAGCTCCAGGTATGTCCAGGTATGTCACATGGTGACACACAAGCACACAAAGACATACACGGCCACACAATTCAATTCCATTCTTTTATATTTTTAAATTTTTAAACTACGTTAACAGTCACCTCGAGGCACTTTCTATTTTAAGATAAAGACCCGACAGTGACAGAGACAATCTAATGGCCCCCTTTGAGCGAGCACTTTGTAACAGTAGGAAGGAAAAACTCCCTTTTAACAGGAAGAAACCTCTTGCAGAACCAGGGAGGGGCACCAATCTACTGCAACTGGTTGGTGGTGAGGGGGCGGAAGATGGGACAAAAGACACAATGTGGAAGAGAGCCAGAGATCCTCGCACACACGCACTCACATACCTACACACACACACACACACACACACACACACCCTCCTGGAATTGCCACATCTATCACAACTGCTGTCTTCGGCTCCTTGTCAACAACCAGTTTATCTGGTTGGTAGAACAACAACCGCTTGTCTGTCTGGAATTTAAAGTCCCACAGGACCTTTGTCCTGTTTTTCTTAATGGTGAGAGAGAGAGACAGACAGACAGACAGACAGACAGATGGGCCTTCCTCGCTTACAGCCTTGACTGTGTGGCTGCAGTGAACATATCATTGAGATCCTTTACATACAAAGCCAAAGGTTTAAAACACTGCCTGAAGCATTGTAGTAAATGGGCACTCTGCACTCAGCTGCAACTGGGAGTCAGAATTGTGTTGCAATGGATCCAACAATCCTTGTTGATTGTTACGTCCCCGTTCAGGGAGATATTCATGCTTCATTGAAACTGTTTAAAGAAGGAGATTTGTCCAGTTCTATGGTTAATCTAAGATTCTGTTGAATTGCATTGTGTTACACTAATGGTGTTCACAACACAAATATAGTCATAGTTTATGTAGAAGAACATTACTTTGAATTTTTTCCACAATTTGTATAATTGTAGAATTCCAGGTGAACCTCTGCACTTCTTTTTAAGCCCAATCATGTTGCTGATCCGCCAAATTAGTTGCAAATGTTTTTGAATCTTTCTTTTTGGGACAGCTTACTTTTCCAGTCTTTTGCTTCCTCCATGCCAACTTTTTTGTAAAGTCCTGCTTTTGTTGAATTCAAAATGAGCTAATATTTTTCTTATAATGGTGCAATTTCTCAGTTCAGACATGTGAAAAAAGGTCTATATTCTATTATATATAACATATGGATTCACAATATTTGCAAATCATTGCATTCTATTTTAATTTACAGAAACTTTGCTTTTACAGGATTATTACCAAAAATGATGCAAATAAACTTGCTAAGAGCTGATTGGATATAGTCTGAAGATTATAACTCCAGAAACATTTGCTAGTATATAAAATAACTCTATTACTTGTTCCATCGCATTTCAGCTTGCTGCCTTCATGGCATTTTTCATAAATCACATTACCTATATTTTAAACAGCAGAGACAAATAGAAGGAACAAAAATACAAAAACAACCAGCTTGATGCATCTATATACATACTCGTCAATGGAGCCCCCAATGAAGGTGGTCATTTAGCTTAAAGCCTGGCGTTCTTTACCAGGGATCAAGGACATGTAGGTTTACGTCTAGCTCTGCTGAAAACGCTGCGAGGGCAGCATGAAAATCAATAGCATCATTTTTTTCAAGCTTTGCATTTCTTCCAATTTATTAAAAGCTATTTACTGAGTAGTTCCTATCTTAGAAAATAGCCTGTCATCTTCTGCCTCTGTCCTTTTTGATATGTGTGATTATCTCTGTGGCTTTTGATGGAAGTAGCTCCAGGCAACAGAACACAATAAACTGGCTTGACATTAAAATGTATGGAGCTGCCAATCAAATTTGTTTACTTGCAGGAACACTTTTCTGTATATTTCCTCTTTGATCTTGCAAACCTACCTGACTTCCATGTTGGCATTTTGTTCATGAGATTCGAGGCTATAGCACTCAGGACTACCAACCGCATCAGACAAGACACTTGGGCTGCATCTCCAAGCTCATGGGTCTGAGTTTGAGACGGGTGTCCCAGAGGGGTCTTATTGTCATAATGAATTGTAAACACAAGGGAGGACAGTTCAGTGTCAGCTCCCATAAGTGTGGTGGGAAAGTCCCGGCATCACTCTCATGAACCCCGCAACAATAAGCACAGCAGGACGAGAGGAGAGAGAGCAGAGGAGGTTTGTTGTGAAGATCTTGACTTATCAGCGCCATGACAGCTAGTGCAGACACAGCGACTGGGTCAAGATGAACTGCCTGGGTTTCTTTTTGTGTATTTGTTGTCCTTTTGTAGGACGCTGGAGTTCAGCCTTCAAGAGAAGAGATATTTTTGAGAAGTGCAGACATCTTGTCAAGCAGTAAAGGGATGATGAGTTAGAGTTTCTGATTTGAGCAAATTATTTGCTACATGAAAAGATGGATACAGTCTTATGACTCTGTTTCCTCTAATCTCTGAAAATGATTTTCTTTTTCATATATTGTTTTTATTTTTTTCATGTTCTATACATGCGCAATACCATCTTTATTTTTATTTTATTCGACTACTGTGTAACAGACAGTTGGACTACAGGCTTTTTAAACATGGTCCCGTTATTATTATGATTTTCTTGTTTTCTATGTACATTTTTGTTCAGCATGTGTCATGTATCAACTGTGTGACAATAAAGGAATCTGAATCTTAAAAAAAGACTCAGTCATATTAAATTCATGGAATTTTTATATGGCAAGTACCTTGGCATTAACATAAGCTTAGAAATTGAGAAATGGATTTTGTTCGTGAAACACAGCAATAGTGTAACTGCTTTGATCGCTTTGAAGATCTATGACTACTCACAATTAGTTGCCATCTTCAAAAGGACTTTGTTGCATGACGGTGGCAACAAAGTGGTCTTTTAAAAAAAGGGGTCGAGTGTGGGGTCAGCCAATTTGTGATAATTAACTGTAAATAACTGGTAACCCACATAATAGAAATTGTAAATAATTGAAAACCCACAGTTGACAACCACTTGTTGAGTCCCCTGTTATATCGTCACAGAACAGTTGTTCACATTTGCACAGACTGGCAATAGACATGGGAACTAACTAATAACAAAGTTATTAAATTACTTTCACATTTCTTTGTAAAATGACCTGAAATGCATTGTTTCATAGTTGCCAGTTAACAAAATATAAACGTGAGGCTACAATCCCACACACCAACACAAATTCCTATCCTAATATGATTGTTCTTAATATTTAGGTATGGAGTTATATATATATATATATATATATATATATATATATATATATATATATATATATATATATATATATATATATATATATATATATATATATATATATATATATATTAGGGGTGCAACAATACATGTATCGATATTGAACCATTCGATACAGTGCTTTCGGTTCGGTACGCATATGTATCGAACAATACAATATTTTTAATTTATTTTATCAACTTTTCTTCTGACGATGCTGTCTGTGTTGAGAGCTCAGTGGATCTGCGTTCGACTACTCCGCCTAGGCTGCACTGTCGAGTGTAGATCCACTGAGCGCAGCACAAGCTAGCAAGACAGAAGCTAAGCTCGTTGCAACATGGCAAATTGAACCTCCCCCACCCTCATTCAGATCTGGCCTTTGGAACTATCTTGGTTTTCATGTGAAGCATGACCCTGATGGTAAGCGCGTCATGGACAAAAGTAAAACAGTATGTCGGATGTGCCGTCCGGCCCCACGCACGGGGCGATCCGCGGTAACTTGTTAACGGAGATTTGGCGCGTTATGGCGTTAACGTCATTTTAACGAGATTAACACTGACAGCACTAGTGGGAACAAAATGAATATGACTGCACATTTACGCCGACATCATCCTAGTGCAAAGACAAGTGGAAGCAGACAAAAACAACAAGCACGCATGCTACAAACTTTACCCGAGTCATTTAGACAGTCGTTAGCACAGGATTCTCCTTATGGGGACCTGATATGTTTAATATGCTGCTGAGAATATAGCCCAGAAGAAGCGTATAGTATAGCTTTTATTTTGGAAAGAGTCATTTCTCTGTAATAAACTCTCTTTTCCAAAGATGAGGGATTCCTCAATCAGATAGATTTATTTTTTTCAATTATTTTGTTGTTTCAGCAACATTAAATTTAAAAACTGTACTTTTGAGTTAAAATATATATTTATAATTTTAATAAATGACAAATTAAAAAGCCATGAACATTTTTTTGTATCGAAAAAATATCAAACACCAAAGTATCGAACCAAACTGTGAATTTTGTGTATCATTGCACCCCTAATATATAGTTAAATAATGAACACATATTAGCTTTTGCTCCTTGTTGCTGTCAGTGGCTGCTTTGGGCTGGATGTTTCATTTCTACTGGCCATCCGGACAGTCATTGCAGCACATAGCAGTCAAACTTTCAATCTGTCCAACTTTGCCTGCAGTGACCACTCTCTGCACTATAAAACGTACACAATATACAGCACAAACAACAGTGCAGGACGTGTGCATCACTGTTTTGGCTCATTGGAAAGTGGCTCCAAGCACAAGCCACTCTGAATTGCTGGCTAAGAGATGCAGGTTATGTAGTACCAGTTTTCTGGATAGAAAACATTTAACGTGTGGTCACTTGGGAATGGATCTGCTCTCCTCCATCTTAATACGTCCTAGCTATTAGACAAATGTTTTCATATGGTGCAAACAAGGCTAGTATGGAATTACCACAGCAGGTTTCTTAATCATCATTTACTTCCTTCCATATTTAGTGACAGATAATGTGAATGAACTGAGACAGGTTACACTTTATCCAGCAAAAGGAAACTACCAGGATATTTTTTTACAATAATCTTTAGACCCTCTGAAGTAACTGATCTTTTCAGATGAACCAAACAATTCTGAATAAAGCACGTTATTCAATTAAAAACAATGCAAAGATAAAAATGCAGAAAACGGATATTTGCTCCAAATAGAAAGAGGAAGGCAAACAGGAAGTCACTGCTTAAAAATGATTAATCAAAGCAGAAGACGCAAATGCAGGATGTAATAAGAAAATGGGAGAATGAAAAAAGGCGAAAAGACGAGTGAGGAGAAGAGAGATGAAGGAGAGGGAAGCATAAAATGGAAAAAGATCAAGCGGCAAGAGGAAAAATGATGACTGAGAGGCAAAATGGAGAAGTTTTTTTCTTTTAAGCCTCTGTTATAGACAGAAAACAATAAAGCATCCGAGTTTTATTTACAAGTGACAAGAAAGACAGAGGAAAAGGAAACAAAATGTTATGTGCACAAACAGGAAATACTGAGTTTCACATCGTGTGTCTATGTTTGGCACACAGATTACATGTAAATGAATGCTCAGTGAGCCAAGAAATGTGCCCCTCCCTGTGGAATGTGATCATTCAAAAAATGAATGCACATCTCAGTGTGATGTTTCAGCTGCGAGGAAAGAAACCAAGTGAGGAAAAAGAATACCCAGACAATCACAGACACTGAAAATAACCTTTCTGGTGAAAGAGAATGAGAGCAAACTGAGACATCTTACAAATGACTCGAGTTTCATTGTAACTGTAAACGCACAATGAATTTCCTGAGATTTAAAGGGTATTTTCACACCTGTAGTTCATTTCGTCTGGGCTGCATCAGTTGATGACTTTGTAAATTTGTAGCTTTTTTTCTGTGGCAGTGGCTTCTTTCACACACAGTGAACTTCAGGCTAACCACATAGTGTCACTACAAACCACGAGAGAACATTCTGCTTGCTTGTTGGCCAGATGTGTCTGAGGCGGAGGCAACAACAAAAAGTAGAAGAAGTAGAAGAAGTTTCCGTGTTGTGGTCTGCTGGACAACGTCTGGGCAATTTTATTAATTTTACTCTGTACTCTGCACGTCTATGCTATGCCACATCTGAGAATGCAAAGCATACCTGTTTACAGGAAGGTGTTTAATTCAGACTTGCTGCGTATGGTAGTTGTGTCAGATCAAGGTTGGGTCGCATTCTCGCCAGAAACAAAGTGATCTGTTTGTTTGAAACTAGTCTGAGACCACCTCATGCTGAGTTCAAGGATCTCTGGATTTTTCTATTCCTAGTCATTTGTGAAATGGACACAACTTTTGATCTGCTGTTTTGTGTTTCTGAGTTATTTGTTTGTTTGTTTTTCATATTCCTTGATATGAATCCTCCACCCATGTTATTTGTGACTCTTTAGCTGGCCACTCTAGAGAGACCACAAGTCCTTTAGTTACACATCCTGCTTTAGTGTCTTCACAACATACGTGCTGCAGGAATGTGCTTCCTATGTTTCAAACTCGTGCTAAATGTCACAAAAAAAGGAAAAAAATGTCCATGGACACTAACAAATAAATTGTGTTTTCGTGATTATTTACAAACTGATCATTTGGCTCATCATTTTTTTCGCTGCTTTATCTTTCAAGTGAAATTTAGTAATATCTTTATCTGACGGTCACAGCAAAAACAGGTGAGAAATTACGCCCAAAACCACAGAAAGAGACAAAGAAAAGCTCATAGAAAATAGTGTCAGTGGTTGAGTTCTGCTCCAGTTGGTGAAACCACAGTGTAACTGTTCATTCAGGCTCAGCAGCCTCCAGATGGCTGAAATATTTTATTGTCTTCCTGCAGGGCTTATGGGACTTTACACTGCCTGGATGGCTTCCTATTGTAATTCCCTTAAGCGCCATTACTGCAAAAGAAAACTTTACCCACTAATAAACACATACAACAGCAATCCATTGTGGAACTGTTACTGTCTTTTGTTGTCGCATTAAATCATGCTTTGAAAGAGGTGCCATTTGGCTCTGTTCCAGTGATGCTTCTACAAATGGGCTGCAACTCAGTTTCTGTGAAGCACAGTTACACAATGCATGATAGTAGGAGTCAAATGCACATTTTGATCCAGCACGGCACCTGACAGGTAGTGAAAACTAAAAGTTTTGCCTGAAAAACTGAATTCAATGTCTTCTCCTTAATTTTTCAAATTGTAAAACAGGCAAAATCTGTGCACAAAGTGATTAAGCATGTATCTAAAAAGCACGGTGCTTATCTCTCCAAAAACAAGGGCATGAGTAGAAAAACAGTCTTTGGGGGGCATGAAGGGAGTTGTGGAAGCGGCTGACTGAGAACATGCGTGGAAGAAAACTGCCAGAAAACAGGAGGAACTGCAGAAAACTAACTTAAGTTTAAGACAGTCCTTAAATATCTCCCATCAGTTTGTGTGGGTTCTGTTTGCTTCCTTTCACAGGCAGCTTGCCTCGGGGCTGATAGAAAGATGTTCCTGTGATAGTCACACGGTTGGCTTGCAGCATGCACACATACATCTGCTCGGCCACGTGGAACCAGTTCAGAATGGGTGGAAAACTTGAAAATGTTGCAGTTACATAGAGTTTTCTACTAAAAAAAAAACATTAAAAAAACAAACACCCATCAGAGGCTAGAGTGAACATGAGTGAACCCATAATTAGTTTTATCATCCTGGTGTTCAGTTTCTTTTTTATTAAATTTAGTTTGATTCTTGCCTTTTGTTCAGTTTTCACCTTTATGTTGACAGATTTATATTTGGTTAACAGTTTATTGTTTATCTTTTTTCATCTTGTATCTCTCCAGTATTTTGGCTGCTGGATTATGGTGCGTTGAGTTTTCTTTATTTTGTATTTTGTTAATTTCGTCTTGATTATACTCTCAGTTTAATGTTTAAATTTTCTAGATGTAGTTTTCTGCTTCCCTCGTGTTCCTTGTATTTTGCATTAGGGGTCCTGGTTTTGTTACCTGTTTAATTTTGTTAGTTTTGTGACTTGTTTCTGTATTTAGTTTGACTTTTCCTTTAGTCTTGTTTCCTCGACTGTTCTGCACCTGTGCGTTCACCTTCCCCGATTAGCTCTGTGTGTGTTTATACGTTTAGTTTGTTCTGTTGGTTGTCACATCACACTGTTGCCCACTGATGTTTCCTATGCTCGTGTTGTTATCTGCGGTGTGGCTTCTGTTTTCACGGTTTTCTTCTGCTTTCTGAATAATTCCTACCTCACCTAGAATAACGGTCTATTCTTATTTGATGCTTGCTTGTGAGTTTTGTATTTGGGTCCTTGTTTACCATAAACTTGACAATTAATTCCATTGTAATTAAGACACAAGTGAAGAGGGAACACAGTTGATGTTACACAGCCACAGTCCACATAGGAAGGAGCCTGAACGGGTTGACAAATTGACAGAACTGTGGACTTAAACTCAAGAGACCACTCTTTGTTTCCGGTTTCAACTGAGAAAAAAATGTAAGTATTGTCCAGCTCTGATTATAATTACAACAAGAAGGACCAAAGTTCAAGTCAATATTTCTGTTAAACACTGTTAAGTAGAGTTAAATATCCTTATAAACATGAAGGCCAAAAGTCTTCAGTTTTAACCCAAAGTTACATCTTTCCTTCAACGTCTTATTGTCTGACCCTAAACACACATGAAAAATATCTGTGCTATCTTCGCTGCTGCTCGTATCAATCATTAGATAGAAAGAGACAAATGAGCAATATTGTTGATCACATTGGATGACTTCTTGTATTTATGTTAGGATAAGTATCTGCAACTGTACAGTGACGCATGCTCTCAGCATCGTTAGTACTAAAATCACGCTGGTCCAAACAAAACTTTAAGTACCACTTTGACTGAAGATGTAAACACTGTAATAACAACACCAGCACAGCCTCTCTTCCTTCCTCATTTCCTCTACTGAATGCATATATGTGCCTAAACACAAAAGAGCAGCTAGCAATGATCTACATCTGCTCTTAGACGTGTTCTGTAGTATGCAACTGAAGGCACAGTTTTAAAGGTCAGGGGACCCGGCCTGTAAATTCTCTGCTTCTGTATACAGTGAGTCTGGTTTAACGATGAGCAGGTTACAGCTCTAAGGGTTCTCTTTTTGAAAATGTTTACCCATCAAGTGTTATATTACATGTTGATATATTACATTAGCATTTACTACAAGTTAACACTGTGGTAGTCCACTAATGTGACTGGACAGTGGTGTAAGTAACTTGAAACATTTAGTCGTTTGCTTGTCTATATTTTGTATTTTGTAAGTGCCGTGTATCATTCATTCATTTGTAATGGTTTAATTTATTTTGCAGTTTCTATCGACATACTGTGTTGTCTATTAGAGATAAGCTATTCAGCAGCATGTAGTATTTAAGATCATGTTCAGCTGCAAAAGTCGTGTACACATTAATGCATCAATCCGGTCTTTAAGGCTACGTCCACACGTACACGGGTATTTTTGAAAACGGAGATTTTCCGTTTTCGTTTTAAAAAATAATCCCGTCCACACATAAAGGCAGAAATGAAGGAAAACGCTGCTATGAACATGCCAAAGCAGCAGGTGGCGCTAGATTCCTAACCGTGTAGAAATGTTGGCCAATCAGAAGTCTAGAAGCCTCGGTGGGAAATAGTAAACAAAGCTGGGGCATAGAAGCAGAACCGAGTCGTATGTGTGGAGGGACAGTAACTGTGTGTATATGTAAGCATTTAAACACTGCAGAGAGTAGAATTAACAGTAACAGTATTGTAGAAATTCATTTCACCGAAACAATAACGTGGCGCACAGTGTGACATCAAAAAAGGCGCACACCTTTGACGCTGCGTTTTCTCCGTTTTTCTCGTCCACACGTAAATGCAAAAACAGAGTTTTCGAAAATATCCACCCCGGCAGGCGTTTTTAGAAATCTCTGTTTTCAGTGACCGAAAACGCCGTTTACGTTTGGACGAAAGGTGCAAACGCATAGAAAAATCTGCCCGGGTACGTGTGGACGTAGCCTAAGTCTGACGTCATTAACTGTTTCCAAACTCCGCTTCAGGTCCCAAAGCCAAACGAACACTGAGACATCACTAAGTTACAAACACAACAGCCTTTAAAAACACAGAGTATTTTGGAAGCAGGGTTCATATGTCATCACTTAAAGACCGGTTAATTATTCATTGATCCAATAATTGAATCTATTTGATTCTGAAGATGGCCATTCTAGAAGGAGTGGACATTTTATTAATATTTATTATTATGTATTTAGCGTGATTGTTATATGTTATATGTTAATATACATTATTACATTACACAATCTTTTGTATATTTTCTAAATGTTTATATTTTATTTTTTGTAGTGAAGCTTTTCATCGCTGGGGTAATAAGAATTTTAAAACATAATAACTGGATCAGGTGTTGAAGAGACAAACTTCCAACGTACACATTATTTTATTTGTGTTCCTATTAGTATAGTGTTCGGGTGATAATATGCACAACAATCTCCATGATCTACCTATCAACTTGTTTAAATCTTCTCTTACAGGAAGTGCTGACAGACTGTTGTCACCAGCAGTGCAGCCGCCTACGGTCATAGTTATTACAACAATCCATCAAAGGCCTAATCCGTTTACAGGTGAGTCACAACAGACAGTGACTTCAGATGAGATTACAGCAAAGATGATTGGGTATATCTGGACCAACAAACCAGACTGTGTTATTAGAAAGGCTCAGTCTTCAGCAAGGTAATCAGTTTTTGTTATATCTTTGGAGTAAAATGCACTACTATGGCATCTGACCCTGCAAGGCGTGAGTCAGCACAGTGCAGCAGTCATCCTATGTCATCAACACAGACCAGAACATGTCTGCTGTACAGTCTCGCATGTGCTAAATTTGTAAAGCTCAGCAAGAAGTTGTTGCACATTGTGCGTCACATCGGCCTGCACTGGTCCCACCAAGAAGAGTGTAATGTGTCAGGATCAGATGTGTGTGTGTGCATGCATGTGTGTGTAATGCTATTGGCTCACGTTTGTGATTGTCCTCTCATTTTGATGCATGAAATGAACTGTCCGAATATTTGAATCCGGTTTTTAAAACTAAAACTGCACAAACTTCAAAACTTCTAATCTAAATTTCAACTTTGTAAATGCTACCTACCCATGAGTCGTTGGACCCTCGAATACATTTAAATATATAATTTTGTCTATAAACAGTAACTGTAAAATACAGACTTTTTTAATGTTTGAAAATCAGTATGGCATATTGTGTCACCAAAGCCAAATGGGTGTTGGAAAGTGACTATGAGCAGCATGTTTCTGGAAAAACTGCAAATCAAATCAGAGACGTTTTTTCGATATTTACCTCGAAGATTTATTGACTGTCCTTTCTGACTAATTTAGTGCTTGTAGCCAGAGGCAAGGACACAACTGAGCTGAAAGTAAACTCAATGCACTTCCATACAGCAACTGTGCCTTGAATAAATGAACGATGAGGGAACAAAGTCTGGATTTTGTAATCATGTTACCGTGACGGCCCCTCCAAATTGGTCTATTAATTCAGCTGCTAAGGACGTGATCAGAGCAGAGCCATACTGTGATGGAAATAAAGAGGGACATTAAGTTTAATAGACTGTTAAAATGTCTTTAAGAAACAATGTGGTCAGTGCCATACATAGCAGGTAGCCAAAGGAACGTGTCGGTCAGAAACTGATTAGGAGAACATTAGCATACTAAAGGTGATCACAGAAGCTGGTGATACTCTGTCGGGCATAAAACGTATATTAGAGGAGTTTGCTATGACACTGGATAGCAAACTTTTAAAGGTTTACTAAGACATATAGTAACTCTTGGCTTTGCAAACCTTGATAATGATACACATCGTCACACACTTTGCGTTAGATTTATCGAACAACATCCAATTTGCATTACAGTTATTTGGTTTATGTGATCAATTGATCAGTCCCAGGGGGAGACAGAAACTCCTTTGGGTTTGCACCATTAAGGGCATCCTGCAAAATCTGCAAAATCAAATATGCAGAGTTTTCTGCGAAAACTGTGAATAAGGGAGCTTTATTTTACTTACTTTACTTAATTTATTTTAGTTGTTTTTGCACTATATTTCAAGCAAAATCACTTTGATTAAAGCATAACAGCCTAACAAGCTCATTAAAGTTGCCACATTAATCATACTGGGCACAAAAAACAGCCCTGTCACCATTTATACCAGCACTGAGGGCATGGGTATTCAGTGCAGTCCAGTATTCTCCAAATTGTCAGTGAAGGTAAAGGAGTAGAAAGCATAGATTTTTTTAATAGATTTCCCCAGGAAGTCTTATATTTTTATGCTGTTGCAGTATCATCCATATAATTTGGGAGTCTGAGTCTGCTCTAGTACATCTTTGTAGTAAAAATCGAAACAGTGGCACACTTGTGTCTTCAGCTAGGGCGTACGAGGTGTGGAACCTACACAAGGTTCCAAGAATTGGGAGGTGCACAACGTATCAAAATGGCACCAAGGTATACCTTGCACCATCAGATATAATGTCACTTTGGCATGCGCTGCCATTCTGAGGCCGACAATTGCGGGTGTAATGGGCCCTTAAATGTGGGACAGCAGAGTCGTGGGATGGTTAGCAATTGCTTCGCTGTGAAAAGAATGTGGTTGGACACCAGCCCGGGCCCTGCTGAATGAATTTTGCATGTCCTTTGGGTGCTCTGGGTTTTTCTTACAGTGACACATGTAAGGTTAATTAGTGTCAGTACACTGGTACTAGGTCTTAATGGTTGTTTCTCACTGTGTTAGCCCTATGATGAAATGGCAACATATCCAGGCCTCCTGCCTAACCTCAACTGGTGTAACTTTTAGTCCTCCTCCAAAAACAGTTAAACAGTTAAGAAAATTTAAGTTAAAATATTCCTCATACTGCTGTGTATCTATGTATATAATAAATAAAACAAGTCTGGATTACTTTCACCTAAGTAGAAGATCAAGAATTTGCATGTGTGTATGGTTCTTGAAGGAGGCCCAGTGATCAGGAAGCCACGCAGACAGTAATTATTATGTGAAAAAGTTGTTTTCTGGGAAAAAAATAAAACATTTATTACAACAGGAAGCGATGCATCAAATTGGGATAAACAGAAGGAGGACTGCATTGGTAGGAATTAGTGGTGAGAGCCACACAAGTATCCTCCTTCATCTACATAAATCAATAGTGCTAATAATTCTACCTGCATTGTGCAACTAATAAGTAGTTTATAAAGTATGTAAAATAAACTCAATTCATAGTGCCAATGCTGAGGAAGAAATCCTAATAATCCTACATGTTACTATCCTGACTCTTGTTGATAGAAACCGGAACAACAAAAAAACAAATGAAACTCTCAATGAGTCAGTTTTTTCCACAACAGATCATCAATGAGACTCATAACGACTACATATGAGCAAACACAACTACATTATGAGAGAAAACAATAATCAGAACAGGATGTGCTGCTGTTATGGCACGTTCTGAACATGGCGTCTGTCACCACAATACATGTTAGATAAGATGACAGCGCTGCTGAGAGCTACAAAGAACAACAACCAGGAACAACCACATGATAACAGCTTCTAGCCCGTCATCAGTTGCCGTGCTGAGTCATTAGACTGAAGCCTGAGGGCCCGCGCTCCTCGTCATGTGGCCGTCTCACCTGGTTAACTATGCTCATATGTAATGTGTTTGAGAGAGCAAGAAACAGAAGGGCAGTGAGTTTTGTCAATTTCTCTCACAGGCATTGTCAAGTAAAACAAGAATACCTCTCTATGTATGCAGAAAAAGACAACAACACTTACACACAGATGTTAAAAGAACAACAAAGATTAAATGAATGAAAGAAAAACAGAGCAAAGTATTCACAGCAGAGAAAGAAACATCCCATGTGTCTGAAGCACAAGTCTGTGATGTTTCAAACTGCAGTGTTTGAACTGACTCTAATTAAAAAGACATGAACAAGCTGCGTGTTTTGTTCTTACCAAAGACACAAAAATACAGGCCAGTACATAAATGGTTTTGATAGCTATGAATTGTTTACTCCATTGTAACAACCCTGTATGGGCTTTATCACTGACATGTGTGCTGGAGGTACAGAGGGGGTGTAGCTGGTAGCTGTCCGCTAGGCCTCGGTCTCAACTTCGATAATTTGAGTCAAACACTGTATAAGAAGTTTGTGCTTAAAATTTGGTGAATTCAATGATATTATTTAAGTCTTATATAGTACTACAGTTTTGTATTTAACACTAATTACAAGGTAGATATGTGCTGTATGTCTGTCTGTGTACTGCACCTGTATAGTTAGCTAAGCATGTTAGCATAAGCTAGCACAATATCGCGCCACCCTTAGCTCTAAATATACTCAATTTTGGCTGCAAAATAACCAACATGGCCAAAACGCTAATGTTGACACAATAGCTACATCCATCTTTTACAGTGCTATGACAAAGTATTTGCCAATTTCCTGATTTAGGTTCCACTTATGTGTTTTAAAAGATTTAATAAATGTTAATATTAGATAACCCAAATATAAGATAGCCCAAGTAAATACAAGTGTGTGACAAAGTAATTGCTCCCTAAACCTAATAACTGCTTGTGCCACCTTTAGCAGTAGGAACTACCGTCAAGTATTAGTGGTAACTGGCAATGAGCCTCTTATATCTCTGTGAAGGAATGTGGGTCCACTTTTCAGTGCAGAATTTGGGTTTTTTTAGCCACATTTGAAGGTTTTTGAGTATGAATGGCCGGTTTAAGGTCGGGCTAAAGCATTTCAACTGGCTTTACAACATACTTGTTGGTATGGTATTTTTTTCCATTAAATGCTGTGTTTTTTATGCTAGATTAATGGGATCCAATCCTTCCAAAAAGTTCCGCTTTTGTCTTGTCATTTCACCCAAAATTTTCCCAGAAGTCTTGGTGATGATTGAGATGCTTTTTGTCAAATATAAGACAAACCTTGGTTTACTTCTTGGTCTTTGAACTCTTCTTTTTGTTTAGGCCAGCCTCCTTCTTATTGTTCAGTCACATTGACATTAACTCAGGAAAGTGAAGCCTGCATTTTATTAGATGTTGTTCTGGATTCTTTTGTGACCTCCTTGATGAGTCGTTAATGCACTCCTGGGAGTAATTTTGGTATGCCGGCCACTCCTGGGATGCATCACCACTGTTGCAATTTTTCTCCATTTGTGGATATTGACTCTTATTGTGGTTTGCTGGAGTCCCAAGCCTTAGCAATGACTTTATAATCCTTTTAAGATAGATTCCATTAACTCCGTTCATCTGTTGTTTGAGGTTTTTTTGGATCAATTGTTTATGATATGTTGCTTTTTGAGTTTTTGATTTACCAAGAGGTGGAATTACTTTTTCACGTAGGGCAAGGTAGTGTTCGTTTGAATAGTTTTCTTTCCCTAAATAAAGCTAATCATCATTTAAAAAATTACATTTTATGTTTACTTGTGTTGTGTTTGAATAATATTAAAATTTGTTTAATAATATAAAACATTTAAATGAGACAAGTACACAAAAAAGAGAAAAAATGAGGAGGGGGCAAATTCTTCTTCAAAGCACTATATATGCAGTCTATGGGGAACCAGCCCTTGGGCTTCATGAACCATACTGAAATATGGATCCAGCCTTTCCTGGTGACTCCACAGTCTCCATCGCTAGTTTAAAGTCTTATTAAGTACAGTGGGATGTTCATTTTGTAAATTATGGTTTAAGAGTCAAACTCATTACCATAACAGCATGCATTATCTCTCGGTTTTGGTCAAAGGATTCTACACTATGCGAATACTGTTATTGTATGTACAGTATGTTTATATCACACTTATTCAATAACTAACAATTAAGGGGCGTGGCTACTGAAACAGGCTTGTTTTTTTCTCTAATGTAGAGCTCAGAACTTGTTCTGCACCCACAGGTTTCACTTCCTGTTTCTATGTGAGGCTCCAGGAAGCCTAAAAACTCAATCCACAGCCTTCTGCTGACCAGCAGCCTGTTTACAGCAACACCGAGCTATAAAATCAAACAAAGAGATATTCATCGAAGGTGAACTGGATACAAAAACAGAACAATCCTCTAGAAACCTTTTCCATATTTTCTCTTAGTGCTTTCACTGACTCATTTATTTGACCCTTCATAAACTTTTACTGTAATGGAAGTAGGAGTTAGTAGTGAAGTGAGGCTTCTTCGTTGGTTCTGTTAAAGTGGAACAACAACTAGAAACCAAAAAATGTTTGAGATTCTGCTGAAAAACACAAACTTTTAGACAGGACATCTATCCTGCCTAATGTACGATGCTACTTGACAAACATGGTAGAGAATGCTCTCTGGTTCACACCATGAGAAAGTGAACTTGTAAACTTTGTTGTATTACAAATGCAAAACTGCCCTGGTGTATCTGGATGATTTATTGACTCATGGAGGAAACCAAATGTCTCTCTCTTGATAAAAGTGGGTTTGTATTTGTCCATACACAAACACAACACACTGAGTGGGGAATTTAAGTTTTGCATTTATGAATTACATCATGCCAACATAGATAACTCAAGAGAAATCAACACATCTAGTAGAGCAAGTGTTTAATTTGTGCATCTAGAGGAGAAATATTCATTTTTGACAACAATGACAACAAACTTTCACCCTATGATAGCTAGGACATGCTCCAAAGTTCCTTAACATGGTTGAGATGGATGGATTGGCAATAACCAAGATTAACCCATCGAAAATGGTTAGGCTCAATAGTTTATGATATTTTTTCTTTATTACATCACATATTCCCACATTCCTCTTTTTCAACTAAACAGAACACAAAGCTTCCAACTTTTTGATGCACAAACCTGATCACCCAAAATTGCTTTAAGGGGAAATACTTCTCAAAACCATTAATTTACTAATGTTTTAATATAGACAATGCAGCTAGCACATGTGGCACATTTGCTCAATATCCTCACCTTGCAGGAGGAAAAGAACTGAATGTGCACATTCAGGAGGAAAAGAAGGAGACAGGAATGCAGAAAAGCAGAAACTAGTAAAAAGAAATGCAGTCCAGACCCTGAAGCAGTCAGAGAGAAAGTTGAAGGCTGCAGGTAGTTAATCTTGGCTATTCATTTCATGCTTGAGTGCTCATGTAGCCATCAATGTGTCAGAGCCTTCGTAGGCTTGACTTGACACCCTGCAGGGAAAATTAATGACTTCATTAAAAGTGCCATGTTTTCCCGTGATCCCTCCCGCATCGAGCCTTATTGGACAAATTTGGCTTTGATCAGATGACCAGAGCTTGTTAATTTGTTTTCAGACATGCAGTAAGTGTTTTGTGTGTCTGCATGAATACACAAATAATTAACATGAGACTACATCCAATACATGAGGTAAGATGAATTACGTGTGTCTCTAAGGCTGAACACTTGTAGTCTATCGGCTTATCAATCAGGATCAGAAGGCTTTTAATGATACCCATGCTTATTGATATCGAAACTCCTCAGTAATGCTATTTGCACCATTCACACTATTTTGGTGTTGAGACAAAACAGTGTCAATGGTTACTTCTGACACACTGGCACACATACACTTAGATGCATCGGGGATAATTGTAGAGACATTTCCATTGATTAACTGCCATCTGAATTAGCAGATGTGCTTTTATACTGGTAAAAAAAATATTTCTGCCACAACAGTATGGAAACAGGCACCTAATAATGAGATTCACATTGTTTTCTACACAGCAGTATGTTGCAGTATGCTGGGAGTGTTTTGCACTGTGCTGGTGTGACATGATGATTTGTAAACTAAGTCCTTCACTGCTCAGTGCACCTCAGACAAATGATATTCCAGTGGAGGTCTGGATGTGGAGGTGTCAGCAGTTTTAATAACAGGCTGCAGAAAACCTGCACTCATTTCTGAGGCAGCCTGTCAGACTAATCCCACTGAGGCCTGGTGTGTGTGTGTGTGTGTGTGTGTGTGTGTGTGTGTGTGTGTGTGTGTGTGTGTGTGTACGGGGTTGAAGGCATTTTTCACGCTCAAAATGTAGTTTTAGTTTCAGAGTTACAATTAGGTTATGGTTAGATTTAGGGTAAGGGTTAGGGTTAGGCATTTATTTTTGATGGTTAGGGTTAGGGTAAGCGACTAGGGAAAGCATTATGTCAATGGGATGTCCCCACGAGGATAGCAAGGCAGACATGTGTGTGTGTGTGTGTGTTTGTCAAATACACACTCACAAATGTAAGACTGTCTGAATTTCTGTTGAGTCGAGAGTATGTGTGGGTGTGTAAATGAGTGAGTATGTGAGTGATGACAGATATGGCTGGCTTACAATACACAGACACACACACACACACACACACACACAAAGGGGCCTTAGTTTGGAATCCATGCCTCTCTATGTAAACAAAACTTTTAAATAAAGTCATATAGAGGACATAAACTAATAAATATATGCATATAGAAATAAATTATTTGCAATAAGCATTATCAACCAGACACTTTGTAAATCCCAAACTTTACCCGACAGATTCAGCCAACTTTAAATCTTTAAACTATATCAAGATTTTGTTTCATTTGCATATTACGAGGACCAAGGTTTTAGACATAGAGAATGAAGACACATTGGCCTGTGTCACAGTGGTAAACTGATATTCAAATAGGTTAATAGAAGTTGGCTAAAAGTTGTTTAGCGAGTGTTTGGGGAAAGCGTAATGTCAGTGAAGGTCTACACTAGTTTCGATATCTATGTGTTTGCCAACATTGGTGGGCTGCGAGGACGCGGTTATTTCCTGAGGCACTTCCTGTTGTGCCTCATCTCATCTGATTGGTTAATTCTATTGAAGTTCATGGTGTTGAGTGATATGTAGAAGTCTTAAAAAGCTTTTTTTCCCCTCAGATCTAAGTACATGACATAAAATTAGACATCCTGCTGCCAAAGACGTAAGGTTTATGTCATGTATGGTTATTTACTAAATAATATATAAGTGCAGTTTAAAAATAAACTTGTTTTACAGTTACAACAAGTCGTGAGTTACTTGTTGATGCTCTAGCTGACTCAGATCAGCTAACTGTTGTTATTGTACTGTTCTAAACACGTAGTTTTTAATGATGGACAAACAACGCAGGATCAACTCTCATAACATGGTTGAAACGTGTTTCTCTAATCTCTTTCTTACTTTTTAATTTTTCACTTACTGGCCGTTATAAATGTCATATCTAAATATCTAGAAAGCTAATGACGGCCAATATATTGGTTGGAGTCAATTAAAAAATGAACTGAAACGCTGGGAAAGATGTCTATACCAAGTCAATAATGAAGCATAGGGACATAAGGGTAAAAAGTAACTTACTATTATATAAATTTACAACCACCTTTAAGTTATTAATATAACTGAAGATCCCTTCATGAAGATTACCCAGATTTGGTTCTTACTACAATAAAAGCCTGAGCTTAAAAGCTCCATCCACTGACAATATAAAAGATATACATATAGAAATAGCTAGTATGACTTCACTCACTGGTTTATAAAGTCTTTGTATCATAACCTTGGTGTTTTAAACCAGATATAATGAAAAGGGGTGCATTTACTATGGCATCACATGTTCTTGTTGTGATTTGACAAATCATTAGCCAGCAGACATATCATCGATAATCCTCCTTTATGATGCTTAGAATGGATGGTATTCCAACAGGGCAAGCAAGGCAAGCCCTGCTTGTTGTGTTACATCCGGTGAAATCTAACACAAGCATCTGCCATGTTGTTGCTGGAGTTGCTAAGGTAAACTCTCAGGATTTCTGACTGGCTAAAGCATTGCCCTGATGCCCCAATGGTCATTGTTTGGCCAGACAAACATGGAATTGTATTTGGCCTTGAAAATGTATTTATTTACCCATGCTGGCCCTTTGTTTACCCAATGCAGGGTTAGAGTTAGGGGTTAGGGTTACAGCTAAGTTATCATTTCTCAAACATTGGCCTTTCTGAACAGGTTTTTCAAACTAGCTATGTCAAAGTGCTGTGTTCTGTTAATCATTCTCTAAGAACCACACGTTCTTGTGATTGACAAATCATTTGCCAGCAGACATATCATCGATAATCCTCCTTTAAGATGCTTAGAATGGATGGTATTCCAACAGGGCAAGCAAGGCAAGCCTTGTTTGTAGTGTTATATCCAGTGAAATCTAACACAAGCATCTGCCATCTTGTTGCTGGAGTAGCCTGTTGTTTCTCTGCTTGCCTTCATGCACATTGTGAATGAATCCCTGGTCTTTGTCAGGAACTGTTTGGAGACCAGAATGCTGGAACAGCTACTCCTAGCTATTGCTTTCATTGCTCTGAGATCAGTTGTGATCTGAGCGTTTCTGGAAATAGAGCTAGTGATAGCAAGTAAGTGAGCACTCTGTAATTGATCATTATTGTTCCGTCCTCAAGACTAAAGCTACGGGATGAGAGGAGGAACAATGGTATGATCAGGAAAAGACGAAGCCAAACAGAGCAAATTGTTTAATTAAGATTTTTATTAAAAAGAATAACGATACGGGAACACCACTATTTCAACTAAACAAAAGCCATCCACAAACTAAAATATCCTAACGATAGGCAAAAGAGATGGTTAACCAAATTAAAAGGTATGCTTCTGCTGCCAGCAAATACCTGCTACTCACTAGCAGCCCAAAGAAACCTCCAAGCTTAGTAAAAATAAGCAGAATATGCCATTAAAAGTCACCAGCCAAGACTAGTCCGAACACTGACTGAGAAGCTCTTCACAAGGTTATATACTGCTGTGTGGCTGATTGCTGCATGAAGCCAGCTGTCCACTGGCTCCTCGGGACACACCTACACAACGCGAAACCTGCTAGAGTTGTAACAATTAGGGTTGCCAAAAATCAATTCTCAGATACTAATCAATCCAAAATTTTGTTCAATTTATATATTAAAAAATACACTATTAACTAAACATTTAAAATCAAAGTATTAAGAGGCACCTGCATTTTGCATTCATATTGTATAACAAAATGAGAGCATGCTCATGCACAAGCCTTCCTCCCACAAAATATAAACCTAAACCTGTCCATATAGGCACATCATTCATCCATTATGTCTTCTATTTTGATCTCTGGGCCTCTTTCTGTTTTTGTAAACTGGCTACAGTCTACTTTCTTTCCTCAGGTATCATTAGAGTTTCATCTGATCATCTTTGGTAATCTATTATTAAAACAATCAATAGCCACAGACCTGATGAGGAACCTTGGAGAGACAGGGGAATATGAGAAAGAAACAAAGTGACTCAGAGAGGGATAGCTTCTCCTTTCCTGCACTTTAATTTTTCTGACATCATCAGATTGTCTAAGTCAGGATCATATGAGTTACTGAAATTAAGAAACATGAAGACAAAGTAGAAGAATGGGTAAGAAGAAAACTATTGATGAACAGAAAATGAAAGACAAATAGATGAATAAACTGGAAGAGGAGACAGGAGAAGTGGAAAAAGATAAAGAGATACTATGAGAGATAGAAAGTGTGTACGGCTAAATGGTTAGAAAAGGAGTTTTTGGTAATGTTATCTGGACAAACGATAGAGATAGAGCAATAGAAGAGATGCAGGAGACTGAAGATGAACAAGAAGAAAGAGCGGAAAAAGTTAACCTGGGAGGAAAAAAGGAGATAAACACAATGGAGGAGAAATAGAGGTGACATTGATATTGTAGAAGTGGAGAGAGCTCAACATTTAATGGGGGAAAAAAAAACCGGCGTGATGGTTAGATGGTTATCGACCATCTGAAACTGCTCTAATGGTTGCCACAGGTGCTGCTGTCTCCTCAGTGGAAACATTAGTATGTGTGTGAAGGTGTGTGTGTGTCTGCCTAACAGGGCTAACAGTGTTTACTGACAGACAGCAGTGACCTCAGCACAACCTGGTTCATTTACAAGTGTCGTCAGACACAAACACACATTTAAACTCTGTGTCTGTGTGTCCCTCCTTCGTTTCCCTTTGTCCTCTCCTGTTTAAATTTCCCTCTCGGTCGACACACAGAGATGCGCTCCATTGCATTACGTTACTAAACTCACACAGCAATGTTCCAGGAAGGCCTTCAAAATATGTACATGCCAGGGTGTCTTTTTTTCCATTTAAAAAAAAGGAGCCACAAACTTGAACTGCCACTCAGTAACGCGTGATCAGGAACAACCTCACTTAGTGGAAGTGGCTGGAGACACAACACAACACCACAAAACACAACACAATTTTAAACAGGACAGTGGTTTGTGTGTGGTGGTCTTTTGTTTGAGGTGCTGGCAGATAAAATTATTATCATTTGCACAACAGTCAAGACACTGCCATTCTGCTAAAACCCTTTGCATGTCAGAGATATCCACAGTACTGTAACACAGGTCTAATCCCATTCTTATCACTTATGTACACTATGTATCCCTTAGTTCTTTTTGGTCTGTAATGTAGAAGCTAGCATCACTTTTAAACATGCAGCATAAAAAAAAGCCAAACCCTGATCTTTCCCAAACCCTAACCAAGCAGCTAAAGCGAAAGCAAACAGCATTTATTCACAAAGCAAATCAGGACAGATACTAAAGACAGCTTGAGGTTATCTGAGATGCCAGTAGCTTCTGATGAAATGTAACAGGAACCAGGAAATCCAGTCTAAATAGTAATAATGCATTTTAAGGCCTAAAAAAGTTTAAATAACAGCATGTTCTTCTATAACTGCAACAGCACTCTCTGGACTTTTGACTGGCCAAAGCATTGCCCTGATGGCCTGATGGTCATTGTTTGGCCAGACAAACATGAAATTGTATGAGGCCTTGAAAATGTATTTATTTATCCAATTTGTTTACCCAATGCACGGTTAGCGTTAGGGGTTAGGGTTATGGGTAAGTTATCATTACTCAAACATTGGCCTTCCCGAACAGGTTTTTCAAACTAGCTATGTCAGAGTGTTGTGTTGTTATTCTTGCCTTTTTGTTTGTTTGTTTTTTGTTTGCTCTATGTGTTCAAATTTTTGTAACCTGCACAAGGGATGGGTTTGCAAGCTGGTCTGTCTCTGCAATTTATAAATGCAGGGACCCAAAATGATTGCCAAATGGCACAAATGGAAATTATTGCAACACATGGAAAAGATTAGGTATTCTGCAGAGTACTAAAAACTCTATGAAACACTTCTTGTTTCCAAAAAGACTGTACTTGTGAGTTGTGACACTGTGTTGATTTCACAAGTCATACAAGCAGTGACCACTGCATCAACCATAACCAGAGTTTAGTGTGGAAAAAGTGGGGATCTGCATTTATAATGTAAAAAATACGAACACTATAGGGCCTATAATAAGTCTCATTTGTGTGGATTTCAACTGCGGTGCATGGGAAAACTGCATTTTTATTCATACAACATGGATTCCTCACTTAACCACCTTCTAACAACAAATGTTTTGTTATGCAGATGCAAGTCATGCAATATTCCCTGGTACTGTTCTTAAAGCAACTGAAAACACACCAGGCCAGTCACACAAGGTTTAACCTCAGTGGTTATTCGAGTTATTCATATTTTCCCAGGGCAAGACCAGTCTCACCACAGACAGGGTTTAAAAGAACAAGACAGCACGAATAAGAACGGCAAATAAAGTTTTATCTCGTTTTCCTTTGTCTTTTTGTTGTTGTTGCTGCATAGATTTCCAAAACAATGAAATTCTGTAACTAACACAAAACTTTATAACCATATTAATTCTTGTCCAACATCTAATTAAGGGTTATTACATTTTTTGCCCTTATCTTCATAATTAGAAAATAATAGGCTGCATCTAATTCATCTCACTCAGTTGATGAAGTAATGAGGCAGTAAAATGGCAAACCACTAATGTTGGACCAGCTAATATTTAAAATATTGTTCAATAAATGACTAACGCAAGTTACAAACCCTCTATTGCTTAAAGATATATTGATATTTCCGATACGCTGTGGAAAAAACAGACAAATAATTATCTTGACAACCAACAAAGCATAAATTAGTCATAGGTGTTGTTGCTCCTGCAAATGAGCTCTTGACTACAGGAAAGCAAAAGCAAGCACAGCAAATTGCACTGGTCAAAAACAAAACTCTGCACAGGGACTTCCAATTAAACAAGTAGCTACACGTGGCACCGGACCAGTCTCAGCGTGGGTGAGAGTGGGTGGATTTATAGGTGTGACACAAAGCACTACTACGCACACTCGTTTATGAGTCACCCCCCTAATTAAAAACCAGGACTGTGGCACATGCCATCTCCAGAACAATCGTCCAATTAGGCACGCTGTGAACCCACAGGTTGCTATCTATCTACCGAAAATGTTCAGTCTGTACATCGTGGCCAGTAAACAAACTCACATGTTATTGTCTGTATTCTAAAAAGTTTTTGATTGTCTGTATAATAATGTTGGTTTAAGTGTTGATCAAACAGCACAAAATGCATCACTTATACTTTAGTTGTAGGTTTATTCTGTCAGGGAACAGGCACAAAAATTGATCTCATGGGAGAAAAGATGCTGTGTAACCAATTTAGGTACTTCCTGAATTGCATCTGCACACCATGGGCAGATACACGGAGCATTAAAACAGCTAACAAAGGCATAAAATACAAAAATATCCAAGTATTAGCGTAAGAGAGAGTACAAGAGAGCTCACTCTCTGGGCAGTATTTACTTTAGCCTAGCATGACACATTTATTTTGATTACACAAACATTATGTAGAGTAGGTAATGGATCATCTGTATTGATTGTGTTTATTATATAATATATTCAGAACATTTTTAACTAATAGGCAGCTCAGTCATTTTCTCTTGGCAAGACTTTCTTTAAAGATATTGGCCTTGAAGGAGAGGTCAGAGGTCACATGTGACACATTTTAAATCTTTATACAGTCCTTTCAATGTGTTGACAATGCACACCACACTTGTAAGAAACATAGTCTCTAAGTTATAAGGCTTTTTGTCAATTTTCAACCAATAAATCAGAATATCTTGGTGGACGTCAGCCGAATTTTAATGGACTGTTAACATTGATTTATTCAAAGCTATCCTGTTTACAAACATGTACACAAACGCTACCAGAAACATCGCCTCCTTGGTTGATGTAAACATAGTATAAAAGCCATCCTGCCCAACTCTCACTCACAAAGCACATAAACACTGTAAAACTTTGCATGCACACATTCCCCCGATTCAATAACTAGATCATCAGCATCAATATATAAGCCTACATAAAACAATCAGGTTAATTGTCAGGGTTTGCTGTGTCTAGGACCTCAACACAGGACTCGGAGAGAGAATAATTAACTAAAAGCAGCAGCTTTCTTGCAGGGGAACATTCAAATATGAAATACAGGAAAGCTAAACTAGAAACACAAAACTTAAACTGGAAAACTGAGAAACTAGAAAACAAAACCAGGAAACAGAGAACCAGAACGTTACCAGAAGCACAGAGGAAAAACACAACATGATGAGGGCAATGAGAGGATGGGGAACAGGTGGTAACACAACTGGGACAAATCAGACCCAACGAGACAAGGGAAGCAAAACCAGGCACACTGCACACAGGACAGGGACTATCAAAATAAAACAGGAAAAACACGACAGGCATGGACCTGACACTCAACAGATTGAACACGGAGCACAGAGACATGAGTGACAAACTCCGACATGACACACGACTGACTGGGGAGCAAGAAAATAAACATGAAGACAGAACTAAACCTGCACTAAACATGAGGGCCACAGGAACAAAACCCAAGAACTAGAAATCACAAAACAAAAAAGAACTCTAGAGCTAGAAATACTGAACCATAAACAAAAATGATGAACCATGATGAAATCTAAGATTAACAATAACACAAAACACTGGGTCACCGACACAGGACCGTGACATTAGTAGAGGGTAAAAAATCTTGACCTTTCTGATTTCTAAATAGCAAGACACATCTTTTACCTCATTTTAGTATGTCAGCTGCACACTGACTCTATTAACAGTTTTCATGTGATGTTGTATCATTAAAGGAAACGCCCACCATTAGAGGAATAAAGTAAGGCTTTATTCCACTGCCTGCCAGTTAATTTTACCCCATTTGTAAAAACAACCAACACATAACTGGCCCATAATGGTGGGTAGTTGTTCAGTTGGATGCGCTAAAAGCTATTCACAGGATAATGGCACTGCATGGAAACACACTTCTAATCTGCCACACAAGCACTGCAGACAAATGTTGTCAAATGCTGGTGGAGCAGAACAAACTTCCTCCTCTGTGCATGTGTGAAAAAGCAGTAAGTGTGGGGCCAAAGGAACCAGAGAAGATGTTGTACCAAGATAGTTAACACATAATATGCAAATATAAAATGAAGTGTGAAGCAATGACCAAGCAATTCTGTGATGAGCCACAAACTCAGATAAATAAGAGTTCTGATGTAAAGCTGCATTTAAATCCTCACTTCAGATCCACGCAGGATCTGAAGTGAGGATCTGAAGTCTAAGTCTTTTCAGAAAATTGCAAAAAACTGGAGAGGAAACCACACCACAACACTGTTATGTTTCAATATAATGTGATAATTTACCACGGTGGGTGGCGATCCTACAGTCAGGCTACTTGTTAGTGTCGTTCTCCAGCGCTGTAGCCGTTAATCACAGTGATTACTTAACCACAAAGGCTCTTAAGTGCTGCTTATCATCTCTGGAGACCAATTACACCTTCACTGCTATCTCGTTCACATTAACCCATCTCTGAAGTTCTTTTTTTATCCTCCAGTCCTCATCCTAACATCCATCTTCCACTTTCCACTCCCTTTGACCTCACCTACTTTAATCTCAGTTTTGTTTCTCCTGTCCTTTAAAAACTCTGTCCTGTCTACTCATTTCTCAGCTCTTCGTCCCACATCACCTTTACTTGAATCACATTTCTTAATCCAATTTTCTTAATCCTCTTTGACGTTTTACACAGATGAGTGAAAGCTGTGACTTGCTAGAGTTGTTGGAAAAGTGAAGAATAGCCCATACTCTAAACCCTAAAAGCACCAAACACTGTGTTTGTGCCAATCTTAATCCATCCAGTGAACTAAATATTGTTGGCAATCATAAAAACTATGGCACACGTGCACTGACAGGTGTGCCATATATGCTTTTTTTTTTAAATTTGTAAAAGATATTCACAAGATGAGTTAGACGGTTGTTTTTCAGCTGTGTTTTAACCTCACAAACAACCTGAAAATAAGATCAGTAAACTCTACTGAGCCACATAGAGTTCACTGATAGTGTTACTGTGGTTACGTTTTTGGTGTTTTTTACTTTAGTCTCTTCAGCTTCAGCGCTGACTAAACAATGTTAGTTTGCTGCTTTAATGGAGACTGATGGAATTTGGGGCTGAGATGACAGAGTTGGATAAGTTAAGACAGAATGACAACACAAACGCCCATCACAGCGTGAAAAGGGGGTCAAAACCTGGGTGTCATGTTTCTATCATTGCTGATCTGAGCTGGAACCGCTAATAACTGTGACAGCTGCAGAGTCATTTGACCCGGACTGAATCCCTATTATACAATTTCACACTGAAGACAAAAGTCAGATGTAAGTGGGTTTTTGTTCAGTGTTCAGGGTTTTTTAAAGGTCACATCAAAATCTGACTTCTAAGGGAAACCTTGAACCTTGAAGAAGGAAGGAGAGGAGAGATTCATCTGGACTAAGGGTGAAAGGAGAGGGCGTGAAGTGGTGGAAAAAGGAACTTCAGGTAAGTAAAGCTGGCGCTCGGCTAACCACAGTCATCCATCTGCCTTGAAGGTCGGAGCTAAACCTGCACAGATTATCTTTCCGGTGAGGTGACAGGGGTCAAGAATGAGGAGGGGATGTTTACTTGCAATGTTTTAAATCATGCACCAATACAGAAATGAGGGAGAATTGCATTTAAATTTAATGGATCATTTAAAAATAAATGTAATTTCCCCCTCACTGCTTTGTAATACACTTTAGGTTAATGAGCCAGTGAAGCAGGAAACCAGGAAAGGAAAAAGAGGGAAAGATGAAATACGTGAAAGAGAGGGACAGACTGACTGTATCCATCTTCACCGAGGAAAGAGAAAACAGGGGAGGGGGGGCGGTGCAGACACAGGGGAGAAGAAGATGAGATCCTATTGATTTTAACATTACAACTGTAGAAGTAGAAAACAGGAATTCTTCAGGAGGAACAGAGGATTCATGGTTTCGATTTTCGACTAAAAAAGACCATTAAGGTCCATCGAAACATCTCCCCGCATCCTAGTGAAGCATGACATTTTCTCCGAGATCGCTGTCCCTGTGTCTCTCTCTCCCTCTCTCTGCCTGAGGTGGCTCAGCTGCTCGAGTGTCTAATGAAAGTGCAGAAGTCATTGTAGATTTTCATACACAGATATTTTTGTAAATGCATATAATTGATCTCAAAATGTTCAGTTAAAAACAAAGTATCGATACCTTTCAGGAACTGAGAGCAAGAAAATCACTTCTGCATGTGAAGATCATTCATCACGCTTAGCATAAATCAATAATTCATCATTGGTCATTCATCCTCATAGTTTTCATAGCTTCTTGTTCTTTTTAAGATACACTACAATAAGTGGAAGATTATTGATTAGTGAATAAATCCTCAAATTCTTCTTTTAAATGATAAGAATTACAAGCAGTGAATTTCAGACTGACACACACAAAACTCAGAGGTGAACCTACAGCACGCTGTGCTCAGATCACCTCTGACTCTGACACTTATGTTTTATTTTCTTTTGTTATCATCTGCATGTGACAGATTCAATTGAGTTTAATTCAAGTTTATTTATATAACACAGTAGTCGCCTCAACACACTTTTTTCCTGTAAAGATCCTAAGTAGGCCGAAGAATGCATGAATTAAGGACCAATCTACTGTTTTCTCTGCTAGAAGCAGTCTGTTTGCATTAGATGTAACCTCTGTGTGATATTTGTCATTTAAACAGCAGACTTTGGTACTGTAATACTAACTAATGCACACTCTCCATTGTCCTTTTTAAAGTGAAAAAGGACAATATTATTATTCATTTATGCACAACTGAGACATTTTCTGCTAGGGGTGATAAATGAGCTACGGGCTTTACTAGTACAGGCATCCCCCTTTAAAGTTCACAAACTCATTACAGAACGCTCCCAGTCTGCTTCAGCACACAATAAACTGCACTCAGAACGGTTCATTCACAGTGCCCAAGCTGGTTCTGCAACATCACAAACAGTGCATGGTCGCTCCCAGAGTAATATGGAGCTGGAGGGATTCAGTGACACAAGCAGCCGATTTAATCGTTCAATCTGATAATTTATTAATTGTCTGCACTCATTACCCCTGGAGCTGTGGCAGGGACACTAGTGCCTGCTGTACCGCAATGTCAGTGGTGCCAGCTCAGCTGATTTCCCGCTGCTACAGGTTAATGGGATCACAAAAAATAACACCCAGAGTGGATGGGATGTTGGGAAGTTGACAATAAAAAGGAAACAGCAAAAACCGTGAATATGAATAGTAAAATCTCCCTTTATTTTATTTCTGTGCATCAAGAATTCTAGTTTTTTATATCACTATTTAATGCAGACGCTAAACTTTGTCGCGATGTCTGTGTTACAGGATGTGAAAACGGTGATCTAATGATCTATCAGGAAAAATCCTCAACGACCGAGCTCAGTTCTAGTTTTCTGTTGTAGAAGACAGTTTCACTTGCATTTAAAGCAAAGCGCAAATACAGCGGTAAAGACGCTTGTCATTAAACGATGCGATGCTGTACTCACGTTTAGGTTCCTGGAGTCTTGGAGTCAGTTCCCAAAAAAGGAGACTATCCAGATAGGGGGACGAAAACTCGTTTAGTTTCATTCAACCTCCGCGAAAAATGCTCGGACAGATGGCACAGTGACTGTGAAAGTACCAAACAGTGTGAGCACAGCGACAACAGCCGGCAGACTGAGACACACACACAGCCAAACACACACATGCACACACAGACGGAGTGAGAGGGAGAGAGTGAGCCAGAGAGAGAGTAACCGTCACTAAGTGAGACTCTAAGTTCCGCCTCCCTCCCTCTCTTCTTGTACTCTGTTACGTCGCTTTACATGAAACATTTAAATAAGTAATATTGTCGAGCAAAATATAATTTAGACAATAGTCCACAGAAAATTGAGATCTTAAAATTATAGATTCATACATTAATTGTTTGTGCGTGTGTGTGTGTGTGTGTGTGCGTGTGTGTGTGTGTGCGTGTGCGGATGTGCCTGCATGCCTGTGTTGTTGTGTGTCATTCCCGGTCCCTAAGGTTGTGGCATATGTTGATATATATAAAAAGCAGCAACTTATGACCTTTCACCTTGCTATATATAAACTTTGGAGTGTGTCTGCTTTTTTTTTTTTTTTTTTTACCTCTGTCTGTCTGTCTAATGCTTTTTTCACACATGCTGCTGCCCTGACCTTTTCTGAACATCACCGAGCAGAAGGGCATGTGAGATCGCACGCCCACTTCAGCTGTGTCTGAAATTAGCCAGTTTTTTAACTTAGCGGCCCCTTAGTACAAAGTTTGCAGGATGTGTAGCCCATGGTTTTGAATAATATCACTAATAAACTCACACATACTTCCACCTGCATTTTCTATCCTCTGTCTGAAGAACGCCTTTCCCCCCCATTTGGAAACAGTCAACAGTGTAAAATATGACGGTGTGATTTTTCTGAAATTTACCAATGTTTGGGCTTGAGTATGGCTTAACGTTCCCAGTATTAAAACTAGAAAAAGTTGCATTTCCTGCAAAAATGCAGTGTGAATGCTGTGTAGTGGAATCTGAAAACAGCAGAAGGAGAACTCCGCTGAAAACACTGTGTAGAAGCTGAACTCTGCTGAAAACGTCTTTATTTGAAAGACTACACTGAAGAGAGTCAAGCAAGAAAGACGTGAATTAGCAGAATTTCTGCTGAAAAGAGGTAAAGAAGCTGAAGTTTGCAGTGAAAACAGCTAAAGAAGCAGGAATTTGTGCTGGAAAGTATTGAAAAATGGAAAATTCTGCTGAAAAGAGGTGAAAAAGCTGAAATTTGTGTTGAAAAGAGTTTAAAAAAAAGTTGAACTGTTTACTGCAATTTTTTTTGTCATAAGCGGGATTTGCCAAAAAATGGCATAAAAAAGCTTAATATCTCAAAAAGTATGAAAGGTATGAGCACCAAAAGAGCTGGCATTAGCATGGAGCAGAACAGATTAAAGTTTAAATGTGGAAATCGGCTGAAAACTGAGGGAGTAGTTGACCAGCAAAGGTCGGACCAACTAGAATAAGGTAGAATAAAGTTTAAAGAGAAACAGGATCTCAATAGTGTGAATGCCTTGAGGACTGCAGATCCCCATGCACTAATGAGAGGTGAATGAATTGAAAAAGGGGGCTGGGATGGGGCATAAAACGAAAACAAACAGCTTGCAGTGCAGGGGGCTCATATATAGACAGAGAATGTGTGCGGTGTTGTCCCACTCATGAAATCCAGTTAAATGATCTTCAATTCAAAGGATCTTGGAGTAAAAAAAGAAAAAGTCTCACTTGTCAGTTTGGCACACCTGTCTGCCACAGATATGATGCAATGTGAAACAATATGAGATAACATAGTGCAATACTGTAAGATGCCTCACAATGAGACACATTACCATGTAACAGAATGAAATATGATGCAATGTCATATGACAACATATCATACTATACCAGGGGTGGGCAACTCCAGGCCTCAAGGGCCGGTGTCCTGCAGGTTTTCGATGTGTCCTTGATCCAACACAGCTGATTCAAATGGCTAAATTACCTCCTCAACATGTCTTGAAGTTCTCCAGAAGCCTGGTAATGAACTAATCATTTGATTCAGGTGTGTTGACCCAGTGTGAGATCTAAAACCTGCAGGACGCCGGCCCTCGAGGCCTGGAAATGCCCACCCCTGTACTATACAGCAGCGGTCCCCAACCCCCGGGCCTCGGACCGGTACCGGTCCGTGAGTTGTTTGGTACCGGGCCGCGAGAGTTGAGGCTCAGGTGTGAAATGTATGGTTTCGTCACGGTCCTGGGTCAGTGACCCAGTGTTTTGAGTTTCTTGTGCCTCTGAGTTTTCTGTATTATGTTCTTAGTTCTCTTTGTTGTCCCAGCTTATTCTTTAGTGTAGTGTCTTAGTTTGGTTTTCTTGTATTCTGTTTAGTTCTCTGAGTATTTAGTAGCTGCCCTCTGTGTTTCTTAGTTGCTCTGTCTCCCTTGGCTAGTTTGCATCTGTGCTAATTCCTGTTTTACTTTGAAGGTCTGTGTCTCATGTGAGTGTATCCTACTTTGCTCCCTTGTCTCGTCAGTTCTGATTTCTCCCAGCTGTGCTCTCCTTCTGTGTCTCATTCCCCTCGTTACTTCCCAGTGTATTTAAACCCTTGTGTTTCTCTGAGTCAGTGTCGCGTCGTCCCTCATGCTGTGTGGATCTCACTGTGTTTTAGTTCATTGTTTCCCAGTTTAGCCTATTTTACTTTGTATGCTCGTTTTTCTGTGATCAGCAAAAAAAGGCTGTGATTTTGAGTTCATCCCCTGAGTCTGAGTCCTGCACTTTGAGTCCTCATCTCCTGCCTGCCACACAGCGTTTCATGACAGGTTTTCAGGGTTTTTATCGGTTTTGAGCGTTATTTTGTTATTGTTTTTATCGTTAACTCGGTTTTCCTGGGTCTTTTCACGTGTGTTATGAATAAATCTTCTTTTTTACGGTACCGGTACTAGTTTTATTTTGTTGTATTTATCCGCAACACTTTAAAGGCTGGTCCGTGAAAATATTGTCAGGCATGAACCGGTCCGTGGCGCGAAAAAGGTTGGGGACCGCTGCTCTACAGTGCAATATGACCTAATGTGATACAATATGATGTGATGTCATAGACTAGGATATGATGATATGATACCACACAATACGATACAATGCAATACAATTTGATACGATACATTCAAAATGTCAAACCATAGAGAATTGTTGTGTCAGTTTAACTGAAACTCTTATGTGTTTTACTGACAGCTCCATTAAATAGTCCCGATCAGGACTCACAAATCTCAGCATATTCCTGGAAGGAGATTGATAAATCTACCGGAATGGATGTGCACAAATATGTCTGCAGCCCCCCAAAACAAACTAACCACAACAAAGAGTGGGCATCCACTCCACTCCAAGGGGAAAAAAAGCCCTGGCATTATATTTTTTTTCTCCTGTGTCTCGTGGGACACATAAAAACACCTGGACGTGACCACAAGGTAATTAAAACAAAATGCACCAACACAAGCATAAATGCTACAACGTCAGCTGTTTACGTGGGATAAAAAGCCGGGACTTTTTCCCCTCTCAATCCCGGCTCTTTGTTGTGGTCAGTTTTGGGGGGGTTTTCGGGGCCAATCACATTTGTGTATTCTGATAGTTTCTGCAGTAATATGCTGGCATTTGTGAGTCCTTACACTGATGCTATGATTAATATTCCTATAGTGAGATGATGATTGTTACCGTCACTGATAACTTCAAAAACTGCAGCACTAGAAACACACAGGACAAATTGACAACACTGAACAGACCAATCACATTAGATGCAGACTGCATTAATATGACGTGTAATTAAATTTGTAGTGAGATGCACGTCAGGTTACGGCGTGGGGTTTCAGAGGAGCTACATGGTAGATTTCCTGCCGATCCATAAACTCCCAATTAGTGCTCTACAAAGATTCACTGCAGGAGTCTGTATCAGACAGCTGTTTGGAGTTCTGCTTAAAGAAAAGCTGATTTTTTTTTTATTGGCTCATTATAACAGAGAATCTTTTGTCTTCATGCCTCTTGAGTTACTTTCGGCAATCTCCAAGTGGGCTGTCATATGTCATTTACTCAAGAGTGGCTTTCATCTAGCCAAACCACCATGCAGGTCTGACGGAGTGCTGCTGTGATTGTTCTTGCATCTGTTTAAGGTTTGTGCTGAACAAGACTGAAGCACTGCTCTTGTTCTTGTTTACAAGTTTTTTACAAAGAGACGATTTTATGAAGAGCGCTGGTGATCCTCAGTTTATTTTACATTACAGTCACAGAAGCTTTTATTTGTGTGTGTGTGTGGAGGTAGGAAATTTTTACTGCAGGCTGTGTCATTTTGTGCAATAACAGGACTGTTCTCTGGACATGACGGTCTCTTATAACAGGCACTTTCGTGTCCCTTCTACAGTCTGGAGATGGGGGACGATGGTGTTGTTTCTGTGGGAAATCACAAACTGATGTCTGTGCGTTGCTACGTGGGCTTCCATGTATTTTGTGTTTGATGATTAACATGTGTGAAAGCTGTGGGAGGATGTCTCTGTGCACCCTCACTCCTTCTGCAGTGCCTGTCAAATGCTTATCAAGCGTGTCAACATCAAATCTACTTTTTGGGTGAAACACCACGAACACGGTGGAGGACATTCTTGTTATTCTAACCCTGTAAAGGTGTAAACAGGAATAATCTGGTGCTTCAGTACTAAAATGATTTCCTGTGGGGAACTCTTTAGAGTATTTTGAATCTTTATGAGAAATGATGTACCGCATGGTGAGAAAATTAATGACATCTAACTGCTGTCAAAAAGTAAATCATTTGTGATTGAACTGTTTTCTGGAAACATGGCCTCATTTCTGGTTCAATTGACTTATCGGGCAGGAGTAAATAAAAGATAAAACATGCCACCCTGTGATTGGTGCAGCTGATTTAACTTTGCACAAATAAGCAATTAAAATTTTAAATAGACTCTAAAGCTCTTTGTTTGGGTTTCATATAAAAGATTACAGGTGCTAATAAGCATCATGCATCGGAATTATATTCATTAGGGAAAGGTGACTTAAAACACTAAAAGCACAACTTTGACTTTCGGTGTAAGACATACAATCTAATTTCTTGTGAAGATGTAAAACGTCTCCCACCAGTCAACTCTGTTTATTTACATGGTTGATCGCACTGTTTTTCCCGTTATCTGTTGCTATAAACATTGCAAGATGCTCCCAGACCTTTATAACATCTTTGTTTATCTACTTAAGTATAATGAAGCAGTGTACACGCTCGCTCCAAAGTCAGAAGACAACAAAAGGCAATCACAGATTTTTAAAATATTGAATGCATCAAAAAGGCAAAAATTATATTTGGTTACAGGGAAAATTGGTGAAATGAAAAAAACATTCTGTAAAGTTCAAGCACCAAAAAAAAGAGCTTATAGTTAAGCTGAGGGAAGATATTATTATTCACTGTTTGCCTTCAAACATCAACATCATCACAGTGTATCTGCTAGCTAAAGGTCCAGCTGCTGTAGTTCCCAAGCAGACAAAAGAATGAGAGCTTCTTCTCTCAGAGAGGGAGAAAGATGTAAGAAAGACCGGACACGAGCAGTTATATTTAAAGGTAGGGACTGCTTAGAGGAAATTTAAAGCTTACATGTAATATCCCAGTTCTTTAAATCAAAGATTGGTGAAACATCCTGCAAAACAAACTAAGGTATATGAACTTTGTGTTATTCAAAGGTTGCATCAGAATACAGTTTAGTGCTGTACTGTGGCAAATTTAGAGAAATGCACTGCATTTGACTGGTAAATGGTAAATGGACTTGTTCTTATACATTGCTTTTCTACTCTGAGTACTCAAAGTACTTCATACAACTTGCCTCATTCACCCATTCACACTCTGATGGATTCATCGGAGAACAACCTGGAGGATTAGTATCTTGCCCAGCCTTCTGATTGGTAGATGGCCAGCTCTAACTCCTGAACCACAGCCATTCTGTTGAGCAGCTGTGGTGTTCATGGTCAGTGTTAGGGTAAATCCAGCAGCGATTAATTTGAATTTAAGGTGATGATGCTTAGCTTCATTCACTGAATTCAGCCTTTATACCAACTGTATACTGTCTTGTATAAAAACAGTATAAACAGCATACTAAATAAGTCAGCTTTTGCACAAGCATTGTAATAGTCATAGTTTATTATATAAATAATAAACATTTCTAATAAACATTTACATAAACTGTTGACGGCAATATTATCTACCCAGGTGTAGAGGGTTATTTTCAACAACCTTCGTTCCAGTCTTCTTCCAGTTTGTAATGTTAAAAGTGTTATTAATCACATTAGCAGGGGCTGAAAATTGTAACAATTTTAGAAGTAACAATTTTAAATAATGTATTTTCCGCACTATAAGGCGCACCTAAAATCCTTTAATTTTCTCAAAAATCGACAGTGCGCCTTATAATCCGGTGCACTTTATGTATGAATTCTGGTTGTGCTTACTGACCTCGAACCGATTTTATGTGGTACACAGCACTCAAAAATAGATCAAAAAATGTTTTAGTACGACTTTGGTAAGCTATGAAGCCGCACTGCTTCATGGATTGTCGGAGCATTACAGCTACGGTAGTCAAGAGCCTCGCGGGTCCAAAACTCCGTCCGCTTCAGGTCCCAAAGTCAAACAAGCACTGTGGCATCACTGAGAGTTAAAAACTGTCTAAATTCTTTCATCTTTAATAAAATGATCAGCATTGCTGCTTTATCAGGTGTAACAATTGTGTTTAACATCCAGGCATCCATGAAAACAGAATTTATTAAATTTAACAGAGTTAGAAGTTAGCAGGAAGTTAGCTCGCTAGTTTCCACCTAAACATGATATAGCATGTTCTGACTGAGAGATTTCTGAAAAAAATAAAACGTACATCTCTGCTATCACTTCTAACATGAATGAAGACAGAAAACTAAACAGCAGTGACTTTTGTAGGGTTACTGAAGTTGTGCTAGCTGGTATATAACGTTATCCTACGTGATCGCTAGCAACACAGCTATGTTAGCATAACATAAACACAGTGAAGCTGGAGGATTAATGCTAACCTTTTTCCACTCGATAAAAGTTAACATGAGGGTTCCCAATGGTTAGGGACAAATGCAATCACATGGCAGGATGCTGTAAAGAGACCAAACCTCAGTCAGGAGAACAACTGAGATAATCCATCCACGATACGAGGTTACTCATTAATATACTGCAACAACATGGGAATAGAGCAGCTGCTAGAGAATTCAACATTAATGAATCAATGGTACGGAAGTAGAAGAGGCAAGAAGAATGAGTTGAGTAAAGTTTGACTTATCTGACTGTTTTGCTTGATTTAATGCGCCTTATAATCCAGGGTACCCTATGTATAAAAACAGACCCGTTCATCAAAGTGCGTCTTATAATCTGGTGCCCCTTATGGTCCGAAAAATATGGCAGCTGACTGTGGATAAAAATGACTAAAAACTGAAGATTTCATGCAACAGTGTACTACTTCCTTCACAATCTAGCAGAATATGGCTCTTATGGATTGCATTTATATAATGAAGCTGGCAGCGGAGGAACTGTGAGATGTCTATTCCTCAAACTGAGAGTCTGATGGACTTTCCTTCTTGGTCAGAGGTACACTGCAGCTTTCCACCTCTGTGCTGTTCTGTGAATTTAGGCAGTTTTAAAACTATTCTGGCAATTCCCCTGATATAACAGCGTTTTGTTTTTGAAAAGAGGTTTTTTTGTTTCCTTTTTTTTGGCAACTTTAATCAAACTGATGCTCCAGATACTCAACTAGTCAAATGTATTATCTCAAATGTAATCCAACGATTTTCTTTAAAAAGCATGGCTCTTTTCTAGTGACCTCTGACTTTCGAGCAGTGGGGTGGATGTCACAGCTGGAAAAATACAGGTATGAGCAGCTAAATGAGAAATCTTGCTGTGCTTGAATGATGTGCATCTTTAGTGAAGTGACCAGCATTTCACTTAGTTGAGTCATCACTGGTGATGTTACGTGGCCACTGTTTTCTCAGTCTGACCCCAATAAGCAGCTGTTTCATCCACTGTAAAAATGTTAAATAATCACTATTGTTGAATCGTGTTTTCACATAAACTGCATCTTGAAACTGAGAAGGCCAAAAAATCTTTTGGACAATGTTTGCAGCTTTTATTTCGTTTTATTTATAACGTCACAAGATTAGTGACGTTGCAGATTAATAAGAGGACTGAATCTTTTCTCCACAACTATCTTCCATTGTATGAGTAATGTAAACTGTGCCGGTTGAACATTCCCTTCCCAACTTTGTGTGCTTTTGTCGTGGCATTATGTTATCTAAAGTGCTCACATCAGCATGTACTTTAGTTTCTCCACATGTGTCACACCCTTGAGCAGTACCAGCTCTGTTGAGACAGGTGGAGTCTCCCAAACACTGGAGTGGATCCAGATCACCATGAAACACAGACAAAATAAACACCCTGCAGAGATTAAAGCTTCCTCTTCATCTGGGGCCAGTCCACAGCATTTTTCAGGAAAACCTGGTGTATTTTCAGTGAGGTGGGTGAGCCTGGAACAAAACTCTTCTGTAATACAGCATATTCATCTGCAGCCCTGGAATAGCCATATATTTGAGTGGGAAATTTGAGTCTACCACTTTGGCCCATGTTACATATAGAGGAAATGGAGTCAGTTGACTGATCATGGCAAACTTTGACCTGACTGAAAATATCTTAATGAGATGGAGTGGCATGAAATGTGACAGACATTTTTGAGGCTTCTATAGTCTGGAACCTTAACCAAAAGAAAGTGTGAGTGCCACATTCTGGTTTGACTGTGTCGTCGTGCTATCTACAGCACTTTTTGAACCCTAAACATCTGACCACTTATTATTCTAAATTCCTGCAGTGAAGATGCCAGCTTAAAATGCATTACCGCTAACAGCAAAACAAAGATGATGTGTGGTTTTACCTGAAATGTCTTAAAAAAATTTGTCTGTTAGCTACACAATGAATCACAATGAGGCCCTATCCACATCATTGTCATCATGGTGACAATTGAGGGCATGAATGCATTTATGGAAGAACAGGACTTGAGAGACAGTATGTGAGCATATTAACATGCAATGTTTGTATTAATTATAATGCAAAACTCAGTACCAAAGCTGCACAGTAAGTCTGGATCTCTTTGAAGCTTTAAGGCTTCGTGCAAAATAAATGTAAATGCATTGCTGGAAAATGCTAACTATGTTTTTTTGTGTGTGTTTAGTCTTGTTTAGGTTCACACAGCTCAAGCTCAAGCAGACCTGACCTCCAAACTCCTGCTTTGACTAACATATTACATCCTATTGAAAAGTATTTGATGTTTTGGAGCTATTTTCATGTCAAAGCCGCCTGTGCTCTGTGCTCTGTGCTCTGTTTGCCTTTCACAACAACAAAGTACTGAAAAAAATCTACTAATTCTACATGACAACAAAATGGTATCGATCGAGGATTACGTGCAATCTGTTCCTGCAGCCATAAAGCTGTACAGATGCTTACAGTACATAGTAGTTAGAATAGAAGACAAGTGCTGCGTGACTCTTTTATGCAGCCACTTGAATCCTACAGTACATAAAATGACTCCTGGCGGTTTTTTCCGCTCTGTGGGTTGACCAGCAGACAGACTGCTGTTATTAAGCAACACCCCATACATCAACACACTGCTCAACAGGCTGTCGGCAGCAGCTCAGACACCCCGGTGGTAAAGAATGGAGAGCTCGATATGCTCTGCATTATCAGCCTTCTCCATGAGCTCTTCCTCTTCCCAGCTCCATTATGTCTTCTCCTCTTCGCTCCTTAGATTTACCCCTCTGCCTCTTTCAAACACAACTACCTGCTCTCCGTCCTTGTGAAGAACAGTTTCTTGAGGTAAAGATGGGTAGCGTTGCTCCTCCTAAACGATGCAGTAAACAAATTGAAAGAGCATGTCAGTATTTGAACACACACCAACATTTCATGCACTAATTTTATGACATATTATGTCACTTTTATCATGTTTTGATTATCTGACACCCTCCTGCTCAGTCTGTGTCCGTTATTGTTTTGTGTCTGGAATATTAATTGATGTTTTGATAAGGCCAAACACAGCATCTTGGCAGACCCTCCAGTAACTAAACCGGAACAGATCCACGGATGGTAAACAGTCGAGCGGTGCAAGAGTTCAGCGTGTAAGCGGCTAAAAAGCTTCCAGTAAGTGATATGTGATTTAGTACTTACAGTTTCATGCAAAAAAATCAAAATATTTTTAGAATTCCTTGGAATGTTTTTAGTCAACTTCCACCCACATTGTCTTGACTCCCCCCGATAATCACATGAAGTAAATGCAGATTTTACTCTGTAATGACTATAGGAAACGAATACTATAAGAATGCGTCTCTCCAAGCGTTTAATTCTGGCATAAATTGTGAAATCTCCCAGTAAAAACATGTGCAACTAAAACAGGAAGAGGACACGAAAGAAGAAATAACATGGAGGTGATGATCTATTTAGGGTTTGTGTAAGTGATCGGGAACTGTGAGTCAGTGTAGTTTTAATGAAATGGTCCGCATGTGTGTCTGTATGTGTGCAAGTGTTGTAGCCTCAGGGTTGTATCATTTGCGGACGAGACCCCAGACTGTCAGAATCTTCCATCCTGTGTCATTTTGTAGGGTCTCTGAGAACGGCTCCGTCTATTCTCTGTTCTCACGACTTGTTTCCCATCAGAAAAGTGTCACATTTTTCATGTTTTTGTGTGACTTATTTCTTCTAAGTAACTCCTTCACAGTTGTCCCTCAGACCCAACAGTGTGGGTGCAAAGTGGTGCAAAACTTACATTTTGTTTGGATGAATTAGTTTTGTGATGTCAGATGATTAAGTGATTGTTGGTTTCTGCAGTTTTGTCTCGAGGTCAGTCTGCTCCGCTTTTTTGTCCTAATTTAAGTATATTGTTGCTCTGTTGGTCCCAGCAGACAGACACCAGTGGTATAGTTGGATTAAACCCCACTCTCCAGTCAACCTCTCCGTTGTTCTGCTGTCACAGTGAAGAAAAGGCCAACCAGACCAGACTGAAAATCAATAAATTGCAGCCCATGTCTTCCCTGATTTGCATTAAATCTGCTAATATAGTTGTGCTAGTCTCTCAGTGTTTGTCACGAGACACAGATGGCTCTGTCTCCTACGGCTAAACTGCAGCCATGCAATACGATCATTTTCCTAATTTCCTTAAATATTTTATCCAACTGCGGTCACAGAGGGTGTGTGCCTATCTGTTTGGGTGAGTTACACTCTCAACATGTTGTCATTCTGTGACTGGGCAACATTCACACTCACATCTTCTGCCACTTTAAGAAAACAGGAAGCAGCTGCCAACCAACTCCAGTTTTCAGCCCTTACCTCAAAGGACACCAGAGGACACAAACCAAAGGTGACCTTAAGGAAGACATTGAGACCTAACCTTATTTTGTGCTCATGAACTGAATCGGCCTTTTAAGGAAATTAATGACTCAAGTTTCACTGAAGCACAGAAGGCCCCTGGAGTTTATTTGTGTGCAGTCTGTCATTTTCTATTTTTGATGTCAACAATTTCACTGCACATTTTCCAGTACAGGGCACCTACACAGGATCAATTCTGTTTCGCAAACCAAAATTTGGACCATTCAATATGCTCACCCCAGGTTTGAAACCCAAATGGTAAACAGGCTGGTTCTTATGCAGTGCTTTTCTATTCTACAAGAGCGTTATTCAGGCATTCACACTTGCTGATAACTCCATCTAAAGAAACTCAAGGCTCAGACTATTTTGGCCAGCCAGAGAACGAACCACCAACCTTGCAGTTAGTAGATGACCTGCTCTACCTCCTGTGTCACAGACGAGGTGTCAGTGGGAAACACAATCAGCACGAGTGTCTTGATTAAGAACGTACATACAGGGAGTGCAGAATTATTAGGCAAGTTGTATTTTTGAGGAATAATTTTATTATTGAACAACAACCATGTTCTCAATGAACCCAAAAAACTCATTAATATCAAAGCTGAATGTTTTTGGAAGTAGTTTTTAGTTTGTTTTTAGTTTTAGCTATTTTAGGGGGATATCTGTGTGTGCAGGTGACTATTACTGTGCATAATTATTAGGCAACTTAACAAAAAACAAATATATACCCATTTCAATTATTTATTTTTACCAGTGACACCAATATAACATCTCCACATTCACAAATATACATTTCTGACATTCAAAAACAAAACAAAAACAAATCAGCGACCAATATAGCCACCTTTCTTTGCAAGGACACTCAAAAGCCTGCCATCCATGGATTCTGTCAGTGTTTTGATCTGTTCACCATCAACATTGCGTGCAGCAGCAACCACAGCCTCCCAGACACTGTTCAGAGAGGTGTACTGTTTTCCCTCCTTGTAAATCTCACATTTGATGATGGACCACAGGTTCTCAATGGGGTTCAGATCAGGTGAACAAGGTGGCCATGTCATTAGTTTTTCTTCTTTTATACCCTTTCTTGCCAGCCACGCTGTGGAGTACTTGGACGCGTGTGATGGAGCATTGTCCTGCATGAAAATCATGTTGTTCTTGAAGGATGCAGACTTCTTCCTGTACCACTGCTTGAAGAAGGTGTCTTCCAGAAACTGGTAGTAGGACTGGGAGTTGAGCTTGACTCCATCCTCAACCCGAAAAGGCCCCACAAGCTCATCTTTGATGATACCAGCCCAAACCAGTACTCCACCTCCACCTTGCTGGCGTCTGAGTCGGACTGGAGCTCTCTGCCCTTTACCAATCCAGCCACGGGCCCATCCATCTGGCCCATCAAGACTCACTCTCATTTCATCAGTCCATAAAACCTTAGAAAAACCAGTCTTGAGATATTTCTTGGCCCAGTCTTGACGTTTCAGCTTGTGTGTCTTGTTCAGTGGTGGTCGTCTTTCAGCCTTTCTTACCTTGGCCATGTCTCTGAGTATTGCACACCTTGTGCTTTTGGGCACTCCAGTGATGTTGCAGCTCTGAAATATGGCCAAACTGGTGGCAAGTGGCATCTTGGCAGCTGCACGCTTGACTTTTCTCAGTTCATGGGCAGTTCTTTTGTGCCTTGGTTTTTCCACACGCTTCTTGCGACCCTGTTGACTATTTTGAATGAAACGTTTGATTGTTCGATGATCACGCTTCAGAAGCTTTGCAATTTTGAGACTGCTGCATCCCTCTGCAAGATATCTCACTATTTTTGACTTTTCTGAGCCTGTCAAGTCCTTCTTTTGACCCATTTTGCCAAAGGAAAGGACGTTGCCTAATAATTATGCACACCTGATATAGGGTGTTGATGTCATTAGACCACACCCCTTCTCATTACAGAGATGCACATGACCTAATATGCTTAATTGGTAGTAGGCTTTCGGGCCTATACAGCTTGGAGTAAGACAACATGCATGAAGAGGATGATGTGGACAAAATACTCATTTGCCTAATAATTCTGCACTCCCTGTATAACCCTCATCTCTGTTTGTCTCTTTCATCCACAAGAGCTGAACATCTTCAGACCCTTACATCAGAGTGTGTCTAAGATGAAACTGATGTTGGTCACAGCCAGTCTCTGTATAGCACATCTGGGTCCAGCTTTCTCGCTCTCTAAACCTCTGGAGGACATGTGGTATGTATAAAATGACATTGGCTGTGTATCCCACACAAATGACTTTGGGATGAAATCCACATCCAGAGCACTTTGCAGCTTTGAGTCTGTCAGATGCTGCTGCTGCACATAAAACACATGAACCCTCCACAGGTGGGCCAAGTGATAAGATTGATGTATTACTAAAAATAATTATTTTAATCAGTAAGACACATTTGAAAGACAGTGCAGTTCATCTGTGAATTATTTACACTCACATACATCAGCCAGTTCATAGTAATGTGCCGTGAAAGCATAATGAATCAGTTAATGGGCAAACATTATGTCTTTACAGACAGATTTTCATGGTCCGATCGGTCAACACAGAATTAGCATTAGCACTGCGCTGTGGGAAGGATTTAAAGTAAACAGGTATGCATATTCATGTAGCTCCAGTTTCTTCCTGTAGTATGCACGACCCTGTCCTTGAGTACAGACCCAAAGTAAACTACAAGAAGCTTACTAAAACACTTGGAATATTTTATCTTCCATCTTCGAATGTGTCTAATAAGCCCAAGCATTCCTGTCTCTTCCATGCCCCCTCCTCCTACACATCGATGTTTATTATGTTAACATTTAGGGTCTTGTATGTCTCGGTCTCATCCTTTCCATGTACAGGAAATGTGCGTCCCCCGTCGAGGGAGCTCAGCAAGAATAAAACACTTGCTGGTATCTTAATAAAACTGAATTAGCGATGAATCATCCCCAACCATGAATCATACATCAATAATACCTCCACCACCTACTGCTACAGCCCCTCCAGAAAATTGAATGTTTTCAGAGAATCTAATGCCATTTTTAGAAGAACCCACCAGAACAGTAAATACTCACAGATTGATCATGAGAAAGCAGGCCTCGGTGATCCAGAGATAAAAAGATGCTCTGTTATCAGTGACTGTAAGGATGCTAACCTGTTACGCTTTACTTTGTTTACAGAATTCAGTTTAGTTTTATTTATACAGCGCCAAATCACAACTACAGTTTCCTCAAGGCGCTTTACATTGTACCCTATCAATAATACAGAAGATCATGTGAAAGTGTTTTTCTATAGAAGGATATAAGAGAAAGAATAAGTCTAAAAAAGAAAAATAACAACATGAATAACTCTGTATCAGTATTTTCTATTCAATCATTTTACGATTTTGCTGAGTTAAGACAGGCTTTCTAAGTATTTGGTTTCAAACGGAACTATTTTCAGCTCACGGGTCTTTACACGAGTCATGCTACAAAAAGCTAATTCTGTCATTAGTTTGCGTCTGCTTCTGACTTTCATTGATTTTTTCTGCAGCTTCTAAAGTTCACTTTGTAATCACTTTGTCCACACCAGTATTTCTCTACAGTAGCATTAAAGCTGGGGCAGGCAAAATGCTGTTTAGTGTAATTGGAAAAAAGAAATCTATAATACTCATTCAAGACTGCAATTCAAGTGGTTTTAACTAAAGTGTTGCTGGTGATAGGGATCTTTGACAATCAAAGGTCCTCAGACCAGATCGGAAGAGTAGTTTGTGTTGTATAAAGACTAAAGAGCATGCAGGAAATACAATGTGATAGTGAAATAGATTAATTAGAAGATTTTCACTTTTGTGAGTGACGTTCAGGTCCGATGCAAAGCCAAAAGCTGATTTAATAAATGCTTTATGCAGGACTGAGAGGATGTATTCCTCCAGTTCTTGAGCTTATTTTAACCCTTCTAGTTAAAATCACAGTCATCACATGATCATTTGGCCTCATGATTTCATTATATTTGTTGTCATATCACAGTTGAGTTATGAAAACAAATATAAACTACAAATATAAATAGAAACATAAGTGTTATTGTATTTAATCGGGTAGAGCTGGGTATATGTTGCATATATCTTGTGAATGCCCTCAGTAATGCATAAGGTCAGCTGTTATGTTCATGTAGGACACATCAGATATACTTATACTATATCGTATACTGTAAGTATACGTCACGATTCTGTAGTCCAGCAGCAATAACTTAAATTAACAATTTCAAGGATGAATTTATCAGACTCTCACATTATTCTGGATGTTTTCAAACACTTATTTATGCACTCGTGTCCTCAGGGGTCACAATAACATTTCAGCCAGAAAGACTCATGTTTGATTCTAAAATACTAGGATACTGAGGAGTTCATGGTCCGCTGCTACAGTCTAATGCAACCGGCTAAGGTCCTGTGGCTGCATAACAAACTCAAATCATCACCCCTCCACCACCGTGCTGTCAGCTGGTATGAGATGTTTGTGCTGATATCTACTACCAGCATACTGATATGACCTGACAAACAGAGCTGATATGTTCTATTTTTTGTCTCACTGCGTATTTTGGCCAAACATTTCTACCTTGTCCAAAGGACATTGTTCCAGAAATCTTGTGGTTTCTTCAGATGCACCTTTGCAGTCTTAGTCATGCTCTCATGCTTTCTTCAGAGAGAAGAGGCTTCCTCCTCACAAGCAAGTCAAATGACTTGCTCAGAGCATTTTCTAATTATTCTACTATCATAAAAAAATAATGCTCACTTTCAGCCGTTGCCTGAACACCAAAGGGATTTGTCTCTCCAAAACAGCAGCCTTTCACTTGCTTGGTGAATGTGTAAATCACTACAATCATGACCTTTAGCATGGTAACTAAGGCCTGGAGAGTCTCCAATGGAGCTCTTGGGCTTTTGCAATATTCTCTGAGAATTGCACGGTCTGACCTTGGGGTGAAATTGTTGGGATCATGGCATTGTGTTAACACACAGAGGTAGTGACACTTGCTGATCATCAGTGAATCTTGTGCATTTCATTAGTAGTACCTGGCTGCTACTTTCCCTCTATGGGCATATTTTTATTTATTTTTTTCAGTACAGAGTATAGACTTCTGCAAAAACGTTGTATATCAAAGGACTGTATACAAACTACTGTAATTTCTGTTGATTTTATCTAACTGCCCAAATTTAATTCTTTCGCTGGTGCAATTAAACTCACTATCTTAACTCTGAAGTTTTATGACCCTATTTATATATTTATATGTCCCACATATCCAATAAACGAAGGAATTTAAACAAGACTTGATAAAAATATAAATCTCTCAAGACCGGTTGCATTCTCACCTACTGGGCAACAGTTGGTAGGGAAAAGTGGGGCTCAAGTTAATAACATCTAAGACAAGAGAAAAACTAAAAACAATCAAATGCAAATACACAAAACAAACAAACAAACCCTTAAACACGTAAAAATAGTAAAATGAAAATGCATACCCACAAAGAAATAAAGATTAGGAACCTACCAGCACAGAAAAGAGTACCATGAGTTCTCTATGCTGACTGGGTTTTCTAATGAGATTAAACTATTTTTTTTAGAATCCTTGTGAGAGAAGATTGCATTAGGCCACATGGAAATGGAAATGGAGGAAGGAGTCTGCACTTTTCATAAGAGGACAGTACATTTGTGCCAGCAGCAGTTGGGGCCTGTTTGATAAACCGTGCCCTGTTTCTTCTTACGAAGGGAACATTGGATATAGGTAAACTTGACCGTCATGACAACACCAGTGCAGTGTCACTATGCTTATTGCATTCTGCTGTTCTTTGGATAAACACTGGAATCATCTTCTTTGGGTTTCCATTTCATGCTTTTTAAAGTAAAAAACTGCAGAATTGCTGCTGTACATCATAACAATGTTGGAAGTGTTGTTGCAAATAACCATCACTGATTACCACTGATACCACTGATTGCTGATTTCCTCTCAACTATCCCAGTATTCATGTCAAATATTTTCCATCTGTTATTAATCATATGAAAATGTATGTAAATCTGATATCATGAGCTTGGTGAGTAATGTGTTGCATTTAGTTGCTTGTTTATGTGAACACTAATTGACACAGAGGCACAACCAAGTGACTGGGATAGTGCACATGAACATCTGTGCCACATATGGACTACTAAGTACCCTAGTCCCGATGGAAGACGCCCCCAAAGGTGGTTGAGAACAACAAGGACCTTCATTCCAGACAGACAAGCATCTGTTGGCCAACCAACCACACATAGTGGTGGCTGAAAAGGAACAGAAGACCACAGTTGTGACAGATGTGGCAATCTTAGCAGAGAGCAGCATCAGGAAGAAGGAGCACAAGTAAATGGTTGTTCCAGTCGCTTCCATGGCCACACATGTATAAAATCAAGTACCGTAACTAGGCATGCAGACTGCCTCTGCAACATTTGTAAACGAATGGGTCCCTCTCGGGAGCTCATTTAATTCAGCGTGATACCGTGACAGGATGCCACCTGTGCAACAAGTCCAGTCGTGAACTTTCCTCACTGCTGAATATTCCACTGTTAGCGGTATTTTAACAAAGTGATTGAGAATTCCAGCGACTCAGCTGTAGTAGGCAATGTAAAATCACGGAGGTCTGCAACTTTCTGGAGAGTTAATCGCTATAGACTTCTATACTTCATGTGGCCTTCAAATTAGCTCAAGTACAGTGGGTAGAGAGCTTCACGGAACGGCTCTGCATCCAAGCCTTACATCACCAAGTGCAATGCAAAGCGTAGGATGCAGTGGTGTAAAGCACACCACCACTGGAGCGGAGACATGTTTGATGTGTCCGCATCAATAGCAGTCTTCACAGAAGTGCTTCTGTAGGAATAAAATGCACTTCTGGAGATTCACAGAAGAGTTGAAGCTGCTATATTAAACCCTGTGGATTCAAGATGGGATGTCACTCAAGTTCATATGCATTCAAAGGCAGATCAGTGAATACTTTGGGGAATATTGTGTTAGTTTTTATTCATTTACATCACTGACATCAATGCATCATGTTCGGCTTTTTGGCTGATGAAATAAAGGGGGGGGAAAAAAGCATCATGTGCATTTGGGTAAAAACTTTATTAACAAAACAAGAAGGCAAAGCACAGCCCAAGCTTCCATGGCACAGCAGCCTACATTACCTCGCTGTCAATCACTAAAAGTGCCACGAGTATAATAATTCTAACATCCATCGTTGTTACAGTTAAATATTAAAATAACACAGCCACTCGGATATACTGCATAATATATATTTACTCTAAAGACCTTTTAGACAACATCTACAGGAGGGGAGCCCAAGTCATGCTCATTCTCTTGCGCTGTAGCGCCATCTAGTGCCATCTCAGCACATTTACAGTAGTAGTACAATCAGAAACACAACAGCCCAGCAGTAGAAGGAGAAATCAAAAGGCTCGGGACAAAACAGACACTTTGTACCGTTTACAATCTCCAACAGCAATCTGTACTATACTTACAATCTGCACCTTAAGAGTATGGAAATGCTGAGTGATGTAACAGTGAAGAGAAGAAGGCAGAGGGGTTATTATAAGCATTTTAAAAGGAAGATTTCACCCATTTAATGCAATATTAATTTGCTCAAATGCAGGCCAATATTTATCACTCTTTATGGTTTTAGAGTATCACACCTTCATGTGTTGCTGTACTTAATCTTTGCACAAGTTTGAAATTTTATCTGTGATTTTCCAGGTGTAGGAAAGATCACTGCATGTTCACAGGGATCTACTCCACACTCCTGGGGGAGGAAAAAAAAAAAAAAATCTTGCACTCCTAAAAGGTTCATGTTTTAATTCTGTTATTACAAATCATGGATATTTTACAGCACTAAATAAAATTTGGTTTAAATTTGATATGAAAAAATTTATCTAAGTACCTCAGTTCAACGTGTCACGCCTCCTTTATTTTTGTATTGTGTTAGTTTATACACCCCAAACAAGTTTCAAGAAATGTACACTTTATGGAAACCAACGTCTGAAAAATACCATCATGTTAAACCCTAAAATCTTAATGTATCTTTCACCCTCATTGTGTTGCATGCATTTAAAATGGTTAACAAACTGCAGTATACATGATCTTAACCTTGCTGACAGGCTTGTAATTTAGAACAGATGTACTTCCCTTTAAAGGGTTGAAAGAGTTCAGGCCCAGTTAGTATTAATGGAAAAATTGCAGATTTATTGTGTTGTCAGATGAGGTGGATTTGCAGTAGTTGATTTATTTATTTATTTATTTTTTGTAATGGTAAAAGTTAGTAATTTCCTCCATTACAACAAGTAATTTCTCTACAGTCTATAAGAAACAGCAGTACACTTTAAACTATTCCAGTGATACTCATTTGGTGTCACATCTCTGGGTTTCTCAAGTTACGGTGGTGCATTTTTTCTTTTCTTTACTTTTTTAAATTCCAGTAGGCACAGAGGAGCTGCTGCCCCGTGGTAGCCCGAGGATAAAGATGAGGTGAAGAAGATGTGACGAGGGTCAGACAGGATTCCAGTGGAAGTCAGAGATGCAGGTGTATAATTTTGCCTAGGCAACCACCCACTGCAGGATGCTGGTGTCCTTCCCACCAGTGGAGATCAGGTGACTGTCATCGTGCAGGAAGGCAACGTTGGTCACGTGACTGCTATGGCCACCGTATTCTTGACTTGGAGCCTGGATAACAAAGCAAAGCAGGACAAAAAAAAAGTTAAGGAGTAATTAATTAAAAGTGAACAACATGCTCTTTTGGGAATTTTAAATGAAAGTTTCACGGTTTTCTTTATTTGAAGGATGTATAAACTATATGCACTGTTAACCTGGTGGATACATTACTGCACTAAATGCTCGGTTTCATCCTACTCTGTGCTTTGTAAGATGTCATGAGAGCAAATGATAATATAGTCATAATAATCCCCAATCACCTGCAGTTCAAACCTTCCCTTTTGTCAGGGGCAGCCAATCATAAGAGAGTTGACCTAAGGAAGGAGGAGCTAAAACTGATCCTTCCAGACTCAGGATGAACTGAGGTGCTTAACCAAGTACAAGATACAAAAGTTTTATTTTGAACTGTGACTCAAGCAAAGATTCTCTAGTAGAGTCCAAGAGCAATAACAGAGTTTAAGTTCTCCATTGTTAATAGTAACCCTTTTCTTTTTCTTGTTTATGCATGTGTAAATTTGTGTGCATCATAGCCAGTGACATCTTACTCAGATAAAGTTGAACAATCTCATATGGGAAGTTATTTCAGCTGCTGTAGTCTTGCTAGAGCTGCTGCTGCCCCTGCAAGCCACTTTGCAACCCATCTCGACCTCAACTCCATTGATTCAATAGGAGCCTGACTTATTTAATCTACGAATCCATGCTCTCCTCTTGACGGGGGCTCTTATTGCAGCTTTAGATTTATTTGCATGGAAGCTACAGGAACAGCGGTCCAATACCAATAATACCAAATATAAACTACTGGAGAAGAAAATTATCTTCTTTAAACAACGTTAACCTTCTTGGTCACATAAATCACCTCATGAACCTTCTAAGTTTCAATAATCATGAAGGTTATTTGCAATGAAAAACAAATGTATAATGTGGGGGTTTTACATTTGTACCAGCTGTTCATGAAACACAACTGTCTGGTTTAAGCCACTAAACACTCATTTTCATTCCAAATCTGTTTAAAATATGTTGTAACTTTTTACAGCTTGTGATTTTCTGCGCTAATGGCAGCCAGTTTGTCTTAATGGACAATTTAGTTTACAGCCCCAGTTTAGAAGGCTTTAACTGAAAACTTGTAAAAAAGGTGTCTAACAGCTTGCAACGGTTTGTGAGCACAATATAAACACCTGGCAGACATTGTGCACATTACAGGCCTGATAATGATAAGGTATTCTGTTATTTCTGCTGAGCTTTCATTGGGTTTCCCCAGTCTTCATTAAAACTTAATCACAATGCAGTTGAGAGACAAACACCATAGCTACGTAGTTCTGGCAGTGTTGAAAGTCAGCGTGTCTGCGAAGTGGAACAAATTTCAACACGAGCATACAAACACGCAGACCCCGGCTCTGATGTGCTTTGTGTTTGTCACTGTGAGTTAACATGACTGACCCTTGGTTGAGAGCAGGGGAAGGAGAACAAGTGCACTTTGCCAAAGTCATCAGCAGAGGCCAGCAGGGATCCATCATGTGACCTGCACGCAGCATTGATGTCTGTGCCATCTGCTCCATCTGGCCAGATTCCTGCAAGACACAAAAAGACAAAAAAAAAAAGCTGCGGCCACATAAAAACACCGTGCTCTTCTCCATCAAAACAAATTCGCAAGAAGAAACGACTGTGTGAGAGCTACGCTTGCTTCAGGCAAACATTGCAAAATACTAGTGTGATAAAATAGATGAATTTAAAAAGTTTTATCAACCTACCAAACGTGTTGAAGCTCAGAGTGCAGGTGTAGGTGGCCCACTCCAGGTTGCGCACTGTGTCCATGTTGGTCACATGTTTACCACTGGATGCCTCCCCTAAAAGCCGAAGAAACCCCCCCAAAAGATTCCTTGACATATGAACATAACTTTGAGAAGTCAGTGATATGAGTTTCATATTTTACCAGATTCCTATATTGACAGTAAAATCAGAGGGTGGAGCTAAAAGTGCACATGAACAGACATGAAGTATGACTTACAGAAGAGGATCTCATAGTCTCCTGAGTTGGTGACAAGGTACTGGCTGTTTTTCGACCAGTCCACATGGGTAACAAAGCTGGAGTGTCCCTGGGGAAGAGGCAGATCATGCAGAGTGACGATTGAACATTTTTTGTTAAAACTCTCTTTTAATGTTATTGATGTTAATTTTGAGTGAAATTCTCATCCAAAGAACAGCAATATATCAATTCACTTTTCAACCTCCATAAACTACTTAAGCCTTCAGACACTAGCGATCTGATTTTATGAAAAGAGATCACTGTAAGAATGGGAATTCATTTACAAACAGACATTTACAACTGGCGCTCCATGTGAGCATCTACTTACAGTGCATTTCCCCACACGGCTGTACTTTCGGCCGTTTTCAGTTACAGCATAGATGTAAACAAAGTTATCATGGGAAGCGACAGCCAGGAAGTTACCGTCTGCAGACACAAAGTGAAGTTAGCAGAAAATCAATGAACTGAAATATGAAATTTTGTCTGAACTTTAACATTTTATGGATCTGTGTCAGCGAGGTGAGCAGATGATGTTTTACCCGGAGAGTACTTGACATTGGAAATGATCTCATTGCCATCTGTGTGCATAGAAACAAGATCCCGAGTGTCAGTGTCCAGCACCAACCACCTGCAACACACAAGGCAGAGATTTGGGAAAATGCACATGACAAGGATCCAAATAGGAAGGCTTTAATATCTCCAGCATTAAAGGAGATCAGTGTTAGTGAATGTTTTGTCAATGCTCAGTTTCTGAATTTTAACTTGTTTCAGCTGTAAGGCTCACTTTCCAGTCATGGTCCCCACAGCCAGAACAGCCCCGCTGGGATGGAAGCCTGCAGACCTCCCTGGATCCTAAAGCACAGAGAAGACGACATACTTGTTATTTAGTACTTGTGATTGAACGGGAAGCTCAGTCCCTAACGCTGTCTTCATTCACAAAAATCTTCCTCACCTCGATGGTCTTGCTCCACAGGGGCTGGTGGGAGTGGGCATCCCAGAGGTGAACTTGTTTGTCCTGTGAGCAGGTAACAAACTGCTCCATGGTGGGATGGATGTCCAGACCCCACAGCTCATCGGTGTGACCCTGTAGCACATCATATCATTTCTTATTTAAAATGCAGCATGCATAAAGTTAAAATATTTGTTAGTAGTCAGCCTGTGAATGTTATCAGCATGTACCTGCACAATAGGTGTTAATGTATCAGGGAAGGCAGCTCTGATGATTGCATTCTTGGTGGTTCCAACAAAGAGTTCTCCGGGTTTACCTTCAGCCAGAGCACGAACAGGACCGAAGGACTCTCCCACCTGGACACACACATGCAGCACAGAGTCAAAGAAAGCACAATATTCAAAACATTAAGTAATAAAACTTTTTTTTGGAGTTATTTACTTGCAGCACAAGAGACACCCACTGACAGTTTAATCACTAAACTGAGAAAAGTTTAAAATAATATTTAAGTGGGTTCCACAGAAGTTTCACGACCTCCGATTTCCCCTCAGAGGAGAATTCGCTCACCTCCATCGTTGCCTTTTTTCTGTAATCGTGGTCCCACAGCACCACCTTGCGGTCTTTCCCCCCTCCAGACACCATGGTGCCGTCCTTGAGAACACACACTGAGAAAATGCCGCCTTCGTGCGCCGCTGACACCACCTGGCTGATGCGGGTACCACCTGTCAGACGACACAGGGAATCAGAGAGTGAGCAGCAGATATCCTGCCTCTTTACATTTGTGCTTCACAGTAATGATAAATGAATGATTTCATTTAAAATCCAGACTGCCGTATCTATGTCAGATGCCCCACCCCCCATTATCAGTGGCTTGCTGATCTTATGTCGTGTCTCAGTCTTGAAAAGATCCACCCAGAATTAAAAGGGCACATTTGGTAAAATCTGGGGTCTTTTTCTGACAAACTTCTCTAACTTTCAATTTAAGGATGTTCCTGTTGACTAACAGATTTGCTTATTCCATCGAGGGCCGATGACCTACAACTTTACTGTGTTAATGGGAATGTGAAGCTCAGTTGTGTTGCTGCTAACTTAGTGTCGTTTGCAAGGAAAGGTTTTGTTAGTACCAATCGACCCTTCAGAGTTCTGGAGTTTTGTTAATTTTTTTAACCTATGTTCTAACGTGAGAAGTTCTGTTTTGTATTCAATGTAACCAGTTTTTGTGTTTCCCTTCGTTTTTTTTCTTTTTTGTTAGCTGTTTCCACAAATGCTTAATTTTATGTTCTGTTATTCCTGTTTTATTGAAACAATCATATATGAATATAAACGTGTTCAAACCTTCGTTAATTCAAGCAGCCAGGATTTCTGTGATTGGCGATTGAATCTCTAAATTTTGTCAAAAAAGAAAAGAAAAGAAAAAAAAAAAAGCTGGATCAGAACTTTCACTTTGATCGTACCTTTGGCCCAGATGTAGAGGTTCCCACTGGAGTCTCCTGTGATGGCGTCTCCATTCTCAGCGAATGCCACACACAACACATACTTTGGTTTCTCGTGTTTCTACAAAGCCAGACAAATAAGGATTTCAAGGACTACAGAAAAGACTGCTGTCATAGACTGCACCTTAAGAAATAAAACTAAATATACAGCAGGGTTTTAAGAACAAACAACTTGTGTATAGTTGCGATACCTCAAACAGGCCCTGTCTCTTGGTGAGAGTGTTCCCCTCCATGGTCCAGAAGTTGATGTGAGATTTTCCACAGGTAACAATCAGGTTGGTGTCCATGGGATGAAACACAGCGGCCAGCACAGAGTCATTGGAGCACTGCAGGGACAGAAGCCAGGAAGCTATTGTTTCATTCTATTTGCTACGTTCATGAAAACATACCATTAAAATCCTTCATCCATGCATGTTATCAAAAAAATTTAAAACCAGGAGATCAATAATGATACAGCTGTATGAATGAGATCAGACTCAGGTGGCCATACCTTGACTTCAGCCAGCTGCTTCTCCTTCTGCCAGTTCCAGACTGACAAGATGTGATCGTTGGCATCATCCACAGCGCAAAGGAAGGTGCCGCCATTCTGGTGAATGAATGAATAAATAAATAACTGATTAAATCTTAATAAAGCATGAAAACATAGAAAGGGGCCTGAATGACTTGTGTAAAAACTGGGTATTTGGATAAGTGCATAGTTATTGGGATTGTATTATATTTTGCAGGAAGCATTACACTTGCAGTGTTATATATAGATCACATCATGAGTCTGGCTGACTAAAGCATTGATTATATCTGAGCCAGAACTATGACTCATCAGTTTAACGGGCTTCTTACTGACAAAGACATTAACCATCGCCTGCCAAAACACACTCAAGTAACGTTGTTAAGCCTGTGATTTATGACACCGACTGACGTAGATGATGGATGTAGAAAAACTGAGACACATAAATAGTTGGCTGATTAAATGTGAAGTTTTAGGGGAATATATGTCTTTACACTAAAATAAAACACCTCCAAATGCATCCCCTTTTTCTTTAGAGGTCATTATTCATTGGTGTAATTCCCTGAACTAGAATGATGTTGACACCTCTAGTCTAAAAGGGTGAGACGCTCCTTACCGACTTTGAGAAAGCCACACAGGTGACCGCTCTATCGAACACTCCCGTTCCAAGCACATGGAGCGTGTTGAGGCTCACAGAATCCCAGACGCGAACATGGGGAGCCAGCAGCTGAACAAACACACACAAAAAAAAGAGGAGACATAGTAAAGTTGTTTGATTCATATCAAACCTTCTTCTGGTTTCCACAAAAAACAAAACAAAACTTTATTTGAAGTTTTAAAGCTCTTTCAGTTTCATATTTAGTGATTAGGAGACAACGCTACGGCAGGATTGGAGATGCTCGCAGTACCTTTCCATCTTTAGAGTTTCCAGCCACTTGTCCTGTTGCTATGGTAACCATGTCAGGATGCACACTCAGGCTAAGAAGATATGAGAAAATATTAATTATATTTGTGGCTTTGTGATTATTAATTCTCATTCATTCTGCTTCTTTCACACGATGCCTTTAAAAATGTTTATCGTGACACACGCCGTTTTCTCTGGTCTCTGACTTTTACAGGAAATCTCGAGTATTTTTCAGAAGCACGTTATAGACACTTGACACGTATAAACAACAGCCATATAAACAAACCGATTGACTCACATTTTCCAAGTCAATAAAAACAAATATACAATATTTATTTCAATGTGAATCATATTTTGCATTTCTAAAACACAAAAAAAAATGACAACGTGAAGAGGCGGATTCCACGTGACGGCGTGGGAGAGGAGAGCACGATTGTTTCCCTGCAGAGCGGAGTAGCTTTCCCAGCATGCCCCAGGGGGCCTTAATGTTTACATCCCAGTGTCTCCAGGCACAGGATGTCAACTGGTGCTCATTAAGTACAGCACAAATTTGACTGATGGTAAACACAGAAGCTGTCGATGACGTGTTACGCAAAAACAAAAACAACTTCTGAGCAGCTCGTTTCTCTCTTTGTCTCACGTGTGGGGTCGAATAGAGTTTTGCTTTTTTACATTTTCTTTTCATTTTAATTTCTTTTGGGAGGAGATTTGCTCATTTTAGCTTCATTTTTACTGTTTAAAGAGGTTTCCTCTAGTTTTTATTCATTTGAATGATGATTGTTATGTTAGTTCTTCTGTATGAAAAGACATAACATCAAGTGAGTCTGTTTAAACAAAACCATCTATATCACGGTGTGTTAGTTAAACACAGCTTTTGATCAAACGGGATCTGTTTACAAGACTTAGAGTAAATGAGGAAAGCAGAGATGATGCAGGAAAATGCACAGTCTCTGTAAAGATTAAAACACTTTAATGGCTGCTCTCATCAGCCTGCTGTTTTCTCACCATTTGACGTCATCGTTGTGGCCCAGGTAGTGTCTCTGCTGCTGCTCCTCTGTGTTGTACAGCACCACCACTGAAGCATTGAAGTAGACAATCTCTCCCGTGGGAAGCAGGTACAGGTTGGAGCGGCAGTCACGACCACGGTAGCCATAACTGGACCACGGTTAGATTAAGGAAGATGGCTGATGCTGGACAGGATTACCAGAATATTCAGCAATTTTATTTTATATATTTTGTTGATGCTTCTTACTAAGATAACTTAGAAACACCAAATCTTATTTTTTGTAATTTCTTGGTTTTCAGAGATACAGTTTGTGCTTTCACCCCTATTATTTATCTTACAGACAAATATGTGTCAGAACAGCTGTGAAAACAGAAGATATGATCATTAGTTATTAGTTATATTAGAAAAATGTACTCCCACACCGGAGGTCACGTCCATTACGTTTATATGGTCTAACAGGTTGATTGGTGAGCCACAGACAGTTGCATGTTGTATGAATCACAGCAGAATAAATCTAAATAAACCTAAAAATAAAGTAACGCTAGCCTGAGTCTATTAATCAGATATTTTAAATATCTAAACCATCCGAATCTTTAAGTAAACTGTTCGTGTACTTCTTAATTTCTCTCTGTCTGGATCAAGGATACACCCACTGCAGTTTGAGCTTATGGTCAGGCAGCGCCACCTTCTGGTCAAGGCTGTAAGTCCCCTTCTGCTGGTCTGGGACGTGCATGGTGACGGGACGGCCGCGGAGGAACATCCTCACGTAGCTGTCCTCTGCAGTTAAAGAGGGAGGGAGGAAAAGCAAGATCACCAGTTAAAGAAAGAGAGAAGGACAAAGTAACACTAGTTTTGACCTCTGTACCATCACCCTCTCTAGCTTTGACAGCATTTTTTACTAACTTTATAACCAAAATGATTTTGTGTCAGTAAGAACATAATTGATTGAAATACTTCTTTAAGTTTCACCCCAGTAATGCCAATTTGAAGACAGCGGACGCAGCAGGAAGTCTAGAAACCTCCCAACTCAACACCTGACATCAGAATAATTTTTCCTTCTTTGGTGCTTGGTATAAATTTTCAGACACTTTGTGATTAAATATGCATACGAGGCCATCTCTCTCTAAATTTGTGCTACTTTGCATGCTTCAGAAGAGAAAATTAAACACTGAATAAAGCCAGCTTCATAATTATCATGTCTCTTTTGGTGGCACATTAAGACTTCAAAATGGAAATGAGGAAATATTGTTAACAGCCTCTCACAAAAAATCCTTTCAGAATACAGACAGGACTAAAACTGGAAAATTTGTTGTATGCAAGTGTTGCTGAAGTTTTTCTAAAAGACTTTAAATCCATGTAATATAAAGTTTATACCTTTTTTTTTTTTTAATTGAATAAAAAGCAATTTGCTGGTATAAAATGTAACAAGGATACAGTAACGCAGCATAAAACTTTCATAGCTGCTTCCTTGCATGTAGACGATTATCTTTTCATATAAAGTCTTGCATGCAATGAGGCATAAGTTTAATTAATTTGACCTAATTTGCATAAATGTCCAACAGAAAAAAAAACAACGACGTAAAATAGCAAAACAGCACACCACCTCACAATTTACCAGTGCTTAAAAAGATGTCACATTTTTGCTTGTTAAATATATATTAATGGGAAAATGTATAAACAGACAAACAGCTTCACATGCTTAAACACTTTCCAGCAATTACAGATCTTTTGTTTTACAACGTATTCAAAATCTCCAGTAGTCTCGTACTCATCTTAATGGGAGATCCTCTGCATTTCCAACATCCTCTAAAATAATTAAAATGGGACATCACTATCTCTAATGAGAAAATGCATTTCTTTGAAATGACAGTCAGAAGAATCCTTCAAGAGTTCTTCGAGGACTCCTGAAGGCTAATTGAGTTTCACACATGAGAGGCTGCTCATCCCCTTTACAGCAAATTAAAGTGTGACAGTAATTGGAGGCTGAGACATAACAGCTAACGCAATTATCACACACACGCACACACACAGAGAACAGTACAGACAAAAGCAAAGCAATGGTGGGATTAAAATTTTATTTTACCTGCATTGAAAGTGCATTCTTTGGATTTGCTGGAACACAAAAAGAAAAATGGTGTTCAATTAATATTATTTTGCACATTACACGATAAACAGCATGAAGGTTACAATCATTTTCCGAAAGTGCTGAGAGGTGGGTATATTATGTCTTTATAAATTATTTACTCATGCTACATCTCTTACCCACAGTTAATTGAAAATAGAGGGCAGACACACACAGAGTGTACCACACGTGTCCAAAGATGTGCACAACTTTTCGCCTTCAGAGGATCAGATGATGTAGTCTGAAGACAGGATTTAGACCCATTTATTTAGAAATCCTGTTTGAATATTACATTCACACTAAATACTATAAGACCTAAAATGTGCAAAGTGAAAAGCATATTTTTAACAAAACGAGTCATACCTGACACGCAACATTTCCAGTATGACCTTTGAGAAAAGTGATTATTTACACTCCTTAGATTATTTTAGAAACTGCACCACTGATGGCAAGGACTATAAGCAGAGGCCTGAGGAGCTTTCAATCAGCCCAGACATGTCAACAACCAGCTGACAGTTGAGGCAGGAACTGGAAAGATCAGATCTGGTGCATACGATTATAGCTACGATGCAGTATGGCACACTTTAATGTAAATAACATCTTCACCTGAGAAAAGAAATAGTGGTGCTGTAGAGATTTCTGCGGGTAGGTCATTCATAGGATGGATGGCTTTGACCAGTAGTCTGGTCAAACTCATGCCGTGTCAAAAAACATATCAAAGAATATCTAACAGATTAATTTTCTTTGAACATTCATAGAAAAAAAACATAAAACAAAACAGGAATTGGGGTATAAATCGTGCGGCTTTGTTGTGGTTCACAGTTATCAAACACAGCGACTGGTCTTAAAGGTTTGATTAGGATTTAAAGGTTCATTTCTTATATTCCTAGAATATGAATATAAACTATCACCTGGGAATAGTAAGTAACAGGCCTGGATACACAGAGGACCAGAAGACCTGATACTGAAAGGCTGGTTTGATAAAAATTTGATGAATTTCTTTTATCCTCAACTTGGCGAAACAAATAAAGCAAACAACAAAGTAGCTTGTATTTGCCCCGGGCCGGGCAAGTTGATACACATTTCTTTAACATTATCTTTGATGCCTAAAACTTTCCAACTTGCTAGTTCTGCTGTGTAAACAGGTTTGTAAAGACGAGTCAGCAGACACAAAGCAAACAGAAGTCCACTTGTATTCGCAGACAGTGTCAGCGCCTATCAGTTAAACACACGGAAGATGTGAAACAGTGTGACAGAGAAGCATCGCAGTGGTCAGAATTAAAAGATGCCACACAGACAAGCTAAATGCATTTACAAGTAAAAATGACAACCGGCGAGTCAGCCACTCTGCCAGGATCCGTGATTAGACCTGCCAATCAAAACCTGCCACATCAGCGAGAGCTGCAGATGTCCCTGAATCTGCTGTCACCCAATCAGAACTGCCTGCCAAGCATTTCAGCGCATGCTGAGAACGCAACCTAACCTGTCTGGATGCTATCAACCAATCGGGATGTTGAAGCGCTGCCTCGGCTGACAGCTGGATGTCACCATGGCAACAGCAATAAAGGTAAGGCTTGATACGATAAGAGGGAAATGGATGTTTGGTCCTCGCAAAGCAACAAGCGAATCAAGAAAGACGTGCTTGACTTTTCTGAGTATTTCTATGGAAACACAGGCAAACAAATAACAGCAGCGAACACACTTCTTCTCATGTAGATTTATTGTACAACCACAGAGCAAGTCATATAATACAGAAGAGTACTATGAGGAAAACTGCAGTGACACAGAACATTTGTCTCAGGTTCACAGATAAAGATAAACCACTCAAACTAGAATCAACATCTTACTATAGCAAAGTTAGTTTAGATTTAGGTTTAAATCCAATATCTGTTCAGGCTCATAAGGGAAGAATGTAATAAGCAGGCACTGAAGATCATCACCAACCACACATGGCTGGTCTGAAACCCTGAGTACTCACTAATAATTTCAATACAATATCCATTTATTTGCTGTACTTATTAAGTTATCCAGCCTTGATCTGTTATGCATGGATCTGTAGGAGGAGTATGACTAAGAAAAACAAACAAACAAAAACCTGGAATGTGTCTTTTTCAACCTTTTTCATTTTTCCAGTAGTTCCACATTAGGTGAATGATTTTGGACACAAGCTATCTTTTGGTTCCTGGTGATATGCGTTTTGTGAGGAGACATTTTGCCACATATTCTAATCACTACCTCTTTGAACATTTATGTCAAATATGAGGAAACTCCCTGAAGGCTTTCAAAAGAATTGTTAACACCACAGAGGGAAAACCTGAAAGCATGAAACCTCCATACCTGGTGGGTCGGTTAAAAAAAAACAAAAAAAACAGACTAGTTGACAAAAAGAAGCTTTACCAAGGCTGCATTATGAAAGTAACACATAAAGAAACTGAGTGAGTGGGAAAGACTGCGGCATACAAACATGAAAAGACCCCAGGCTGTGCCGTGTGTATCCTGATATTTGTTTAATGGGGAGTTTACTAAATAAAATCTTGACAGTATTGAGACATATCAATAGCTCTCTAAGCTTACGGGTCAACTGAAACAATGATTTGAGATTTCTTTTATAGGTTCGTTACAATGTGAACAAGGGACCTATGCAAAAAGAAAACAGGAAAATGAGATGAGAGCCTGCGTGTGTGTTTGAAGAAGATTAAAGGACAGCAGAGCAAACAGACGAGTCATCCGAGGGCCTGTGTGGCGTCTGTTGTGTCTCTGGGCAGTTAGAGGCGACCAGGAGGGGTTTCGGCTCTTTAAAGCAACCACATAAAGCCCTGTTTGTTCCTTGAACTGCGAGCATGTGTTTCTGTTTGTGTGCATGTGTAAGTGTGGTCTGCCAGGAAGATGAGGCGTGGCATGGCTCTGGCCAATAACAGAACACAATTGATCCAGAACCTGTAATTATGGCGGTCCATGCTGCGCAACTGGCAGCCGGACAGGGCTCATAACTCTGCCTCTACAACCCAACGGCAGCGGCCGTCACTAGTCACCGGGTTTCCAGGCAGAGGGAACGCACAAACAGACCTCTCATTAACATGCAGCACCGAGGGTGTAGTTGGCCTTTTCTGTGGGCTCTCTGAAAACACAAAGGGTTCTTGTAAGAACCAGAGGGCACTAATGAGCACCGGTGCATCTGCAGAAAGATTAAAAGGACCGACATTTTTGTGCTGGGCCACTTGTCACTTTGAATATATTGAACTTTAACCACTTTTTGCAAGCAACAAAATCAGGATATTTTATCCTAAACTTAGTGGTTTGAAATAATAAACGGATATTTTTACTCCTGCAGATCAAACTTGCAAAGAGCATTTGTTTGGTTATCATTTTTTGCTGTTTACAAGAGACACCTTCTCTCTTTCTTATAGGAACTCTTAAGTACTAGTTCCATCCATCTGGGAGATTAGAGTGATGCACACAGGGAGGCAGAAGATGTTGTGGTCCGAGTAATGGGACTCATCCCCCTGAACTGTGGTGGGAGTGGTGGGAGCGGTCAAGAGTGCATGCATCCATTTCCTGCTCAATTAGGACTTAAGTACTGCAGCAGCTATAACAATAGACATGAACATAGTTGACTTTCTTCATATTTTCACTTGTGCGCAAAATACATTGGTGTATTTTGTTTTAGTCATAAACTAATCAACTCTGACACTTATGAGGCATCAGACAGTGTCCAGATAGCAAAAGGGGAGGAAGAAAAATAAGAAAAATCTGCATTTTTAATCCAATGTTATGCTTTATTCTGATTCTAACAATCATTAGAGTTTCATCTAACCAACTTCAGATTTCCTGTAAAATTATAAACCTCAAAAAGCAAGAAGGAAGGCACAGTTTTTCCATGTAATGCATTCTAGATCCAAGTGATACAAACACAAAAAGGAGATGACAGACTGAACGTGATATGAATCTTTTCCTTTTCCGTAGTGTATGCAAACCCTGTACAATACTCGTGCTACCCTAACTTTGAAATGACTTATTATATGAAAATAAAGACAGACACATTGATGTTAAACTGGTTCAATGTGGTGCAAAATAGTCCTCTCCAATCAGACACATGCTCAGTATGTTTGCTGCATGTAGAGCAGGATGTTCAATCAATGTTATCAATGTTTCTGCAAGCTGTGCAGAATTGATAATGGTAACATCAGTCCCACAGCTTCCCATCTCTGGTCATAATGCTACAGAGGATTACAAAACAAAAGTCTTAGTAGCATTTTGAATTGATGCTCAATTAGCTACTTTTAACTTGTTTCGGAAATCAATGAATTAATTTGGAAAACTTGAAAATTAATTAGTATATAAAAGTGCACCAAGCTCAGTAGCAAATTAAAGTAGAGCAGATGATGACGGGTACTTTGTAAAACCTGAACATGTGTAATATTCTTGTTGAAGTTCAGGGTGTCCAGTAAAGCAGGAGCTCTGTCTGATCTGCTGTCAGAGTCAGTCAGGTTTAACAGAATAATGAGTTAGCCGACAGATCTGCTGAGTACAGAGCGACTGGTCCGATGTCACATCACATTCACTGAGTCCCATCTGTCTGTGTGCGTTTCATAACCAGGCAGAAATGTTCATTAGCAGCCAAAACAGCAGCTTACGCCTAAAATGGTTTAGCATTTGCATAATGTAATGAGTTTGTAATAAAGAAATACACTTCAGGAAAATAAATATTTTCACAACAGCCAGATAGATGGTTTTTACTTTGAATGCGGTTGTTATGTGAATGTTAGCTAAATAAATAAGCATTTGTAACTCACCTTATTCATATTTGTTTGAACCAAACATTTAAAACTCAAAGTATCACACAGTTTAGCATTTTTTCATAAGACCTGCCCCTTGCCATTAGGCTCATGGTCGATGAACTCATCAAGCTTTGTTGTTTTATTCATGTAACCATGCAGCTGCCCCTCCCCACAGCCCTGCAGACAGAGAACCCGACTGCATCTAATGGTTTGCGTGACAACGGTTTCAAAAAGCAGCACCACTTCCCCTGAATGTCTTCGAACCTAAGCACTGACTGCTGACTTTGTTTGGAGTGAAAACAACCAAGCATTTCAGAGGGTAAAGCCTGAATGCATTTACCTACCAATAAAAACTGTATTTAATTTTCTTTTCATTTAAACTGCAGCTGAGGGACTAGTTGTAACAAAAACAAGTACCTCTCTTTATAAAAGCTGTGTATTCATTTTCCATAATGGAGATACCAACCAGCCATCCAAGGTTTAAAGCTACACAGTTTCCTTTATGACATGCAAACAACTTAGGTCGTAATTAGCATGTCTTTGCCTTTCAAATGATTCCCAAATATACCATCTCTGCTTAAAGTCTGCTTCTACTCAATTCTAGTCAATCATTGACTACTCATTGTAAAGCAGCAAATTACCTGGGTGATTTCTTCATGTCTGCAAGGTTTCCGTTACACTAAACGTCAACACTGGTGAGCAGTCAGAGCGATTCTTCTCCTGTCCAAAGCCACACCAACACACGGACTTCCTCCTTCACTCTGCAAACTTTTAGCTCAGCCTGAAAGGTCATATTATCCAATCAGAATGCACTTCCTTATTGTCCAGGCACACCCCTTTCTGCACAACTACCACGCCTCCCTTTTACCAAGAACTGTTAGAAACATGATACATCAGCAGAATGAAAGGAGTAAAGGAGACAGGAGAGGAGAGGAGAGAAATCAGGTCATATCATCCAATCAGAATCCACTTCCTTACTGTACAGGCACGCCCCTTTCTGCACAACTACCACACCTCCCTTTTACCAAGAACTGTTAAACATGATACTTGAATGAAAGGAGTAAAGGAGACAGCAGAGTAGAGTAGAGTAGAGTAGAGTAGAGTAGAGTAGAGTAGAGTAGAGTAGAGTAGAGCAGAGTAGAGATAAGGATCAGAATCAGGCCGCCAAAGACTATAATCGAGTCCACTGGATGCTTTGGAAAATGTTTATTTAGACATTTCTGGGTTTTTGTTTTTGTTTTGTTTTGTGGGGTTTTTTTTAAACCATGGTTACACAGCAGTAAAATTCCAATTAAGGACAGTCAGTGAAGTAAAGTTTTACTTTACTTTTACAGTTTCTTCCAATTTGAACCAGAGAGTTCTGCTGACAGATTTCTTTAATTTACCACAGCAGCATTTCTTTATCATGTAAAAAAAACTGACACGCACTGCTGAAATGCATCTTCTTTTTCTTATATTAAGATATCGCAGCGATTAAATGTGTAAAAAACTTCCTTGAGCCGACAGGAAGCAGAGTTTCATTGGTCTGACCCACCTAAGATTAAAGTAGTTTGTATGTGGCCCATTTTATGCGCTTTCTGCAGTTTTGTCAGTGGTGATCACTGTGGTCATTATACATAAAAAAATCAACAAACAAACACCGGTGCCTTGAAATTCCCCCCAAAATTGTGCTCTCTCTTTTAAATTGCCTTTTCAAAAATGTAACTATGCCCTTGTCAAAAAAAATAATCCTATTAAAGAGCAACATTTTTATTGTTTCCCAGTTTTAGATGGTATCAACACCTCTGAGAGGATGATTTAAAACAACACGAGTAAAACCAAAGACTGAACTGATGTATGATGAAAAATCCATCCATTTATCCATCCATCTTCTTCCGCCTATCAGGAGCCGGGTCGCGGGGGCAGCAGCCTAAGCAGAGAGGCTCCATGGCCTCCTCCAGCCTGTCCGGAGGAACGCCAAGGGATTCTCTGGCCAGCCAAGAAATATAATCTTTCTAGCGAGCCCTGGGCCTGACCCGGGGCCTCCTCCCGGTGGGACATGCCCAAAACACCTCACCCAGGAGGCATCCTTGTCAGGTGCCTGAACCACCTCAACAGGCTCCCTTTCAATGTGGAGGAGTAGCAGTTCTACTCTGAGCCCCTCCCGGACTGCCGAACTCCTCACCCTCTCTCTAAGGGGGAGGCCAGCCACCCCTCAGAGAAAGCTCATTTTCACTGTGTGTATCTGCGATCTCTTGACTATGATAACCAATGATAAATGTTTTCAATATTTGTTCGCTTATATGAGGGACCCACATGTTTTTTTCATTTGCTGTGGTATGCTGCTACATCAGTGTCCATTATAAAGTCAGCATTTTAAAGACAAACAGCTGAGTAACTCCAAACATCTGGAATCTATTGTACTGACTGTAGAAACTTAACAGTTGGTGAGAAAAATCAGATAAACAGTCTGAATAACTGAAGCCTCACTTACACACGTCTATGTTGTCCTGTAGGTGTACCGCACACGTGCTCATTTTATCCATGATAGGTATCTGACACTGAACCTACTGTTATACCTAAAATACTATGATCTTCTCTAGATACTATATTAGGACTTAAATTTACACTGACACTGCTTTCTTTATAATAACAATTTTTTTGCATTTTTCCGGGATGACAATGGAGGAGAGTATCTCCACATACATTGTAAAGGGTCAGGTTGCTTATTATTTTACTCGTTCTTCACCGTTTTTCCAGCATCTGACTGGGACAGACTGCCAGACTGGTTCAATTACTGCCACTTGAGTCTGCCTACAGACAGAAGACAGTGCAGCGATAAGACAGCTCATTACGACTAACCCACTGAACTTCATCACAGTCCTTCTGACCCACAGTTTGTTAGAAAAAAGTTTTCAGACTGGTTGTCATGGCAACACAGTCGAGCAGCAATCTCCAGGGATGAAAAATGAAGCCTGCTTGGATGTGGTGAAAACTGCAATCCCTAAAATGACCACTTGAGACAGACTCCCATGCTGTAACGCCCAAACCTAATGACTTATAATGACTGTTTTTCCACTGCAAGGCTCAGCCTCACAGCAGAACCATACTTGCCAATCTTAAGACCTCAGAATTATGGAGGCATTCAAAAAGGGGCGTGTAGGTTATACATATACAAAAAAAACTGGCATTCTACAGTATTTATTTATTTAACACTATTTATTTAAAGTTAAATGTCACCGTTATTACTGTCCCCAGCCGGGGCTTTCCAAATTCAGAGGCTGCATCCACGTGAGGACCCCTCCGTGGCTTAAGTGGGCCAGGTCCTCTAAAAGCCAGGTAGGCCGGAAGTGAGTGACTGTGACGGTCTAGCCTTCAGAATTACGTCACGGGCTCTCTCGGTGGAGTGAAACTCTGCCGTCTGCTCCTTGCTATCCAGATATAACCGGACGCTGGCGCAAATTTGGGACCATCTCACACTTCTGTTTTCTGTTTGACGTTTATTCAGCTGTGCGAAAACCCCTGGAGGAACCCCCCCCCCCCCGAGGGATTAATAAAGTTGTATTTAATCTAATGTAATAACTTTAATCTCAGCCAAACCGTTTTACTGAGGAACAAATAAAACCTTGAAAAAAGTCAAACAATATCATTTTTAGGTTATCTAAGTGATTTATATATCATGTTTAACCTGAGTAGCGAAAGACCGCGGGGGTTTGAAAACGATGTGCCGGGAGTTTGCTGTTCTCGCCGGCTCAGATATTTGAAGTTCACACTGCTACATTTCCTCCTCAAAATGTGCTAAAAGTTTATTTTGCGATCCAGAAAGAGTAATAAAACTAAGTAGCTGCCGCCATTGTTGGAAACTGGAATTGGCTGTGATATGGTTTTTCAATTTTGTTGTCCAGGTGGAAAAACAGGAGAAATTCGGGAGAATGGTGGCTCCGGGAGATTTTCGGGAGGGGCACTGAAATTCGGGATTCCCCCGGAAAAATCTGAAGGGGTGGCATGTATGAGCAGAACATGTGCAGCATTATTTTGGTAGATTTCCCCTAAAGGACAAATGTAGAGGTAGAACCTTTCTTATAACTCACCCATGTAAGCATTAAGGCTTTAAGTTATGCATTATTAGGGATATTTTTGATAAACCTGTGGGAAGCAGGAAGGCTTTTGGCTCTCTGCTGGATTTCAGCTTCACCACTTTGACTCGCTCTAAAATATTTGTGTGTTGTTGCCTTTTGGAGCACTTTTATTGCATTATCTGACAAACAACAGGGTTTACTCTGTGGTCAGTACTTTAGTGTCCCAAACATTAAGAGTTGTCCATAGATTTTGCATTAAACGTCTATGTTTTCACACCAGCTCTCAGATAAAGGCTGTTACCTTTTGCCACCAGAGGAGCTGCTGGAGGATGTTGTTCGACTCCGACTCTCCGCCCCCATCTCTCTCCTCACCAGGGTGAGACGTTCTGTGGACATACTCTTTCTGAAGAAGGGAAGAGGAGGGAGAACTCTTGATGTTTTGATGAACAAACTGTAACATTACCATTTTTTACATGAAGTTACAATTGGGTTAAAAGAGGATTAAAAACAACAGTTGATTGCTAAGTTAATGCCTATTCAATTAAACTTAAAGTATCAAACAAGAGAAAGTAAAGTGTACTTGATGATGCTATTTTACATAAAAGTAAATTAACTTTAACTGTCAATTAAAGAATACATCAAATTGCAGTTCCATTTTTATTAACGTGAATAGGGGATTAAAAAATAGGACACCCTTGCAAACGAAAAATGAAAAGTCTTGTTATGTTGTGTTCAGCATCTTTGCTTTCCATTCTTAATCCTACCTCTTTATAGACTGTAGCACCTCTTTCTTTGGAGATGAAGGCGAAGAAAGGAGACGTTTCTGTTGAATGTAGCCATTACTCAGAGGTCGGGAGGGAAGAGCCTGCAGGAGCTGTCGCACTGAAAGAAAAGAAAATGCCATGAGCACAAAGTGCGTACAGCTTCCCAGTTCCAGACCCCAGTTAAACTTTTAATTTACCACTTCCAGATCAATGTCATCAAGGGAAACAGAAGATTTCTATATTTGGCATATAAGCAAATGTGATTTGCATGCTCAGCTTGTTCAACTGACAACACAAAGCTTTCATTTTAGCGGTGGCTGGCCATTCTGACTTGTGACAAACGTAAATTAAAAGAAAGTATGATTTTATATCAGCATGTATTTTTTGTGAATAGTTTAGCAGTAGCAGGATTAAGTCAATTTAAGGTATTTATATCATTTCTAAATACTAACATAGTAAAAGTTAAGAACTGCAGCACAGATATAGTTGGGATCTGAAACCACCTGATTGGAGAGCAATGACATTTATCTTGGAATATGAAAAGCAGCAACATATTTCAGCTTTACAGAAGCACTGATGTTACCTACCCTTGGTAGGTGGTGCCGCAGCTGTAGTGGCCAGAGATCTCCTCCCAGCATGAACGCCTGCTGGTTGCTTCCCTTGGCTCTGCTCCTCACAATAGCCGAGCCGGCGCAGGGCATCAGCCAGAGCCGCCTTCAGCAGCTGGATCTCGTCCTCTTGCAACTGCAGCCTCTGCTCCAAGTGAGACACCCGGTCCTCCATGTCCATGTTACTGCTCGCCGACACAGTGTCATCTGGAGAGTTTAAGTGTTTAACATTTTAGTTTTAATGAATTCTAGGGGTTATAATGTAGATTTTAAGAGTTAAACCATAGAGATAAAGGAGTCACATGCAGCTGCATATGGGATTGTGAGAAAAGAATACTTAATAAAAAACTTAAATAAAAAAGAACCTAAAAATGTTTACAAAACAAACAAACAAACAAACAAATATCACAATGAGTTTTCAGAACTTGAGGTGCACATTTTTTAATTTATTTTGGATTTTCTCTAATCCACACAGGTTCAAAAGTATACATACACCTTCAAACACCCACTAATATTTGCTTAAATGTCCCTTAGCAAGCTGCACCTCAACCAAACCCCTTTGGTAGCCATCAACAAGCTGCTGGCATAATTCTGGCTGCACATTTGACCAATCTTCTTGGCAGAATTGTTATAGTTCACTTAAAGTGATTGGTTTCTTGAATGGACCCCGCTTTTAGTCCACAAACTCAGTTGAGCTTAAAAGTATTAATTTTGGAGCAGGAGCTTCTTTCTTGGTCAGCACTTTCCCAGTCTATGGTGCTTCAAAGCTCACGTTAGACCTTCAGAAAATACTGATTTCCAATTCAATTAAGTTTTATTTATATAGCGGATTGGTCTCAACGCACTGTATATTGTAAGGTAAAGACCAACAATCAAATGACAACCTTTGAGCAAGCCCTTGGAGACAGTGGGAAGGAAAAAAATCCCTTTTAACAGGAAGACACCTCAGGCAGAACCAGGCTCAGGGAGGGGGGCTTTCCCAGCTTTCAGAGGATTAGTGAATTCAGTGAGTGCTGTCAAACAAATCTTTTTTATGCTGACAAAGAGAAACTACCAACTGTAGTCAATTATGACCATTAATGAGACATTAATAGGCCTTGGTAAGTTACAGGACACTATAGAACCTTCAGTACTACTCATTAGTGAGTGCACGCAGCCTGGAGGTGGACTTTTGATCCTGTGTGGATAACAGAAAATCAAAAATAAATCCCAACATGTGCACCTAATTTTCAAAGTCATTAAAGATGTGTGTCGTACAATCGTTCCATGCCGGAAAAAGAAGAGTTCAAAGAAATCATTAAAAGCCCAGGATTACCATGACATTCATACCCATGATAAGCGCATGTAAACTAATGACCGCAGCTATATACGGGAACTCTTGGGGTTATTCTTTAAAAGCAAGCATCTGTTTCGGTGTTATGGATATCCACTGCTGTGGCTGCTGCTTTGTAAATCAGTGGTGTTAAATTTCTAGGTGGGGACAAGAGCTTAAAGGTATTATGACCATTTTCAATAATTTAGACTGAGAATGAGTGTAAATGACAGAAGAAGAATAACAGCAGGAAGGAAAACCAATCAAGGACATGCAGACGGGGAGGAAAAAAACAAAGAGGGATAAGACAGAGAAACTAAGCTTTTTTATTATGTTTTTGTGTATTAAAGAGGAAATTATGAATATTTAAGTTCTAATATATTAGAACATTTAGAAAATGGGGTTTCACACTGCAGGTCAGAGAAATCTGGAAGCAGAAAAACAAACTAGCTCCTCGTTTCCTCTTCGTAGATGCATTTTTTCCATGAATAATATTGGCAAGTTCTCAGCGCAGATAAACATATTACATTATCTGTGGAGCTGCAGCATGAGGACAGTAAATTAAACTGCATTTATTTTTCCAGAAATGCCACCACAGGCACAGACTTTTTATTAATACATTACTGTAAGACAGTGACTTAACAGCGTTCTTGGAGACTATCCTTTAAACTTAAAGGTACCCTGAGGATTTTTATCCATGTTTGTGCAGTCTGTGCATTTGTTTGCAGCATTTGTGCCTTTTTTGTTTATGCAACCACTGCTGACAACTGCAGAGGGCAGTAATCAGAGGAAAACGACTGCTGGCTGAAACAAACACGGATGTGAGCGATGAAAACATGAATTCAACATGACTGTAAATTTGTTACTCGGTCTTTTTGGTTTGGATATGCTGTATAACACTTTTGTTTCCCAAATCATTTACAGTACAAACAGCCTGGTATAGTGACTAACTGGTTCAGTGTGAAACGTGATATTTCAAAATGAGTATTTCAGTAAATGTATGTATTAGTAAAAACATGCATTTTTTAAAGCAATACTTTTTGCTAATAAATACACGTACAGGAATTCATATAAGCTCCTGTTGACCTCAACCCACACACATCCACCAAGCTGACTACCTCCGGTCCTCTCCAACTCTTTTCAGCCTAATCGCACATCATCTTTCCCCCCACCGTGATGACATCATCGTGGGCTGGCGAGCTTATCAAAGGTAAACTGCCCGGTGTGGATTATTTAAATCTGTGACCCACATTATCCGATTACAACCTGATAAAGTGAAAGACAAGTTTTCAGTTGGACACATCATCACAACTGTTCATGAGGTCTGAATTCTGATCTCACGGCCACCATCTCCAGATCAAAAATACATATTTCCATTCATACGTTAATGCTTTCAAAATCTTATAAGTATGGAAAAAGAAGGAGGTCCTGCTTCAGCCTGTCAAATGGACAGGCTGAATAGATGAGGTGTACCCAACAAAGCAATGTGTGAGTGTAAGATGATAATTATCTTTTATCTTTGAGATCTAGTTTCATTAACTGGTTGCTGAAAGACTGAAAAGGGTTTAAATGAATGTTAATAGGTATAATAAAGATTTTTCTACTTCACTGGAACAAACAGTGAGATCACAAACAAAACAAGCAATATTTGTAAACATCAGGTATTGCTCCAACTTTACACAGTGGTAGTAGTGTGGAAAAGACAGCTGAAGCTATCGTTTATTTACAAATAATTCAAATATCACCATAAAACAACAACAAAAACAACCAGGCTGCATTAAAGATGCATATGCAGAAAAAAGACCATGACATGTTCATATAACCCAGAAATATCATAAATGGAAAAAAATGAGATGATCTACCACAAACTTCCTCCCTGATCCGTGTTATTTTTAAGTCATCATGTGATCGCAGCATTTGTGCAAAAATGTTTATTTATAAACTTGCAGTAAAAGAGCGCCACTCTTCAAAAAGGGATTTTATACTTTACACTGCTTCAGCACAAGGCAACACAATGCTCAGCATTGTAAACTGAGACACAGGCAGTACTGTTACCCTTACTGTATTACATTTCATAGTCAAATGACACAGGAAGAAGCCATGAGGAAATTAAGCTTCAGATTTACATACAAACATGAAGTTCAGGGGAGATTTGCATGGCAGAGTTGACCTACGCAGACCAGCATCTAAGGTAAGATTGTCTCAGGCCTCCATCATTGTTTCTCTTCTTCAATGAAAAAGCAGTTTGGGTCTCCCTGTTTAACACAGCTAGTCATCATAATGACCTAAATGTTGGTTTTGACAACTCAAAAATAAACAGGCAAAGTAAAAGAACCATCACAGTTACTATAACTCACAATACTTACAAAAGTCCATCTACAAGAAAGAAGCAAGAAACTCTCCCGCTGGCTTAAAATGCAGTTATATTGACACATTGTATAAATTAAATAATGTCATTTCAGTGTCACCAGGACATAATTACTGCATGTACAGAGTTGCCACTCAGCCCCGATAAACTGTTTACAATGTTTGCTGACTTTTCCCCCAAATAATGTTTTTTTTGTTTGTTGTTCTTTTTAAAAGGAATGAGTACAAATAATTAAAACAAGCTGAAAATGGAGACACAAAACTAGGAATAGTTGTCAGCTGAGAGGGAGAAGCCAGAATGTAGGTGGGAGGAGATCACGAGTTGAACTAACCGAGAAAGGATGAAGAGGTGGGAGAAGAATGATTCATTTTTATCTGACTACTGCAGTAATCACGTTTATCTAAACTACTGCAACTACTGAGTGCACTTAATTGAGGAGACAAACAGAATGAGGTGGAAGGCAGGAGAGACTGCTGCAGAGACTAAATGAAAGAACCTAGAATGAACAGTTTTGCCTTAACAGGGCTTTGTCTGCAATCGTCCAATACTCAGACAGCTACAACATGAACTCCTTAGAATATAAAATACTTTCCTAGTTTGATTTTGGATCATATTAAGGGTATGAATATTTGTAACTTAAATTCAGGTCCCTAAATCAGAGGATTTCATCTCCTTTACAGGGGCTATTTTAGCACCGCTCACACAAGCCTCTTCATGTCAGAGCTTTATCAGCTGGCAACAGATTGAGCTGAGCTTCAGTCGTGTAATCTGATGCTAATGTGCTAACCTTATTATGTTGACATACATGGCAGCCATTCATGCGAGCATCTCGTAAAAGTGTTTATACGAAACTTGTAAAAAGCATTTAATATTAAAAGACACAAACTGCTGTAGGTTTATTTGTTGTTTTCATAATTGCACTGTGTGCTGTGCTGCTAACACTGGTCATAAAGCTGCTAACATCAGCTTTGTGACCATCCATCCACTTTCTTCCATTTATCCAGTTCTGGCTGGAGCCTTCCCAGCTGTCACAGGAGAGGCGGGGTACACCCTGGACTGGTCAACTGGATTTGAACCCAGGACCTTCTGGCTCTAAGGAACAGTGGTAACCAAGGTACCAACATGGTGAATATTGTGATGAAAAACAAAATCCACTGGTTTTGGTCATATGGTCATGAAAGGAAACATATTACACTTGTTTCCAGCTTCAGATTTTATTGGAAAATGCATGATTGGCAACTTAAAATAATCCATATTTATCCCATAATACAGTGTAAACCTCCAGTTTAAGCTTTGCCTGAAACCACTGCTTTAACCCAACCTTTTCTGACTGATTGCGCCTCGCAAACAAGACAGCCTCTGCCCCTACTGTACACTGATTTTATTTGAAACTTTGTCCACGTTTAATATGAGAATACACATTTGTAAGAGTCGATACTGTGCACCTATATGATGTGTACAGATCTAACTTTATTCCCCTTGAGGTGCGTTTGTGTTGCTGCCTGATGAGTTGCAGAGTTTGCACTAGACTTGTTAAATGTTACTTAAGAGACAAAGTAATCAAGGAGGCATATGTTGGCACAGGAAACTGTAAACAAAGAGAGATCAGCAGAGTTCACCTCTGCTGATTTTATCTCATCTACTGACAGGACACCTGTTTAAAGAGCGCTGCAGCACCGGCTACTTTTCAATTTGCCCTTGAATCATCACACACACGCACACACACACACCTCAGTGGTATTCTCTTGCTGTCATATAAACCTAAGCCCGGATCTATTTGACATTCAGTAAGCATTACACACACAATACGAGCTAACTTCCATCTCCATCCCAGCACAGCACTGTACTTTAAGCAAAGCTGACGTGAGGATAATACAGACATGGCTGCTATCAGGGAACAGAAACATGCCGACAGATGGAAAAAGGTAGTAGACAAAAGAAAAGGATGGATGGAAAAGAGAAAGTAACAAAGAAGAAATCAGAGGGAATGGAGTAAAAAGAAAAACAGATGGAAGAAAAACGTGGATGATGAAATTCAGAGGAATGTGTAAGTGTGATCCTGTCAAAGAGGTAGGGAGGTCGGCACAGGACAATAAGAAGACTGTTGGCTGCTGGAATATTTATGCTGCAGTGAAGTGATGATGAAGGTGGAGCTCGACGTGCCTACCTGCCATACTGCCACACTGAGTGCCTGGTCACTCCTCCTGTCAATCAACCAGTCACTCAATCCACAGAGCAGTCAGTCAGTCAGTCCACTTGCCCTCACTCTTCCTCCTTAGAGACTTCCTGGACTCCCACTCCCTCCCCTTCCCATCTATGACCGGTGCTTGCTCACCCTCTCGCTCCCTCTCTATCTCACACACACACACAAAAATAAATCATCTCCCATCCTGTTTTGCTGACCCACTCCTTCCTCCACCTCCACTTCCTCCTTCCTGGGCCACTCCCTCTTCCTCCTCCCATCCCCTGCTCCGCCTCTCTCTCTCTCCTCTTTTTTTTCTACTCCTTCCCTTACATCCCTCCTCCTGTCTCATTAATTAGCTACAAGCAGAGAGAAAGCCGAGGCAGAAGGGGTGGAGCCTGGCTTAGGGCCACACAAACACACTGCACCAGCATCAGCATCAGCACAGCCAGGCACCACCAGGAAGAGATGCTGCGACGTCCAGGATCAATGACATGCACTCACACACCCACATAAAGGATACACACCACATGAGAATAAATGCCACCACTGTAGTCTGTGTCCTTGCAGGTAAAAATGTAAAAACTGTCCAGTTACCATGCAGTATATTCTCATTCAAGATCTACATGCACTCATCTGGAAATGTTTCAAACTGGTAACAAGAGTATGGCCGATTTTGGTGCTTTAAAAGATGAGTCTGTGATGTTCTACAGACAGGAAAAGGTCAAAACCAATGATAACAGATGGATTTCCAGTCTATGTAGCTAAAGTGTGACACAGCTTAATCTTCTGTGCTGCACTGTATGCTGTTGCAGCCTGCTTAAGGGACGATAGATTATAATGCCAACACCCCACAATATTATAGAGAACTCCACTCCTTGCATGATCCCCAATGAGCAGCACCTGGTGAAAACTGGGAGGAAGAACCTTCAACAAGAAGAAACCTCATTTCACAACATAAAATATGTGTTTGTGAAGTGTTTTCCTCACCCTATACCAACATTTAAATAAATAATACAGTAAATCTTACATTTTAAACACTTGCCATTTGAATTGAAACCTCAGCGTACCATGAAGAAAGGAATTTTTCAGCAGACTGGTGCGTGACGCTTTTTTCTTTTTATTGCCACTAAACAGAGTTTGCAAATGGCAGCTGTGCAGCATACAGTATGCCACGATTGACGGGTTTGTCGCTGTAACGCTCAAACATTGCTTCAGCCGCTAGTCATTTCAGTCTTCAGCTGGAGGAACAGACTGTACTCTGCACTGGTAAAGTGGCACTCTGCAGGTTGCACAGCATCACTTTGCACTGTAAACGTGGTCCAGATGTCAGTATGGATTCATGCACTCATGTGCGTACTTTCGTAGAGATAATCAGAATCAGAATCAGAATACTTTATTGATCCCTGGGGGAAATTATTTTTTGTTACAGTGCTCCATTTTAAACCAACATTAAGACAAGACAGACAATACGCTAACTAAGAATAGTACAATATATACATATATATACATACATACATACATAAGTCACTTATAAATAAATAGTTGGAAAAGAAACATGTGTAGTTGTAGCAGCAAACAGTGTGTTAAGTGGATGCGTTGTACAGGGAGATGGCCACAGGCAGGAATGATTTCCTGTGTCGTTCAGTGGTGCTTTTCGGTAATCTCAGTCTCTCACTGAACGAGCTCCTGTGACTGACCAACATGTCATGGAGTGGGTGGGAGGTGTTATCCAACATTGTCTTTATCTTGGACAGCATCCGCCTCTCCGACACCACCTTGAGGGAGTCCAGCTCCATCCCCACAACATTGCTGGCCTTACGAATCAGTTTATTAAGTCTGTTGGCATCTGCGACCCTCAGCCTGCTCCCCCAGCATGCAACAGCATAGAGGATCGCACTGGCCACAACAGACTCATAGAAAATCCTCAGCATTTTCTGGCAGATGTTGAAGGACCTCAGTCGCCTCAAAAAATAGAGACGACTCTGGCCCTTCCTGTAAAGTGCTGTGGTGTTTTTAGCCCAGTCCAGTTTATTGTCAATGTGTACTCCAAGGTATTTATAGTCCTCCACAATGTCAACACTGACCCCCTGGATTGAAACAGGGGTCAAGTGTTTCCTGGTCTTCCTGAAGTCCACGATCAGTTCCTTGGTCTTTGCCACGTTGAGCTGCAGATGATTCTGCTCACACCACGTGACAAAGGAGTCGACCACAGCCCGGTACTCTGTCTCATCATCCCTGCTGATGCATCCAACCACCGCAGAGTCATCAGAAAACTTCTGAAGATGGCAGGTCTCTGTGCAGTGGCTGAAGTCTGTGGTGTAGAGGGTGAAGAGGAAGGGGGAGAGGACAGTCCCCTGTGGTGCCCCTGTGTTGCTAATCACCTTGTCACCTTGTAACAGGTGCATGTTGTTAAATACACCACTGCAACAAAGATGAATCATAAAATATGGATGTGCAAAGGGAAATGGCCCATTTAGAGTCTTGTTTCTTCAGATAAAATAGTGAGATATGAGATTTAGTTAAAAATCTTTTTCATTCCCCACTGATGACCAAATTAAATTTGCATATGAAATGCAAACTATTATTAAAACCGGAACCCAAATAACAAAACAAACTAAATTGCTAGTTAGTAGCGTAAACCTCCTGTCGACTCTAAAACAACAGCACGGAGAGAAGTGAGGCACACTGAAATTTATTGTGAGGCCATTAACGACGTCTGTGTGCAGACTTTAATAGCTGAGAATCACTTAATGCCTGTACAGTGTGTCCTCATATGTCTCTGTGCTAAAGTGTCACAATATGAACAAGTATATTCGATTCAAAGGACAACTGTGCAATTCTGAAATGAGCTCAAGAGTAAAAGCTCTGAGGACTGAGACAGAATGTATAAAGAAGCCTGATGTGTTGTATTTACCTCAACAGCATCATTTAGATAAAAGCTATAAAACCTGTCAGTACTGGAAATGCTAAACTAACTCATTATACTGCCCTACAAATAGAACATCCAGCTTTATTGGAGCCAGACGTTCAACATGTTCAAAGAGACTATGTGTTTAATTTGACTAGAAAATTTTTTAAACACTGGAGAATCCAAACTGCATTTGGCTCAAGCGTTGACCAGGACATAACAACAGATCGGATCAGGATGGAGGATCTCTGGTTACAGCAGTGAGAGGACAGATGGCAGATACAAGAAGATTGACAGACAGGTCAAAGGAAAGGGAACGAAACAGGGTGCTTCAATAGACACATAAAAGATTACACATTTTGGCTATGTTAAACTCTCTAGAGCTTCCTGTTGCTAACAGAGTCTACTAACAGAATTATAACACACTCTGTTCTCCACTTAGCTCATTCCTGTCTACCTGCAGCCTGCTACCTGCAATAAGACACCTTCATGTTATTCTTATGACTGATTCACACTTCACACAGGCATATTTCAGCACCTAGTTTAAAACTAAACACTGTTTATTGTCTGACTGCAGTATCCAGACACAGATTAAATACTGTGCTTCACCCTGTTGACCAAGGAGGGTGCAAATTACTTCTGTTTTTGCTTTCAATAATTTTAGCAGTAGAGTCCCCACTCAAAGTCACAATCCAAACCAGCTAAAAACAACCCCATGGCATGTCCGTGCATGAAAATGCTGTGGTGAATAGCAGGTAAAAAAAATACAGTCTGAAAATAATACAGCAACCATAATGTACGAAATCTGCCTGCATTTAATTGGATGAGAACCTACAGCCTTCATGGCACACTGTGACACCTCATTAACGTACCCACTTGTCCTTCAAATAAATAGTACAAAAAGGAAACTTGTCAGTTTTATCAGATGACAATAACCTACATATAAAAAAACAGCAATGTATTCATATTATTAACTGCTGATTTAAATCAAAGTGCTATTTTTGTTTTAACATTTAAAGTGAAGAAGCCAAAAAGCCAGTCATTATGCGTCCAAAGTGGTCCAAATAAAGCAGTTGACCCTCAGCTGCAGGACCAGCTGTCACTCAACAAGCCTCCACTGTAACTTACAAGCAAAATTTTCCTCTTTTTGTTTTAATTTGAGCTCAGCTACTGTGAAGATCAACGAGCCGAGGCTGTGCATTTGTCTTACAGTTTAACTGAAATCGTTATGATCCAGGAAGCTGCAGGAGGCTTTGGACCACCGCCTCCACCAAATGCTTTGATTGGCACATGCTCCTTCTTGGATAACACACATCACAGCTCTGATCAGACTCTCACGACCCCTCACTGTCTCCCCACCTGCTTCTCAATATGGCTGTCTGTGAAGTTTAGTTGACTGCAGGGTTAATGCAATCCACAGATACTTCCCTAAGATAACAACAGTTCAAACGCCTTAAACTGCTCCACTGATGGTATTCGCATCTCCACATGAATCTCTCCACAGAGACAATTTGTCTAAAACAGCCTTAGAAACTCATCACCACCTCGTACGCCTGTCACAATCCTCCAGCGTGACCACAGATACGATCTATTCTAGCAGCATCAGGCGAGCATTTGCATCATATTTGTTAACCAGGATGTGACCGACACAGGCAGACGAGGCGGGGGGTAAGGAAACTGTCAAATGGCCATGAGTGTAAAAAATTAAGCTGCTGATATTGCGAACAAGACAAAGTTCCTATTCATGATGGCAACCACAATCCCTCCACCACTTTAGTGCTAAAGGCAACAGGTCAATTGTATTTCTAACAGCGGTTTGTAGCCCTAAAGTGTGGTTCTTCACTCATGTAAATGACTTAGTGATGATAACTCAATAAATTTTACTCTCTAACTATTAAAAACACAACGCTGTCAGAAAGAGATCCTGAAAGTGTCAAACAGCTGGGAACTTTTGAAATGAATATAAGCCATATCTAAATTGTAATAAATAAAATAAATAAATAAACAGATTAAAATAATCGAAACCTTTGTGCCTTCAAACGCAGTTCACTTAAAATGTGTTCATCTGTTTTTATTGTTGCAACTAAAAAACTGTACGTTGACAGCTATGTACATTATATATACACGCATATACACATAGTGTGTGTGTGTGTGTGTGTGTGTGTAAGAGCCAGCAGTAATCTAATATGATAAAAGAGTAAAATCATACAAAGCTCATTACACAAACACAAACCACGTAAGCAAAATCAGAAGACACTAAATATTTTCAACATCTCTTCTGATATTTTTGAAATATATTTTAAAACGTCCTCTAGAAGAATGCAAAAACATGTTTGTTTGTTTTCTCGATTTTTCTGAATGAAATTGGAGAGCTGTGCAGCTGTCTGGACGGCGGTGGTTTTTTATTTTCCCCCTGTTGTGTGTGATGGAGAGGAATGAGAGGCAGCTCACCGTTGTTGCAGTACTGTAGCAGCAGGTTGGTGCTGTCATACAGGCTCCCACACGAAGCTACCCGCTCCGACATCCTTTCCTCCTTTTGTTATCTCTTCTGTTTTTCCAACTCTCACTCGTCTGCTTTGTCCTCCTTTCACCTCTCTCCCTCTCTTCTTCACGCCGTTACCCCTTTCTGTCTCATCATACAAACACATACACACTTTTACCTGCCTCGGCTCTCCGGCTATTCCCGCTCCAGCCTTGCTGTCACCGTCAAGTGCAACCTGTGGGACAAACTGCACTTCCTCTGCCTGCTTTCAAAGTAATATTCAACAATGCTTCTTAGCCACTTAATATGATTTGGAAGACTTATGCGATTGTGATGTCAATTTTGGACTAGATTAAATGTAGATTTTAATACAATATCAAAACAATACAGATTCAAATTTTATATATTTAAATATATATATATATATATAGTCACCTTAATTTATACAAATGACAAAGACTCTGTAGTGAAGTTATTTTGAAACACTATGTAACTTAAAAGACATTCAATTCTACTGGTCAGCAGGATATAAGCAGTTTAATCTGACTTTTCTTCTTTTAAGTAAATAAAAAGGTAATTATCTGTAATGTTTTAAATTCATATTTCTGGGGACATTTTTATTTATTTTTTGTTATCTTTTTTACATTACTTTTATTTATTTATTTACTTTCTTTTGTTTTTCCTTAGTTTTGGGTCTCCTTTGCGATGGGACCCGCTTTTATTTTGAAGGGAGAACCATGTTTCTTCCGGCAATAATCTAATTGACATCTTCCTGTCTGTCTGTCTGCCTTGTGTGCCGCTGTTCCTATAGCAACAGCCTCTCCGGCAGCTGTGGTCCGGGTAGCGATCATTGGCGGCAGGAAAGCTATACAGTTTGTAGAGTGTAGAAAACACCGAACTAAATGAAACAGGTTTGTGTTTGTGAGACGGGAAAGGTGATCGCAGGGAGGCGTTGCGTTCCTGAATAATTGACGGAGAAACGGTGAGCTGCACCTGGCACACGTGTTTACAATCGATGCCAGAAACCGTTGAGACAGAACTGGAGGTTGAACCTCTTCCGCTGCAGCCTCTGAACATGTTCGGCTGGCAGTACCTGCTTTTAGTTACGATTATTAACATTTCGACTTACGAATGAATACCTTGGGGGGTTTTTTTAAGAGTAAGTAATAAAATCATAATTTAATAAATTGCCCTATGATGATGATGTTGATGATTATTATTATTATTAGGTAGATGCTTTGGGACAAATATTGAAAAGAAAGAATGCTTTCAAAAACTGTATTAATGTTTTTATTGCTAACAAAGCAAAACACATTTCAGTTAGCTAAAGGACACATTTTGAATAAATATAATGATTGGTTTAAAATGCAGACTGTATGTGACTGAATTTCATCACCAGGCCTCAAATGCATAATTAAATGAAACTAGATTCAATTTGATAGAGCACGAAGAAATGATCAGCATGTCAGAGAAACTGACTTGTCTTGTGTCTGTTACTGACAACTTTGATCTAATACTTTTAAATCTTTATGGTTGGTTAGTGCTACATAAATAAAGGTGTTTCAGTTTGTCACTGATAATTTATTTGCACACAGTTTAGTCTGTTGAAATGAGTCAGTGGCAGTACAACTTTATTAAATTGATTTAATCTCAAGCTCCAAGGCTATCCATTTTTTTTCCCTCTCAGGAGGGTTTGTTTCCAGTTTTCCTTTAAATGACATCAGAAGTCATATTGAGATGGTCTGTGGGCTGATCCTGACCTTCAGATCTTATTTTAGTCATACAATCTACAATCAGAAGCCACCTTCCATTGTAACACTCTCGTTAAGAGTTCAGCTTTTCAGACAATAAATACCTCTGTTCTTTATATTGTAAAGCAAACCTGTAAAACACTTTGGAGCTCTTGAGTAGATGTAGAAATTATGAAAATGATTCATCTCAATCGCTAGTCAAGTAGATATCAAGTTTGATTTTTAATCGCTCATGTACTCGTTGTTAAAGATCAGCAGCACCTGGAAGAAAAAACTGATGACGTTGAAGGAATAAAACTACAAAATGAAGTCGTCATGTCTCCATGTTACACTCTTATGTCAAATAAAAACAATGCATTTTAATTTTCATACGCATTTATTCACAGATGAAAAATATGCACTCTCCTCCACAGGAATGTGTAACAAGATTTGGTAGACCAATGTAACAGTGCTTCTGAGTGAACTTGCATAACTTTGATGATTTTATTGCAATGAACCTACTCCTCACCTTCCTCATCTCCCTCCCCATCAACAGAGTCAACTCCAACCTCTTCATAATCCTTCTCTAGAGCTGCCATGTCCTCTCTAGCCTCAGAAAACTCACCCTCCTCCATTCCCTCACCCACATACCAGTGAACAAATGCACGCTTGGCGTACATCAAGTCAAACTTGTGGTCAAGTCGTGCCCAAGCCTCAGCGATGGCGGTGGTGTTGCTCAGCATACACACAGCCCTCTGGACCTTGGCCAGGTCTCCACCAGGAACCACAGTGGGTGGCTGGTAGTTGATGCCGACCTTGAAACCGGTGGGGCACCAGTCCACGAACTGGATGGTGCGCTTGGTTTTAATGGCAGCAATGGCAGCGTTGACATCTTTGGGCACCACATCGCCACGGTACAAAAGGCAGCAGGCCATGTACTTGCCGTGGCGAGGGTCACATTTCACCATCTGATTGGCTGGCTCGAAGCAAGAGTTTGTGATTTCTGATACAGTTAACTGCTCGTGATAAGCTTTCTCTGCAGAGATGACGGGGGCGTAGGTGGCCAGGGGGAAATGGATACGAGGGTAGGGCACCAAGTTGGTCTGGAACTCTGTCAGATCAACATTGAGGGCGCCATCAAAGCGGAGCGAAGCAGTGATGGAGGACACAATCTGGCTGATCAACCTGTTCAGGTTGGTGTAGGAAGGACGCTCGATATCGAGGTTCCTACGGCAGATGTCATAGATTGCCTCGTTATCTACCATGAAGGCACAGTCAGAGTGCTCTAGGGTGGTGTGGGTGGTCAGGATGGCGTTGTAGGGCTCAACCACAGCAGTGGACACTTGGGGAGCTGGGTAGATGGAAAACTCCAGCTTTGACTTCTTGCCGTAGTCTACAGAAAGGCGCTCCATCAGCAGGGAGGTGAAACCAGAGCCGGTCCCACCGCCAAAGCTGTGGAACACCAGGAAGCCCTGAAGACCAGTGCACTGGTCAGCCTGAGGATGGAGAGGGAAAGACAAAGTTCATGCGATACAGTTATCTAGTTTACTTTGCCGATAATGGCTCTGAATTTACCCACCAGTTTGCGAACCCTGTCCAGAACAAGATCAATGATCTCTTTTCCAATGGTATAGTGTCCACGGGCATAATTGTTAGCTGCATCCTCCTTGCCAGTGATCAACTGCTCAGGGTGGAACAGCTGGCGATACGTCCCAGTCCGCACCTCATCTAAGGAAACAGACAGACAGTTATTTAAACTGACTCACATACTGCACTGCTACATTTAGCCAATGGTAACAACGCTTACCGATCACAGTGGGTTCAAGGTCCACAAAAACAGCTCTAGGGACATGCTTTCCAGCTCCAGTCTCACTGAAAAATGTGTTGAAGGAATCATCTCCTCCGCCAATGGTCTTGTCACTGGGCATTTGACCGTCTGGCTGAATGCCATGTTCCAAGCAGTAAAGCTCCCAGCAGGCATTCCCAATCTGGACACCAGCCTGTCCAACGTGGATGGAGATGCATTCACGCTGTGGGAAGAAAGACAGGTCACTTAGATGTTCACACTTTTTTCACTACAGATGATATGGGTACCAAAAACCTTATCACTTTTTCCCCCTCCCGACCTGTTCACCATTTATCCAGGTCAAAAACCTAAAACCTAAACTAAAGAGCAAGTTAATTCAAAAGGTGTCTTAGAGAAGATAGCTACCCAACAACTGAGCACAGAAAGCAGTTTGTGAAAATAAATGGTGGTTGCTCCTTATGTATGGACATTGCTTGTGGTGTACCCCAAGGGTCAGTTTTGGGTCCAAAATTCTTCAACTTGTACATTAACGACATCTGTAAAGTGTCCAAAGTATTAAAAATGGTTCTCTTTGCTGACGATACAAACATTTTTTGCTCTGGTGATGATCTGCAGAATTTATTGGAGGATATGACTAATGAAATAAGTAAAGTGAAGTTCTGGCTTGATAAAAACAAATTATCATTAAATTTGAATAAATCTAAACTTATGTTATTTGGAAATAGTAGTTTAAATACAAATGCAAAGATTCAAATAAATGGTGTTGATATTGAAAGAGTCAGTGAAAATAAATTTCTGGGGGTAATAATAGATGAAAAACTTAACTGGAGAGCTCACGTAAGATATATTCATTCCAAAGTATCACGAAGCATTGCAGTACTAAACAAGGCAAAACAGGTATTCGACAGAACATCACTTCATATTCTCTACTGTTCACTGGTTTCACCATACTTAAGCTATTGTGCAGAGGTCTGGGGCAATAACTATAAAACCACATTACATTCACTTTTTACTCTTCAAAAGAAAGCAATTCGAATCATCCACAATGCAGGTTATAGGGAACATACAAACTCACTATTTTTGCAGTCTGAAATATTGAAAATTGACGATATAGTGAAATTTCAAACAGCACAAATTCTATTCAAAGCAAAAAATAAAGAACTGCCAGGTAATATTCAGAGTATGTTTTTTTTGAAAGAAGGAAGTTATAATTTAAGGGGTTTTTGTAACTTCAAAACAATGAAGGTACGTACTACAAGAAAAGGCTTTTGTGTTTCTGTTCAAGGAGTGAAACTATGGAACAAACTGAATATGGAATTAAAGCAATGTCCAAACATAAAACTGTTCAAAAAGAGTTATAAAAATATGATCTTCTCGATCTATAAAGAAAAGGAAAATATTTAAATTAAGTGAATGTCTCTATTTAAAAACAAACAAACAAAAAATTCATGATGTGATATTATAGTATATAGTATATCAGAAATCTGTTCACTATTTTTATTACAAATTATATCAGTAAGGAAGCTGACTAAATATTCACTGATAATTTATGGGACAGGGGTGGGATTAAATAAGTGTATACTTCTTCCCACTCCCTTTCAACATGTAAATTAATCAGAATGTTTTTTTGTATGTAATTTGTATAGTATATTTTTTTTTCTCTCATTTCTTTTCTAAATGTACTTGTATATTGTTCACATGTTGAAATAAATTACCAATCAATCAATCAATCACTAAGAGCTTTTACAGTCCAGTGGGACGCTGGGCCAGATGTTGTCACTGACTGGATATAAACCACACCTCTCCGGTGCACAAAAGGCCGAACGGAAAGCGGGGAGGAATGGGTTGTCACAACCACCAAAAATGCGCAAAGTCATCTCCCCACGCCCCAAATCACAGTTATACCCTCCAATCTTACTGATACCTAAAATTATGCGACCTGTCTGATTATCAAAGAGTAAAACGTAGTTCCGTATACTGCCTTCCATGTTCCCGTTTTTACTTTTCGGTTTAAGGCAACGCTTCCTCCCTCGTTCCTTAGAACAGCAGATTAAAAATTGCGCACCGACATATCATCAATAACCAACTGCCAACATTTAGCAGCGGTTTTTAAATTTCTTACCATTTTGTTCGTTGGTCCTTAGAGTAAAGAATAGGAAGAAAAACTCGACAACAAATCCTCCAAACCAACCGTTAGGAGCCGATCTAAGAGGAAATAATGACGCAGACAGCGCTTTCGCGCCTGGCTTGCGGACGGGACCGAACCATTTCTTATAAATTAGGAGGTGCGCGGATTACAATATGCTTAATTTTATCCAAAAACAAAAAAACTAATCACTAGATTAATCCAAAATAAAGCAAAATGCGTCTTCTATTAATTATATAATAAAAAAATGTAAATTTTAAACGTACAAATATCTTTAATGGCTCCCTAATTTCTAGACCCTTAGATTCGCCCTGACTTCCTCGGACCGCATTTCTAGAATCATTTTACGTATCGCCTCCTGGCGGTTTGGATGATAAATGTAACTCATGTATAACTTTTAACAATTTGAGTACAACCAAGTAATTAAAATTTTAATACAGTATTAGTACAATAAAACTGAATTTAAAAATGTGTTTCTTTCTGTGTCTTCATAGCTCTGCCTTCAATTACATACGTGAAAAGATGAAACAGCCAAACAGGTCACACTGCGAAAAGAAATCGATCAAGACTATTGTTCTATGCAAAAATACAAAGGTGTATCCCACCAAGCAATCCCTTTGTATAAATTGATGTGTTTTTGTTTTCTTTCTCTTTTTATACGTATTTATTTTCTTCATAAAAACACAGTATACTCGCTGCTTCACATTTACTCACATTTCCCTTTATATTATTATGTCTATATTATTGTGTTGTCGTTCAATGATCACGTTGTTTACAGAAAGGTTTTTTTAAGCCAACAATACGAAGTTCAAAATTATCAAAACAAAACAAAACAAAAACTTCCCATCTATATGCCGCTGTTCCTATAAGCAACAGATGCTCCGGCAGTCCGGGTAATGATCGTTGGCGGCAGGAAAGCTATACAGTTTGTAGAGTGTAGAAAACTGCGAGCTAAATGAAACAGGTTTGTGTTTGTGAGACGAGAAAGCTGATCCTAGGTAGGATTCCTGAATAATTGACGGAGAAACGGTGAGCTACACCTGGCGCACGTGTTTACAATCGATGCCAGAAACCGGTGAGACAGAGCGGGAGGTTAAACCTCTTCCGCTGAAGCCTCTGAACATGTTTGGCAGGCAGTGCCTGCTTGTAGTTACGATTATTAAGTAATTTCTACTTACAACCACTTAAAGTATTTATTTGTTTACTCATCTTTTTAAAATAAATATAATTTAATTGATCACTTGACCTATTTACTAGGTATATCTTTTTGGGGGAATATTGCCCAGAAATATTACTTTTAAAAAGTAAATTGAATCAAAGAATCCGTCCATCATTACTAAAAGATGGTATAATGAAAACTTAAAATAATATTAATATCTCCGTTGGGTGGCGGTAACTATTTCCCAAATCATTGTCCTTTAATTTAATAATAAATTAGTGTACCAGTGACTGTATAAAGCACACAGCCTTAAATATATTTAATATTTAATACTGTAAGCATGTGATTAATTCTGTTTTGTAGTTTCTAAGTGTGACCACTGTGGGGAATCAGCATGGGTGTTTGATAACAATATACAAACATGGAAGGAGGTAAGAATTTTGACTGGTATTTAAACGTTCTGCCAACTTATTTTTAAACAAGATAACAGCGGCAGTATCGACAAAACACACTTCAGTTATCTAAAGTAAATATTTTTTAGATGAAATAATATGATTGTTTTATATGCTGACTGTGCATGTATGTTTAAGATGTATTTTATTTTCCATTTTTCTGTGGTGGCCGTTCGGGATAGAACTAAAAAAACATTACGACACATCAGCATATACTGCCGGATGCACACCTTTGATTCCCAAATTAGTTTTTTTTTAAATATTATAGACTTTCCACACTAGGCCCCAAACACATAATTAGATGAAACCAGATTAAATTTTACAGCCCCAAGCAACTGCTGTTTTATGTATTTAAATATTTAAGGTGTAAAGCTTTAAAACTGTTCTTAACAGTTTTTGAGTATTAGTGTTTTAAAAAAATTAATGCACTGACACCTTCTCTTTAAACAGCTCATGTACTCTTTATTAAGCAGCACCTTAATAAAAGAAAGTGCTGATACTGAAAGAACAGAACTACAAAACAAAGTGGTCATGTCTCCATGTTACACTCTCACATAGCATTAAAACACCACATTTATTTAAAGTTGAAAATTATACACAGGAATGTGTAACAAGATTTGGTAGACCAATGTAACAGTGCTTCTGAGTGAACTTGCATAACTTTGATGATTTTATTGCAATGAACCTACTCCTCACCTTCCTCATCTCCCTCCCCATCAACAGAGTCAACTCCAACCTCTTCATAATCCTTCTCTAGAGCTGCCATGTCCTCTCTAGCCTCAGAAAACTCACCCTCCTCCATTCCCTCACCCACATACCAGTGAACAAATGCACGCTTGGCGTACATCAAGTCAAACTTGTGGTCAAGTCGTGCCCAAGCCTCAGCGATGGCGGTGGTGTTGCTCAGCATACACACAGCCCTCTGGACCTTGGCCAGGTCTCCACCAGGAACCACAGTGGGTGGCTGGTAGTTGATGCCGACCTTGAAACCGGTGGGGCACCAGTCCACGAACTGGATGGTGCGCTTGGTTTTAATGGCAGCAATGGCAGCGTTGACATCTTTGGGCACCACATCGCCACGGTACAAAAGGCAGCAGGCCATGTACTTGCCGTGGCGAGGGTCACATTTCACCATCTGATTGGCTGGCTCGAAGCAAGCGTTTGTGATTTCTGATACAGTTAACTGCTCGTGATAAGCTTTCTCTGCAGAGATGACGGGGGCGTAGGTGGCCAGGGGGAAATGGATACGAGGGTAGGGCACCAAGTTGGTCTGGAACTCTGTCAGATCAACATTGAGGGCGCCATCGAAGCGGAGCGAAGCAGTGATGGAGGACACAATCTGGCTGATCAACCTGTTCAGGTTGGTGTAGGAAGGACGCTCGATATCGAGGTTCCTACGGCAGATGTCATAGATTGCCTCGTTATCTACCATGAAGGCACAGTCAGAGTGCTCTAGGGTGGTGTGGGTGGTCAGGATGGCGTTGTAGGGCTCAACCACAGCAGTGGACACTTGGGGAGCTGGGTAGATGGAAAACTCCAGCTTTGACTTCTTGCCGTAGTCGACAGAAAGGCGCTCCATCAGCAGGGAGGTGAAACCAGAGCCGGTCCCACCACCAAAGCTGTGGAACACCAGGAAGCCCTGAAGACCAGTGCACTGGTCAGCCTGGACAAATATAAAGCAGAGATGTGTTTCTGTTAGAGGAGTTAACCTGTGGAATAGTCATGACAGTGATTTAAAAAGGTGTAGTTCATTTTCCTTGTTTAAAAATATGTTTAAAAATAGAGTATTAGAAAAATATATATCAAGAATGAAAAGAGCAAAAAAACCCTCTTGATTCTTTTGCTTTGATGTAGTTACTTGTGTGGTGGAAAGTTGTTGTTGTTTTTTTTTTCTTGTTTGTTTGTTTGTTTTTGCTTTGTTTTATTATTTGCTTCCAGCCCTGTGTACAGGAGCTGCATGCAAAAAGATCTTTTGTTAAAAGGGTTGGCGTAATAAGCAAATGCTTCAGCCAATACCTTTTGATTAGCCTTGTCTCATGCTTTCTTGCTTTGTGGTAGATCTTTGTTCTGTCTTCACTGAGATATTTGAATGCTAATCAATAAAAAATCAAATCAAAAAAAAAAAAAAGGATGGAGAGGGAAAGACAAAGTTCATGCGATACAGTTATCTAGTTTACTTTGTCGATAATGGCTCTGAATTTACCCACCAGTTTGCGAACCCTGTCCAGAACAAGATCAATGATCTCTTTTCCAATGGTATAGTGTCCACGGGCATAATTGTTAGCTGCATCCTCCTTGCCAGTGATCAACTGCTCAGGGTGGAACAGCTGGCGATACGTCCCAGTCCGCACCTCATCTAAGGAAACAGACAGACAGTTATTTAAACTGACTCACATACTGCACTGCTACATTTAGCCAATGGTAACAACGCTTACCGATCACAGTGGGTTCAAGGTCCACAAAAACAGCTCTAGGGACATGCTTTCCAGCTCCAGTCTCACTGAAAAATGTGTTGAAGGAATCATCTCCTCCGCCAATGGTCTTGTCACTGGGCATTTGACCGTCTGGCTGAATGCCATGTTCCAAGCAGTAAAGCTCCCAGCAGGCATTCCCAATCTGGACACCAGCCTGTCCAACGTGGACGGAGATGCATTCACGCTGTGGGAGGGGGAGAGGGGGGGAGTCAATTAGATGTACACCTTTTTCTTTTAGATCAGAGTAAAGGGACACAAATTGAAAAACTGCATACATGGAAACAATGCCAATTACTCCTTGCTTTTTGGGCCAAACAGTCTTTAAAAAGTATCCCAATCACAAGCATACTAGTCTTCACTTGACTGTTTTCTCCATACATTGTGTTGCTATGCGACAAATCTTTCCTTCCTTAACTACCGATGACGTACGTGCTGTTGAAATTTCAAAATGTGCGCCCTTTTCACTTGGAATCTATTACTGAAAAAACGCTTTAACGAAACCGAATATTCAAGTGATCGTGAACAAAACAAAACAATTCTCTCCGTTCACACTTCAACCACTATTTTTTTCCCCATATCTGATCTGCTCACCATTTACAAGACACTTACTAACCTAAAACACAATAACCCCCCCTAATCATTTATATATTTAAACCACACCTCTTGCATAACCATCACAGAATAAAGTAAATGTCAGTGTAGAGACATCATTTTCCCATTTCTACTTTGCAGTTAAAGGCAACACTTCCCTCCTCGCTCCTTAGAACTGGGAGGAGGTCAGAAAATGCGGAAGAAACATATCGCCCGTAACTGACTACTAAAAGTTTGCTTTTACAAGGTTTCTTACCATTTTGCTCTTTGGTGTTTACGCTAAAAAATGGCTGAAAAATCTCAGTCCTACAAACCGACCGTTAAGCGTCGACGTAACAGGAAATAATGAAGCAGATGACGCTTTCCCCGCCTAAAGAGGATTGAACCATTTCTTGAACAATAGGGTGGAGGTGGATCACTGGTATGCTTAATTTTAACCCCCCAAAATTTAGAAAAGAAAGTTAACCGCCAGGTTAATTCTGAATAAAGTAAAATAACGTATATAAATTAAAATATAATAATTTAACATTATAATAACTAAAAGCGACATTTTTAGTGAATCTATATCTTTCTTAACCCCCCTAGTTCACAAAGCCTTAGAATCGCTCTGACCACATTTCTATAACGGTTTTTACGTACCGCCCGCTGGATGTTGAACGTAGTCTAACGAGCTTGGGAAAAAAGCGTCTGGACTTCTTTAAGTTTCTTGAAGACGTTTCACCTCTCATCCGATAAGCTTCTTCAAGCTCTAAAGTTCTCTTAATTCCATGTATATACTAAGATCACTATCAAGTGGCAAAGTTTGTTTTTAGATTAATTTCAAAACTATAAAGTTTATTCAGTCTACTATATCTATTACGATCCATCCAAATACTGTTTTTCTAAATACCCAGCTGTAGATTTACCCTACCCTAATAATGCTTACTGTTCTTATTGCGCCTTTCTCCCTTTTTCCCCTGTCTTGGCCAGAGTGATTGTTGTTGTTATTATCATAGGTTCTTGTAGGTATTGTTTTATTGCCTTTGTTAATAATAATAATAATAATAATAATAATAATAATAATAATAATAATAATAATAATAATAATAATAATAATAATAATAATAATAATAATAATAAGAAGAAGAAGAAGAAGAAGAAGAAGAAGGAAAAACTGACCTTTACCTCGCAAACCCGAATGCGGCTGCGCTTTGTTATTGTCACGTGACCTCTGACGTTTACACAGCGCCAACTTGTCGAGTTGTTACTGGTAAATGCTAGAAATGATGAAATATCTAGTAATACGTTTTGCTGACGTTTGATTAAGAGTTATATAAGTGAAACTTTATGTTTTTTATCAGCGTTAAATTGTGCTCACCTGGTTAAACACCGGGCTGACGTTAAAGTTTGCGGTAGCGAAAGTAACTGAACGAGGAAGCGTTTCCAACGATTGTCAGCGCTGACAGTAAGTTTACTTTTAGTTCCCCGTGAAGTGAATGTCATTGTATGTTGTGGGGCATTTTATTCTTTAGTAATGGAATATTGTTTTTTCCAAAGAACATCAGCATCAGTGTTGTTAAGCTACTGAATGTTTTAAACTGACTTGCAGACTTTTTTCTAATTGCTAATTATTATTGACTGTATCTGTTCAACTACAATAACATTAACCAGAGGGATACCTTTCTTATACTACTTATATTACTACTTACTACTACTTATACTCTGGATCGCGGTGTTGGGGTTGTATGATATCTAAGGCTGTGTGTATGGTTTGACTGTACATATGCACCGCCATGTGACTGACATTTCCTGAACATTTATAAGCTCATGGGGGAAGGAGGACTCAGTCTTTAATAATGAATATTAGTTAAATTTCTTATGTGTTAGATATCAGCAAAAGGCATTTTAACTCATCATATTAAAGCACGACAAGCAGTGGTATTCTTTTTCTTATAAAGGCTTCAGATCAAATCTACAGTCTGGACTTCTGCTAGTAATTGAATTAATGTGAACTGTAACCACTTGAGCTTTCTCTGACATTTCTTTCTAATTTCTAATGTTTGTGTTTTGTTTTAACAACAGCCCAACACTTCCTTATTAATACAACTAATAGTCTAGTAGAGGGAGTTTCCGTGCATCCGAGTCTTTCAAAGCTGATACTCAGAGATTGTGTGAGCATTACCATGATTTAATCTTCAGCCTTTCTCTAATAACTTATAAATGTGAATTTTATGGTAACCGAAAATGTCTGAAAAATAATCAGGCAGTTGTTTTTCCCTAGGTTATTTTCAGTATGCGAAACAGACAGAGGGGATCCCAGCTGGGCTTGCTGCTCCTTGCCTCCCAGGTGTTTCAATTGGGTCTGAACAATATCCCTCCCATCACTCTGGCTGTCCTGGCTCTCAATGTGTACCTTTACCTATTCCCTGCTGCCCCACTGTTTCAGGTAAATACACCAAATACACTTCTAATGATGGAGACAGAGTTTGTCCATTTTTAATGTCGACCAATATTTATACAGCACAAGGTTGGCTATTTTGTTTTATACAGTGCAGTAGCCCTGAAATAATTGTTTTAAACTGTGTTACTAAAATGTTAGAATATAATCAACAAGGAAGATATTATTACATTAATGGGAAAGTTGTTTATCAAGTAGAAAGATTATGTGCAGATCTCATAATAACTAAAGTATAATAATAATAACTTTTTATGATAGTATTCTAATTAGTATTTAAAAAATGTAAAAAAATGTATTATCTCCTAATTTCCTAGGCCTGTGTTAGTGTGCAGCAGGCCTACTGGTTTAAAGACTGGCGCAGACTCCTGCTGTCCCCACTGCACCATGCAGACGACTGGCATCTTTACTTCAACATGGTGTCCTTCCTCTGGAAAGGTAGAAGGCTGGAGCAACGGCTGGGTGGGCCCTGGTTCCTTTACCTGCTCTCAGTGTTCTCTCTGCTTACTGGACTGGTCTATCTAGTGTTGGAGGCGTTGCTAACAGAGCTCATGCAGGACCAGTCGTACAGCATGGCGTGTGCTGTTGGCTTCTCAGGTATAAATTATAGGGGAAAGTTCTATAATCCTTTATGTTGTAACTGATATAGAAGATTTGATCACTCTATATTTGTAAACATATATTGTATTATCTTCCTCCATATGTCATGACCAACTATTTGATCTTTTTTTCCGAAAATGGCAACATTTCCTTTTTCTTGTGTATTTATCTTTGCAACGTTTGTGCTTCTAGGTGTCCTGTTTGCTTTGAAGGTACTCAATAACCATTACTACCCCGGAAGTGTGACCTATGTGATGGGATTATCTGTGTCTAGTCGCTATGCTAGCTGGGTAGAGCTGGTGCTTATCCACATAACATCACCCGGGTGAGTTACCTGTCTGTAATTCGTATCTGTAAATTAATCAGGACTATGGATTTACTACACAGTTAAAATATAGAGATACCAGTGTGAACACTGATGCACCTAGCAGGGCAACAGCTCTTCTGCTTTAAAAATTGATTTTCTATTTCAAATTAATTTGAATTTGAATAATCCAACATCGATTCATTAAATCCTGAAATGCATTTTTAAATGGATTTTGCCAGAAGCATCAGAATCTCAGCTAAAACATGGCATTGGGTGTTGAAAGTAGACATCTGACAGATTCCAAAGCTGCACGTCACTCTCTGACCAAAATTCACTGAACCAGCAGCAAAAGGAGACAAACCAGACTTTTAAAAAACATTGCAATGAATTCCCTCTTATTTTTGCTGTTTTGCTTCCACCACGATAAAATTGCACTTCCTGCACAGCTCTCTCTCAGTGTACTTCAAGACCAATTCAATACCAAAGAATTTTCAAAGTGTCACCTTTATTTTTATAGTTATATTGAGTTTGTAATTGCAGAGAAATAGTCGATTCACTTTGGGCATGCTATTTTTCAGCAGGAACCTTAGAAAAACTCCTGGGGCTTAAACTGTTAAGCCCCAGGAATAAAATAAAAAGTGCAATATTGTAACTGCTTTAGGATGTGTTATTAATTTGAAAAAGAATATATTTAATTTACAAGTTTTAGAGGCTTCTTTCGACAGTACAAATCCAAGATAAATTATCATAATTACAATATTTCTGAGTCAAAATTGAATCGCATTTAGTCCAATTCAATCAGGATCTTGTGAATCAGAATTGAGTCAGTTGTAGAAATCAGTGACAATACCCAGCCCTACTTGCAAGTGGATATAAAAAGGGGATGGGGATGTTTAATATATTTTTTAAATGGTACCTGAAAGAAGCATTAAGAAGCACAAGTACTCCGGTACAGTCGCTGAACAGAATCAGGTATTTGTGTTACAGATAATAAAAATGCAAAACGGGTTCCTCCGAAAATGGCTCAACTGTTCTCTGTTTTTTTTTTTTTAAATTATATTTTAGTATCAGTCAGTATCCACAGAGGGTAAGGCTACATGATGTCATTTCATGATTGAATCAACATACACATCGACTTCTCTCTAATCTAATACTGCTCCAGATTCAGATACAATTTCTTCTGCTCACTGATGTGTGATTAGTATGCAGTTAGGCTCAATGACAATTAGTAAATTAGTAAATGTCCAAAAATGCTGCAGCAAGGCTTCTGACGAAAACATCGAAATACTCACATATAACACCGCTGCTTATACAGTTACACTGGCTCCCTGTCGAATTCAGAGTCCACTTTAAGATTCTGGTTCTCACATTTAAGGCTCTTCAAGAACAAGCACCATCATACATCATTGAACTCTTACAGCCCTATGCCCCTAGTAGGTCTCTGAGGTCTTGTGGTCAGGGCCTACTTGTTATTAAGTATACGAGACTGAAAACTAGGGGTGATCGAGCTTTTGCTACTGTGGCCGCCAGACTGTGGAATTCTCTTCCTCAGAACTTAAGATCTGCTGATTCACTGATTACTTTTAAAAAACAGCTAAAAACACATCTTTTTAAAATTGCATTTTGTTAACTTTTGACTGTATTTTGTCTTTTTAATCTGTGCCTATACCTTGTAAAGCACTTTGTGATCTCTTATCTAGAAATGTGCTATATAAATAAAATTTTACTTACTTACTTACTAATGTTTTATTTTAGGAACCTGTTGTTTGAGGTGTTGAATTAAAATGTCCTGTAGATGGCAGTGTTTGATTAAATAGAAATAATCTATGCTTCTCTTCTTCAGGACCTCTTTTGTTGGTCACCTGTCAGGGATCCTGGTAGGTCTCCTCTACACCACCGGACCACTGAAGAAAATCATGAAGAAATGTGCAGGTCTGAATTCATGTTTTGTTTTTTTTCTCACCTGTTTTCTTACATTTATATTAACGCAGCCACTCGTAAGATGGCAAAAACACAGTGGACCAAAGTCTAAAGATTCAAGTGTGATAGAAAATATGTGATAGAACACTAGAGTCAGCTTTGAGAATTAATCTATGTACAAATATAAATATTTGTCAGTAACACTGTTTGAAGTAACACTGAAGGGCTCCCACATTGTTTCCATTTAAACAAATCAAATCAAATCACTTTTATTGTCACATCACATGTGCAGGTACATTGGTACAGCACATGTGAGTGAAATTCTTGTGTGCGAGCTTCACAAGCAACAGAGTTGTGCAGAATACAATAATTTTGCTTGTTTACATTATTGTATTCTGCACAACTCTGTTGCTTGTGAAGCTCGCACACAAGAATTTCACTCACATGTGCTGTACCAATGTACCTGCACATGTGATGTGACAATAAAAGTGATTTGATTTGATTTGTTTAAATGGAAACAATGTGGGAGCCCTTCAGTTGCTCTGCTGACAAGCCCCTGGGGGGAGCTACACCGGAGCTCCCTCAAATGAGAGCAAGACTTTCGTAAATGCAGCTAAACTTTGTGAGGCGAATTGAAAGCTAAATTGTCATCAGGTGATAGCTAGTGTCATTCTTCGGTTGCTCTAAACAGAGAGGTTGGTCAATAGGTTCAACCTAAAGCAAACTACAAATGGACTAGATCAAGCTTTCTTACAATACCTTTCCTACAAGTACCTGATATTTATATAGAATCTGCTTATTGAGAGGAAAACTGAAATAATCTGCATATATTTTCACCAGGGTTTGTGACATCGAATGGATATAACTCACAGCCCGGTGCCTACTACAGATCTTCGGGCTACTCGGGTATGATGGCAGAAAATGACTGTATACTGACTAATATATTGTAGGCTTTGCTGTCTTCACGGGATTTACAGACAATAACGAGAGTATACAATATGCCAGACTTAACCTGGTGTGTATGTGTGTCTCAGGCTACACTGGCACTGGTAGAGGACTCTCAGGAAACTATCAGTATGCACCAGGTTACACAGCAGATGCATCTTATACAGGTGGACTGACAGAGGAGGAGCAGTTAGAGGAAGCCATCAGAAACAGCCTGAATGACAGAGGTAAGGCAGGAGGGGACAGTTTTGATAAGTGGAAAAGGGTTAGAGTGATTTATTTTTTATATCTATCTGATGTCACTGGTTTATCTTTCTTTTCTTTTCTTTTCTTTTCTTTTTTTAGGTCAAACCCGGCAGAGAGGAGCCCCCCCTCCTTATGGTTTCCACCTCTCCGAAGATGCCAGAGCTGAGCAAATCAGGCAAATGAGACTGAGGAGGTTTGACAGATGAATGAAACAGCGGCAAGGAAGAAGAATTTTTTACTGAAAAGTTCCAAATATTGCAACCACAAGCTGAGGATGAGTGTCCTGAATAAGAAGATCCAAAATCACAGGCTGACATATTTAAGAGGTCTTTGTTGTGCGGCGCTTTTTGTTAAGGTGGCACTAAAATGAATTAATGTCACCTATGGAAAATGGCTGTGATGCTTTATAAGAGTTCAAAGGCTAATGAGCAGTTTTTGATCTGTCTGATGACGCTGAAGACAACTTTAGATGCACGTCGGTAGCAGAGATTAAAGGTAATATTAGTTTTGAAGTAGGTAGCAGACATGGTATTAAAAATGCTGTTTAATGCTGCTTTACGTCTATACTTGAGTTGGAGAACTGCAACAAGTCTTACTTAAACACCACTATATTTACTCCAGTCGGCTAGTGTTCTTTTTTTCACACAAGCAATAAAGACGAGACAAGGTTTTGTTTAAATGGCTACAAAATGTTTACTGTGATATTTCAGCATATGTTCATCAACTTAGAGATCCAACGACAAGACAATAGAATCAGAGCTATTATCCGTGTGCTCCAAACTTCGGAAAGCCGTGATTGTAAATTCTAAGAGTCTGGATGATGAAATCCACTGACATCTGAAACATAATGTTGCAGGAGCTATCCTGGAGGTGAGCAAGACTTCTGATCTCAGTAAGCCTCTACTTATATTACTCAACTACAAAAGGCAAAAATGAAGCTGGTATTAAATTTTAAATTATGTCTTTTTTTTAATTTCCCCTAAGATCCCTTTAAATTTTTAACAGGCCAGTATTTTCAAGAAAGTTCAGCAAAGTTCAGCAAAAGATATGAACAATGTGCTCATGATGCATTCGCTCTTCAGTAAAGTTTACTGGTTATGTCATGTTTAAGTTCAAGTCATTTATCATTAGATTGCAAAAATATGCCACATTGGGCCAAAAGTTTCTAAATTCTTCTTGATGTTTTTGCTTTCTTTTTTGTTTTCTTGAAGTTTATAAATGTTATAAATGTTGCTTTTTGGTGCACAAAACATCTGTTTTCATGAATGCTCAGTATGTCTTTGCAGTCGTACATTTATTTACACATACTGCTCATTCACTCTTTTGAGTTGAAATAATCCATGTATACCTACAGCCGAATTACATCATGTATACGCAATTAAATATTTTTATAGGAAATAAAATGGAGTTATGTGTAATTTTTTTAAACAAAACAAATCCAACACCATAATACTCTAACCTTTGTAAAAAGGCACCGAGCTAGACTGATGCTGTCTGTAAGTAAAGTTAGGAGGGAACGTTTAAGAAGTACATTGCTGGCTCAGATTTCCCCTAAAACCCTGAGGCATGATGGGAAGTAGGACAGCTTAAAAATTAGAGCTAAGAAACCCAACGAACCATACCTCAGCCCACATGGGTCCAAAACCATAATATTACAGTAGATTTGATAAAGTCTTACCATATCAAGTGGTGAGAGGTTCAAAAGGTTGGGCATTACACATCCGGGCTCACTATCACAGTAGGTGGATTTAAATATTTTTATATCAGATGTGTGCTGACAGTTTACATAGATTGATTTTTGCAACCTGCCAAGAGGAGCGTGGGAGCTGAACGGTGCAGAGGGGGCCTGGCAGAACATGAATGGGTGAGGCTGAAGAGTGACAGAGGGGATGACAGGATGGGGACGAGGAAGAGGTGTCTGAGTTGTCTGTCTGGACCGCGGGTGCACATTAAAGGCAGTTGTTGGCATGTTGGCGGTTCTGTTTCAGTTCGTCATCTCACATCGCACCTCCTCTGTTAACAGATCTGACTGATTAGTTCTGTGAAGAGCTCCACCTGCTGTGACACTGTCACTGAGCATTAGAGAGGAAACAGTAAGAAATGCTCATCTCCTGATTCACCCATGGAGGCTGAGTTCGGCTGAGGATTTAGAGAGGTTCAGCGATACATACACACAAACCAGATGATCCTAAATCAAAGGTTTGGAGTGTTAGATATGTGATTTTTTTTTATATATAAAATCATTTTATGTGTTGCCTTGTGGGTCAATTTCAAACCACCGGTGACCAAACACACCATAAAATTTATTTTGTAAGTGGCCAAAGAACCTGGTAGTGACTGGCCTAAAATACCCGTCAGCTCTCTGACTGTGCTTATTAGCCAAGCAGGGCCACCTGGCTAACACATTCTGCATACCCACTCTGATCCACTAGAAAAGAAACACCCACTCCAGTCGATCCGGCGTGAAGGTCAATTTGTCTTTGCATCCGCCAAAGCCAGCCGAGATCACGATAGAGTCCCACGGGACCAGCGCCACTGCATAAATGAAATAAGCCCATGCTAAAAGAGGAAGCTCTCATTTTTTTAATGACTCTTCCCCCTCCCCACTGCACTGTGATTAACTTCATCACACTCAAATCCTGCTCAGCAACTCGTAAAGTCTCGTGGAGAATGGTATTAACTTGTGCAGAGGTATAAGCCCAGGGATAACTTTTAGAACAGTTATGTCACCCGTGTGCCAGAGTTACATACTGGGGTGAAATCTCCCTTATCACTCCAAGTCCACCCTTGACCTCACATAGTTTCCTGCTGATTTTGTTCTCTGCTTCTTCTTCCCTGCCCCGCAGTAGAACGATGTGGACCATCCTTTTTCACGGTCAACAGTCCTGCACGCCAACGCGGGTATTTTTTAGTTATTTTGATTAAAGAAACAATAAGCAAAAGATTCCTGATGCAGGAAATGTTTTTCAAACACACAGTTTTGATATGTGGTCAATCAAATAATAGGAATGGTTTTGCACTGTCTGTAAATATAGGCACATGTAGTCTAAAATAAGTCTTTTTCATACAAAGATTACCCCTACTTTGAAAAAATGTATAAAAAGCTCTTGAGATGGAAGATTATAAATGTATACAGTGTGCAAATACTAATAACACTAGTATTTGCACAATCTTGTAATACTAGTGAACTATTCTTTCTTTTAGTCCTGCTTGTGTTCATTATGTAGCACACAGTATATAAACTCCAGTAACTGTGTATTTCAATATTCTGTGACGCATACAATACGATACCTGTGTTCTGCAGTAGGCTAATGCATCAGTGCTCTTTATTATATGAATATGTGATGAGCGCGTTATGTCTCTGTGTACATTGGAGTGGTTTTCCAAATCTGAAACTGAACTTTGCAGAATGCACCTTGTATGTTTAAAAACTGCCTGCCTAGTGTTAGATTTCTTTTCAGCCTCTCTTTCTGGTGTATACACTCAGCTCAGACTGCACCGCAAGACCAGCCAGGGAAATGTGTTTGCTCACAACAAAATGTAGTGCACGCTCTAAAGATAGCGAGGCAAATAAAGCAAACATAAACACTGACAGACACGTAAAAACATGGAATTGATTGGCTCCCTCAAGCACAGCCAGCTTAGAGTCTTTATTCTTTTTCAGTGGTGATATTTGCTTCAACTTGTCTGCTTCAGCCCTGAACTGTCCACCACTTGACTAGCTTCTCGACAGCAACTTGAGGGGCTGACGGGAGTCCTTGAGTTGAGCCTATCATGCTCACTCGTTCCTCTAATATCAAGTCAAGTCTACTCTTACACCTACTTTTTTTTGCACCCAGTTGCCTTCTGTGTTGCTGTCACACAATCTCTCCCTTTTACATTCCTGTCTTTTGTTCTCCCCTCCATCTCAGCGTGTCTCTCTCTACTGCTTTAGGAATTTTTTTCCTTTGAATTTTGATTCCTCCCCAGTGTCTCTCCACCCACCTTTTCTAAAAACTCTCTTTTCCCCTTTCCTCTGTGCATCTCACTGATGCTCTTCTCTGCTTTTCCCTTGATGTTTTTTTTCCATTTGTCTCTTGATTCGTCTCACACTATCTAGCGTTGGTTTTGAACTCACTAGGTCTCTCTTTTTCTCAGTCTTTCTCGGTTTCACATACGCATACAGACACTCTCTTCTCACAAGTTGCCTGCAGATCACAGTTGGCGTGTCTCTCAGTAAGCTGCAGAGTTACCAAGCTTCTTGATTCATACCAGCTATCTGGGTGACCCATTTCTGCACAAGCTCACAGTGCTGTGTTTTTATTGCTTTAATTCAACAGTACATCTACAAGTAAACTACCTCAGTGTGGTTTTCTTTCTGATTATCTGAATTTGGGTTTGGCACATTCAGTGGAGTACGGGGAGGGTGGGGGGGGGGGGGGGGGGGGGGGGGACGGCCGCATGGTCCACCATGTGGAGGTAGACCTTGTTATGAGGACTATACTAAACATGCTAAATAAAGTCATAAAGCATATTCATTCAGCTTAGTTTGGGTCCTGATCATCCATGAATCCCCTGCATTGACTCTGTGCTCAACTAATGCTGTGCCCTACAGTTTGGGAACCACTAGTACAAGATAAAAAAGGATAGAACCCTTTTTGCTATTTTATAGCTTGATTATAAATGATTAACTGTATTTTTTATCTGTACATATCTCAGAAAAAACATATATAAATTAAGCCCATGATACAGTACATGCAGTAAATACCAGAATAAGGAGCAGCAAAAAGTAATCATGAAGATCAAGATCAAATATTACATGTTATTTAACCATCACATAATGCTAATAGACTTCACTTAAAAAAACATATTAAAATTATGTAGTCTTCATTTTGTTTTAAAAAAAAAAGACATTTGGAGTAACGTGACAAATGTGGATACCATGAGAGAGCGAGGCAATGCCACAAAATATGATGGAGCAGTTTTTATGTGAAATAGTCTGCCCTCATTGGAGCATTTAACTGTTTTAACATCTTACAAATATATTCTGTAAACCTGTGGCTTCTAATTTTGTTTGTAGAATGATCCAGAGTCTCAAAAGCCTTTGGAAGATTATTAAAACAGAACCAGTGTACAAACCACAAGTCATATTAAATCTTACAAAGGTACGTAAGAGCAGTATCGGTAGAGTATCCTGGTCTAAAACCTGACTGAACTTTATATATTAGCTGGAACTATAATTGAGGAAATAATCATTCAGTCCCCTGCTGAATGTGTAAGTTTGCTAGCTTAAATGAATAGTCGCTAACTTTTTTGGTATTTAATTTTAATGAAGAGAGACACTCCAAGACCACGAGAGACCAAAAATCCAGAAAAAAACATGTCATTGAGTGAAATAAGTATGTAATCCTTTACATCCTAGCCAGAATTCTGACTCCCACAGATTACCCACGTGGCACAGAGATTTCAATCAATCACTCAATCAGTTATTGATACTCCTGATACCAGCTTGTTACATGGATAAAACACACCTGTGAGAATCAGATTCTTACATTCCAACCTCTTCACCAACATAGTCAAGACCAAAGAGCTATCACAGGACATCAGGGACTAGATCAACCTGCAAAGGCTGAAATGGGCTGCAAGACCATCAGCAAGAGCTTTGTGAGAAAGTGACAACTGTTTCTGCAGTTATGTAGAAATGGAAAAATATAAAACGACCAGAAAGGTGATCATGAGCAGATGTGACATCTTGCATCAGCTGATCTCAAGAAGTCACATGATAGGGTGAGGCAAGGTCTCACAATGTTTTTACAGGAAACCTTTGCCGACAATGACCCACACCCTTTTCCCACCTCGGCTCATGTGATGAGACACGTGAATAATGGGTGAACTTCCACTTGGACTTAAACACCTGCTCTCCGCCATTTGGTCTTATAACTGAAGAAGGTTCTGGGATGAGAGGGTGAAACGTCTTCAAGAAACTTAAAGAAGTCCAGTCGGTTTTCTTTCCAAGTTCCTTAGGATGTAATTAGACAGCGCCTGCAAAACACCATCCAAAATGTGTCGATAAAATTTAATCAGCTTTCATTTTTTATATTTAAATTTACTGACTTTATGCGTAAAATTAGAAGACATTTTTTTGCAGTTTTGTTACAATAAAAAATCATAATAACACAGGCTACTATAATTTTATTGCTGGTTTCTCATTTCACCTGCTCAGTAGTGGAAGATCTTATTTTAAACCGAGAACTAGAGAAAATAACAGGAACGCCACGTGAGAGAATTTAGTATAGAAGCAGAACTGGGTTACTGTCTATTCGGGTTTTGTGATTTTAACGACATGTGTGAAACAGATGTGTAAAAGAAAAAGAAAAAACTGTTCAGACTCCTGTGGTGAAATTATCAATTAAAACTGTGCCACGTTTTGTGACCTGCTGTAAAATCCAGTATTTAATGTTGGATAATTGCAGCTAATTGGGTGCCAGTAAGCAGACACCCCACCCACCACCACCCTGACCTGCTGTAAGTGAAACGGTGCCGGATTGATTCCTGCGTTCCTGATGAGGGCTGTACACACTGTAGGGAGAATTAGAGGAAATAACAGAGCACAACAAACAAGAAGCGCTTAGAGAATAACAAGAAAGCGTCGTTTTTCTTTGCTTCTGTTGCCGCTGCTGCGTTTCCGGACTACCTTCACCGGGGAGAGGATGCTGCATCCCCGGAATCGCTGCCCTCCGCTCATTATCCGCACAGTCTCCTCAGTTACGTTTCACTGTGATTAACGAGTGTCGGGAGTAAAAGACGACGTGCGAACAAGACAAGGAGCAGAAATTTGGAGTGAACATTAAGAAGGTTTTCATTGAGCATCCGCGAGAGAATTTTTTTGCGCGCTGCCCGCTTCAGTCGCATCACTGCCGACTTGTGTTAGACGCAAAGGAGAGGGTAAAAAAAAAGACACACTTGATATTCTCCTCTCTGTTAAATTATTTAGGAGTATCTGTTCCTCAAGCCCAACATATGCTCGTATCTTTGTCTTACATGATTGTAAAGCAAGGCTCGAAGTGGCGGTGACACGGATGAAAGCCGATGGCCAGGCGCCCCGAATTTCATCAGAAGGGGGATGCAACCTAGAATAACCCCAGTGTCAAATGGTAAGAGCGCAGCTTATGTCGAGAATCCGTGCACTTGCTCAGAAGTGGAGAAAAAAAACTGTGAGTTTCTGCAGCTCTCGTAAGGTCTGTTGATGTGAATTATCCCTGCAGCTTTCCACGCAACGCAAGGCAAAGAAGACCTGAATCTCGACACGTTACGGGGCGAGTGTATACTGCTGCGGCTGCGGACTGAGACAGCTACACACACCGCGGTTGAGAGCATTGCTTTCTGTCACACTTCTCTGAAGTCAGGGTGAAGGGCGCATGCATAGTTGGCGCATTGTAACTATAACGCGCCTCAGGTTTCTCCTGAGACTGTCCCTCCTCCTGACCTCTTACGCACTGGAAGCCCGGACACTGGTGACTTTTTAATGGCTTTTGTGTTCAGAAGATGGAGGGTCTTACTGGTGCTGAACGTGCTCGCGGTTGCCGGGTTCATTACTTTCTGGGCCAAGTGCAACAACGCACGCAGCATCCAGACCACCGGTCCAGAGGCCGCGGGTGATGGGAAGAGAGCCCGGGGCAACGGGACGGCACAGGGGCCCAGCGTCAGCCATGAGGTGCTGCTGAAAAGGCTCAGCTCTCTGGAGGACGTGGTGTACAGGCAGCTAAACGGTAAAGAGCACGTTAACATTTAAAGTGAAAGAACGTGTCAACTTGATTTCCCCTCAAGGAATCTGAAAAAGTTAAAAGTCAGTGTTGTCTGACTTTTTTTTTACTCCCTCTGGAGCCCTGACATGACATGTTAGAAACTAATGAATAAGCCTCCCTGCATTGTCCCTAATATTGTCTAACAGTCAGCTGCTGGATCTGGCACTCCTCTCACATTATTTCAGTAATTATGGGTCATGCATGATGAGAGTGTGCTCTCTGTTAGAAAGTCTACATCTACTGAACCACTGAAGAAAGAGTCAGCAACTACCAAGCATATTTAATACTCCAGCGTAGAGCAGCAGAGATCACCAATGGTAATTAAGTTTCCAATAAAACGTTTAATTTTAAATACAAGTGTGTCGGGTTTGGGTTTAAATGGATACATGGGGCTGTTTACAATAGGATCCAGTGAATTGATTTTCCCTGCAACAGTAGTAAGGTTATCCAGAATTGTACTTTAATTAATCTCTGAAAAGACAATGTCTTTATTGCACTCCGGGAGGTTAGAGTTTAATGTTAACTTCTGAGAAGGAGCTTTCAGGGTTCTGGTGTCTTCAGGATGCCGGATGTTTGCCAACACAGAGGTTCAAACACTGTGAAGGATGGTGTGGTATGTGTTTGTTCTCTGTCCCCCCTACAGACAGAGCGAAAGCTTTAAATCCTTCACTTGTGTAGTTTAGCCTATGTTTAGAGTTTAATTTTCTTCCCCATCATTAAATGAAGGCTTACTGACCTCAGAATGGATAGGAGGGTTTGGATTGGGAATATTTCACACATCCTATTTGTAAATTGTGTCCATAGATTGAAGATATTCTCTGTGACTCTGTGCCAACTCTGGTTCTAATGAACTCGGCCCAGAAGTTCACCTGTTTTGACAGCCACTGACAAAATACTGTATATTCATGTGAGTTTGGAGCTGTGATGGTAAGGCAGGCTATCAGCTGTGGGCAGTATAATGCATTACTGAGAGGAGAGTGACTCAGGCACACTAAAGGATCCTGACATGTAATCTTCTCTTGTTTGCCTTGCTTAGGTCTGTCCAAATCTCTGGGCCTGATTGAGGGCTTTGGGGGTCGGGGTAAAGGCGGCCTCCCCGCCACGCTGTCACCGGCTGAGGAGAGTGACGCTAAATACCTTAGGGAGAAGTACGGCTATAATGCCTACCTCAGTGACAGAATTTCTCTGGATCGCACAATACCAGACCATCGGCCTAGCAAGTGAGTACAAGTCAAGTGAGGAAACTTTAAATTGCGCTTCAGATGGTTGAGTCATCCAAATTTTACATTTTTTTCTTTGCTTCTGAGATAGCCTCCTCGAGCCTAACACAGTGGACACGGTTGACGTTTCACTTGGGGTCGTTTCAGCATTAAAAAGAAAATACATGAGCAGCATAATTTTTCCATAATCAGTGTCTCAGTTGCTTTGGATAATGTAGAACTCCCTGAAAACAGTCCTAATTTTTATTTTGCTCCAGTAAAAACTGATGTACGTGTGGATGTATGAATAAATTCAGTCTCAGATAACACACCTTTTAATGTTAATGCAGTGTTATTTATTTTCTAAATATAGCCCCCACACACACGTCAGTAATACTCAGCTAATGAGTCTTAAAACTTATTGCCTGCATTATCCAAATGTTGTGCTTGCATACTGAAGATGTTGACTTTTTTGCGACCATATGTAAGATTTGTTTTTCATTTCTCCCCAGAAAATATTCAGTTTCACCAGAGTTTCTCTACTCTCGCAGATCTTGTCTTAACTTCCACTGTACCCCTCAACTCCCTTTTCATTATGTTATTTCATCTGGTGAAATTGCAAGCTGGAAGCACTTTGATATTTTTATAGCACCACCCTGCTTTGTAGGCATTAGATAGGTTCATTTTCTGATCCTTAGTCATCTGTTAAGAGGAGCCCAGAGCTGTTGAGTGTCACCACAAGGTTCGACGACTCATAGATTTTATCAACTCTGGAAATGCCATCAGCTGCGAACTTCAGATGAGAATTTTTGACCTGCCTCCAGCCTTACGACTTAATGACTTCTCACTATTTTATAGCCCAGCCCAAATGTTTGCACATGCTCCAGTCCTATTTCTAAGATCCTAAAATAAAAAGTGACGTATATTTAACAACTGAATAAATGATTGCTCATTGGTTTTGTTTGTTTGTTTGATAGCAGTATAGCTCAAAAAGTGAAGCATGAATGTGCATTAAAATTTAATTTAAGGGGCTGGCTTAACGTAGAAAGGATTGACTTCTAGAGTCGGCCTGGTTCTGGATTCTTTACCATTGTGAGGTAGCTCAAAATGTAATTTTTTTTTTTATGTTTTAAAAAAAAAAAAAAAAAAAAATCAAATATCAATAATAAAAATGAGAGACTTTATCTTGATGTTTTTAAGGCAATAACCCAAACAAATCTGAGTCTAGATATTTGTTTGAATCCAAGGATCCAATTTGTTCATCATGGAAAGGTGTGCATCAGAGATATGCTGTGTCAAACTGCTCTTTGTTGAATAAGTGAATTGATAAATGTGTGATTTTCCCAGGAGTGCCCACACTTTTGCATAGAGCACTGAGGTTGGCCTTGCATTAGCTGATTGGTATCAGCTGTTTCATTCATGCTTCACAGTAACTGAGTAATTCACATCTGTGTGGCAATCAGCAGACTAGTCATGTCTAATCATATCCATGCATGTGTAGAGCACAGCCATTATAAGGGGGCACAGTGGTGTAACGCAGCTCTCCCAGGCAGCCTCATCTGTGCTCGATGTGCTATAGTTTTGCATTTTTAGTTTATCATAGGAAAATCCCAACCCTATAGTATTAGGTAGTAACAGTATATGCACAGAGGTGCAGAGGTTTGGGTCGAGTATGTGCTTTGGTGGCTCTCTTATTGTACCAGCTGCTTTTCACAGCATACATGAATCCTTTGGCTCATTTTCCCATATATTTCACGTCCCCCCCTTTTAGTCTTTATTACTCTCCCCTAGCCTCTTATGCTCATATCTGATGAAGTTGCACTATAAGTCTTGGTTTGACATCGGTCAGCAGGCGTTCACGTACACATTCACAGTGTGCTGTGTGTGCATGTGTAAGTCAGTGCCTGGGTACAAAATGCTTACCTCACGTTTGCACATGGTTTTATTTATGTAATGACTGCACGTTTCTATGTGTATGGTCTTCATGTCTTATCGTCATATACAAACAGCCGTGTGTATTATGTCTTCAGTAATTCTTAGTTAAGGGTTTGTAGCTTCCAGCTAGCTGATAGTGAAGCAAGTCACAGACCCTTTTTTTGAAAATCACTGATGACAAGAAAGACTGGATCCTTGGTCTAGATGAAATTCCAGTGCCCTCACTTTTCTTCTAGAAGGTCTTTTATGTTGCTTCAATCAATGTGGCCAGTGAAGCACGTTGGGGTGCGGCATTTTCAGACATAGACAGCATGTAAGCTGGGGTCAGAGGAGTCTACTCTGTTTGACTGAAGGAGATTGTGGAGAAGTATGAGAGGAGCAAGAAAAACAGAAATAGGAAAAAATAAAAACAGCATTTTAAATGATCTTCTGTCAACCTGCTCAGCTTTTCTAGGGTTATTAAACTTGCTTCTCTTTTCAGCAATGTGGTACATGTGTAGAAATAAAAGTGGACTCGTACTGCACATCAATACCGATCATAGATGTGACAGCATTAGTTTGTAGTGATGTTAAGTCTGATAAGTGCCATTAGGATGGCCATCAGCTGATGAGCTGACTCCTACAGCCATAATCACAGTCATACTCAGATTAATCAATGAAGCTGTACTTGTAAAGTGACAAGTTCACACTCCCACTTTTGCAATCATTCATGCTGTTCCCTTCTATCTCCTACACACTGCTGGAACTGGTTACGCTGATTGCACCGTCACTGCCTCCTCCTGTTCTCAATTTGTATTAACAAAATTGCTGTAGTATCTCCTACCTGCAGTGTATGTACATGCAGTATATCCCCTCCATGATTGTAATATAGGGGTTTAAAATATGTTTTTGGACATTTTATATTTCCACTAGACTGTGATCATGTTTGTAGTTTTTTTTTAAGCCTTATTCATGTGAACCTAAGGGATCTTCTGGAATCCTCTCTGTCACATATACGGCACAGTGCAAAAAATATTCAGATGTGCCTAATTTTTAAAAACATTTTGCTTTCAAGGAGCCAGATTTTCTTTTCGTTTAGTTGAATCTTTAAGAATCTAAAAGATAACAAAATCTGATAGGTAAAAATAACATTTTGAACCAACTAGGTGGTTCCCAAAAATCTGGCGTGCTGTGAGTCCTTAAAAAAATTGAGGAAACTGGAAAAGTAGCAGGACTAAATAACTCTGTACAGCAGATGAACTGTATCTGAAAATCATGTCCTTAAGATGTAGAAAAAGATAAAGAAAAGCAAAGACCTGAAGTACCTGAGAGATGCACTGGCCCTTTAATGGATCCATCTGCGGTTTGCTGAAGCCTCATCAGAAATGGTCTCAGTGGAAGGCTGTCAGGAAGCCATTTTTAGTGAAGAGAAACAGGGAGAAAAGGCTGAGGTATGGTAAATTACACGAGAACTGGACTATATCAGTGGCAACAGGTCTTACAGCATTATGAATTCATATTTGACATTTTTGGTTCAAATAATTGTTGATATGACTCCAACAGAGGGTGTTTACATCCGTCTGTAAACCACGATGAAGGCTCTGCCAGTGGTGTTGGGAATCTTGAGAAAGCTGATGGAAATATGAACCACATATTAAGATTTTCATCAATCATGCAGTCCCAGCTGAAAAGCATCTAGTTGGAAAAGGCATATTTTTATTAATTACGACAATGATCCCAAACACACGGTGAATGCAGTAAACGTATACCTAGATCAGTCATGGATTGGCCTCCCCAGAGCCCAGACCTCAACATTTATTAAAGCAGTGTGTTCAGGAAAGAGAGAGTTCAGGCTATGTTCGATAGTAAAGGTGGCCATACCAAATATTGACTTTCAAGTACATTTTTGCCTTATGTACTGTATTTCCATTTATGTTTGCACGTTTCAGTGAATTGCTCTGCCTATTTCCCATTTTCCCAGCAGAATATAAAGAAATGAGGATGCCTCAAGACTTTTGCAATATTGTATCAGAAGGAGAAAAAAGGTGACAAATGTCCCAGTTCTTCGTGGTTAATCTTGTTAATGTTGCCTTCTGTTTTCTAATGGTTTCCTGCCAAAAACCCTAAAAAAGTGTTCTCCAACCTCGTGAATTGAAAACACTGGATTTGTTATAGAATAACTTCTAATTAGCTATTATTTCACAGAGGAAATAAGATAATCGATAAAAGAAAAAAAGATGTGAAAAGGAGACAATAAAAGAAGCCCCTTCCTTTCCCACATGTGCTAAACTTAGAGCCAAAGCCTCACCCTGCCGCTTTCCGCTTCATTAGAGTTGTTTAAACAAAACAACTTAAAAATAGGGTTTCTATCTGAAGCAGCACATGCAGTTAAAAGGCCAATGTGGAAAAAAAATCCTTGCGATTATAGTTGAACAGGAAGCGGCACTTGCTTTGCCTTTCAGCCCCATTGAACAAGACGTCAGCAGCTCTATGGAGGTAGTTTGGTCTTTTTTACAAATTCAAAATTAAATATGCGAGCACTCAAAAATTAAGGTTCACTGAGAAATGTCCTCATTTTTTAAAAAGAAAGGCATATTCCTTGTTATTTAATATAACATTCAATTGATCAGAAATGTTAGAAATCATGGTAAATGGGCTCATCAATACAAAATCATGATTGTCTTTTTAATTGTATAACTTTGTAGACTAATTTTCCCAAACCATCACTCTAGTGCTCCACTGGCACCTCGTATTACTTAATGCAAGTAGTTTACAGGTGTTGTGTCGTGTCTTTCTACAGATGTAGAAAGGTCAGCTACTCAAGAGACCTTCCCCAAATCTCCCTCATCTTCATCTTCGTCAACGAGGCTCTGTCGGTGATCCTGCGCTCAGTCCACTCAGCTGTCAATCACACACCGGCGCACTTGCTCAAGGAGGTCATCCTGGTGGACGACAACAGCGATGACGGTCAGTATAGATTAAATATTTTCTTCAGCTAATACCAAATAAGAAGAGTGGCTTTTTCGCCCTCTGATTAGAAGATGGTTTATAGTGAGTGAAACACAGAATTTCCATCTAAAATCCACTGAGTCATCAGCAGGATTTCTACTGAAAGCAACAAAATACACATCAAATTGTCATTCAGCATCCCAGAAATAATTATCTTATACAATAAGTATCATGTAACGTCAATATAATTATATAATTAAGTTTTATATTATAAAACTGAAACTAGTGAGTGAAAAAGAGAATATTTGAATACTTTTTCTCATACAGGCATCGGCATATGAAAACAAATATTCTTGTCAATGTTACAAAGAAATGATTTCAATCTGTCAGCATCAAGGATTCCAGTTTTTAGATATATGTGTAGTATTTTCTTTATTTTTACTTTTTTAAATGCTTCTGAGTTTGTGTAAGCGAGTTTTGTAGATTGAAGTTACAACCAGGCAAAAGACTTGTTTTACAAATGTCAAAACAATCATTGGAAACTAGGGCAAAGCATTACAGCCCTCTAAAACCAGTATTGTTTGAAGATTATTGCATACACAGTCTCCTATAGAGCTACCCTCTTTGACTTTGGCATGACAAATTTGTGTCCTAATCTGACCCAGCTTCACTGTGATAAAGGAGCTGAAAGCAAGACATAAAAGGACTTTAATAAACTAAATATAGCAACACACCAAAGCACATTTTTGTTCCCAGTAATTATGTTTTAGTAGACATGGCTACTGTTGAACCTGGGCTAGGATTGAGGGTGGGAACAACCATAACTATGCAGACATGTACATTAACTGATCATTTGGGGCAGATCACAATGAGACACAAACACACTATAAATGTAACACAAAGCATGTGTTCATACTTTTTTCATGTCTGTTACACTTAAACATGCAGATATATTGAAACATTGTTTCTAAAGGATGAAAGGCATCAGACTTCTGATGGGGCTGTGTTTGCATGTCATGGGGACGAGTGTCTCCTTGACAAAAGCTGTGGTCATTGCTTTTGTCAAGAGGCATTTTCTGAGGTGACTGATGGTGTCAAGTGTTTGTGGAGGCAGACAGGCAGATAGAGGCAGAACACACAATTGGATGTCACAGGAGAGATGTCTCTGTCATATTTACCGGGCAGGGTGAGAAGATGAAGAGACGGCAAGGGATGAGAGGGCGAGGAGATAAATCGGGAAAAGTGAAAAGGAGAGGGGAGGCACAGCAGAGATAAAGAGGTGTTGGTGGAGAAAAATAAGAGAAGAGGGGATGACGTAGAAGACAGAAAAGGTCAAAGAATGAAGAGAGCTGAAGGGTTTGAAAACAGGCAAAGTGAAAGGAGGGGCAATGAAGAACAGAGAAAAAGGGAGATGAGAAGGAGAGGCTCAGAGAGCAAACCAGGCTATTAGAGAAAGTGGCATCAAGAAAGGGAAAGGATGAGAGACAGGGAGGCTCTAAGATAAATGAGGTCGGACAGAGAGGAGGGGAGAGAGCGCAGGCAATGAATATCTAGAAGAGGGAGAAGAAGCAATCTAACAGAACGGAAAGCAACAGAAAGCAAAGAAAAATAACAAGGAAACAGGAAGAAAGAGATGAGATAGTCGAGGCTTTAGGGGATAAGGCTGCCAATGTCTAATTCATGTACTGTCAACAAATCCATGAAAAGATCAAAGCCAACAACGCCTTAGTCTCACACCCAACACTTTCTGACTTCCCTACCTTTTCAGTTTCACTCCCCAAGCCAATTGGCTTTTAGTGTCGCAAATACATGATTTCATTCTTATACAAAGGGTACATCATTTTCTAAAAGTGCTGTGTGCTGAAGTTTTTACAAAATGTTGCCCAAGCAGGAAATAGAAAATTGGACATGGGTCTTTGGTTCTGAACTAGTTTCATTCGTGATTCATGTTTATCACATTTTTGGACTTCTTTGTGTATTTTTTGGTGTAATTTATACTCCAAGAATCACCTTGGCAGATGATTGTTGTCAGTGCTGTTTGTCTGTAGCAAGAATACACAATAACTACCTGCTGAGATTTTATAAAACCCGGTGGAGTGGTGCATCGCGGATAAAGAAAGAATAGGAAGAAATTTTGCTGTGGATGTGGATCGCTTTATTTAATGGAAGTGGATGTGTTGATGTGGATCGCAAAAACTAGTCTTAGCCATGAATGTGCTGTCTGAGTGTTAATTTCTTTTTGGCATCTGGTAATGCAGCAAGTTATACATTATCAAGAAGCATGTGTGACAGTGCAGCTTACAGATGTATTTTAATCATTCTTATAAAACAATGGGACTTAGTATAAGAAACACGGAGCTACACAGTGGGAGAGTGAAAGGACTGAGACAGCTGAGGCGTTCTCTCACTTGACACTGCTGGTTGGCTGACAGCCAGCTATCCATCACAAAGAGGAAGACATTGCAGTGGCGCACAGGGCGAGGCGAGCGAACAAATAGTGCTTACCCCTCTTACTGCCTGAAAGACACCCACCGCCATGCTCTTGCCATATATGTTTGTATGTGAAAAAAAACACGCATGTGAAATGAGTTTGTGATGAAGAGTATGTGTGAAAAAAAAGAAGTACGAGAACAGAGAGAAAGAAATGGAAGACAGAGCACGAGAAATGTGTTTTTCTCTGAAGGAATGTTGCTCTGTGTGTGTGTGTGTGTGTGTGTGTGTGTGTGTGTGTGTGTGTGTGTGTGTGTGTGTGTGTGTGTGTGATACAGAGGAAGAAGGGCTGTGAGTGTTTTGGTCCGGAGGGAAAAGGCTGATGAGTTGATTGAGAGATCAAAGGTGGCGCGGTCGTTGATGCTCAGGAAGCCGTAGACCCCCGTTGGTGTTGTTTAGAGTGAGTTGGAGCTTAAAACAGCACCGCAGGGAGCTGAGTGAGAACTTTTATGTCATCTCTCTATTTGTATGTGTGCTTCTTTATTTCTTTATTTATAAACTGTGTTGTTGTGGTGATGAATTTGTATGTTTTTTATGTTTGTTTTCAGCTTTTGATAGTGTAGCAAAAGCTGACAATAGTTGGCATACATTAGTGGTTATTTAGGATAGGATGAGCTAATAAGCCGTCATGTCTTTGTATTTTGCTAGGAAAATGGGAAATAGATGTAGCAGTTTACTGAAACTTGCAAACATAAGATGCCAGATGCATCTCTCAGGTTGTGTGTCAGTTTTTTGTTATTTCTTAAGGACACAACTTTCAAATTCTGTTCGTCTGCTGTAGATGTTTTTATTTAAGCTGCCAGTTCTTTTGTCCTCTACTTGTTTAGTTTCTTGACATATGTCAAGTTTTTGGCTAATAGCTCTTTGCTAATCACCTTGCTGGTGTGTTATCGTTGTCATTTTTTGTGCAGGAAACAAATTGTGTATTTGTGACAAGCTGCTGGTAATGTGCCAGTAACGAATTTGTCCCTTGAGTTAGGTGCCTTTATTATGTGTGAATGATTCATAGGAACAAACAAATAAAGGACTGCACTGAAAATTATAATAAAATGATGTCCAAAGAAAAATTTGAAGAACCTTCAGAAAGCCTGAAGAACGTGAAATAAATTACAGAATTAAAAGACAGTTCGGTTCCTTGGAAGCAAAATGTAAAGACAAAATGTTCACACATGGCTCTATGCAACTACATAAGAGCTTTAGGATTGTCTGAAAGTATTTGTTTGGGTTTTTGCTCGTAATTATCTGCTCCACTCTATGTTCACCTGTTCCTTATTACCCGGCTGCTCTAAAGTGATTTCTGCCAATCTTTGTCAGCTCATCTGTGAGCTTGTTTCACTCATGCGCTCTGCAACAGTCCCTCATGTTATTCTCTGCTTCACAGGTTTTTTACTCATTTTCCACCCCTTGGGCTTTGTTCTCCCAATATCAGCTTTATTTAAATAAGCTTTCTTTATGGTGGTTTTGCTGATTTTGTGTATTCATTTGGAAAAGCTTACAAACCTAACACAAATAATTGGGGTATAACCCTCAATCTCATTGGGCCTGTTTGAGTGCACATATGTCAACGAACTTAAAAAGGGCTAGTATGTGCACTTTGCTAAAGAAATGCTTTGATTATATATATACAGTAGGTATATTTTCATAGGTATATTAAATATTTTTTAGTTCTTTGTCTCTGGACAGCCTAAAATAAAAATAAAAAACACTGCTTAGTGCTTAGTGGGTTGCCCTTTGTGTTCTTATCATGTTGTTTCACACAACCAATACTAAGGCTTGATGTGAGGTTTATAAAGGAGTGCAGGCTGCCAGTGAGAGAAGTGAGACAAAAGAGTTGTCATACTGGGAATGGTTGCTTAAGCTCACTCTGCTGTCCTTTCATATTTATCGACATGAATTCCAATTATTATGATTACATGAAAATAATTATGCAAGCTAGGCATAATGTGTCAGGCTTTGATTGTTGCTGCCAGAGGGGACTCTGGAACAGCATTTTTCATTTTTCCTCCTTTCTTCAGTAAAGAGGGCTGCAATGGATCTGATGTTAGAGAAGCTAAGAAAAAAATACAAGCACTTTCTTTAGCATGTAGAGATTCTTCTTAAACTCGCCAACTTAGCTGCAATGGTGATATATTCTTTTCAGGCTTTATTAGTCCTGACATCAGATCAAATACTGGAAAACTCCAGCTGGCAGACTGTTCAAGGATACATGTGCAGATTATAAGCTAAACTGCAGATTCAAAGATCAACTAAAGATCAGTCTTTATAAGCATTTCTGACTTGTTTTGTTTGATGTGTTATCTTCATTTTCTGAACTGTAGAGCAACTGAAAGGTCCACTGGAGGAGTATGTGAACAAACGCTATCCCGGCCTGGTGAAGATTGTAAGGAACCAAAAGAGAGAGGGATTGATCAGGGCCAGGATCGAGGGTTGGAAGGTAGCCACTGCTGAGGTGACAGGATTTTTTGATGCCCATGTGGAGTTCACCCCATCATGGTGAGTGGGTCCTATCATCTAGCGGGAAGCACAGTGTTATTAACAGTCAGGAGTGAATTTTTGGTATTTGGAAAAAGGCTTATTTTAGTGTAAATTAAAGTGAAACAAAGCATTCAAAAACAAAAATGACATGTACTCAAAATTAAATCTGGAAAAAAACATATCTTTGCCAAATGTATGAACATTGGAATAACTTATTCATGATAACAACAATGACAATAATAGAGCTTTGGGTATCAGTGTTAAAAGAGTGCTACAAAGTGCAAAGGAACCATGGAAAGAAAAGACAAAAGATAGCTGAAGCTGCATAAAAGGAAGAGCCAAGCTATTTCACGCCTGAGAAGTTTTAAAATGAGACACTTGAGGCTGTGGGATCAGGTTGAACGGATTTTATTTAAAAAAAACATCACAAGCACACATAAAACACACACCAAAACAGGACCCCTCTTGGAGAACTTGTCGTAAAAGTAAATTTTTAGTAACCATAAAAAATGAAGGTTTTGTACTGATTCAAAAAAGCTGAGCGCTTGGTGGTGAACTGAATCAAAGGCTAAATACTGTCAAGAAATTAGCATGCAATGAGGGATCTTATTAACCCCGCTAAGACAACTGCCACATCCTGTTGATGTCTTTTTGTGGATCTCATTTTCGAGCTCAGTGCATAACTTAAGGTATACCGTGCAGTTCTCTCACTGCCCCCTGCAGAGCTCAACTCGGCTGAATCAAACAGAATTAGTGATAAAACTGGGACGACACAAGGAACTTTCTATTTGACTGAAGTGGATGAAAAAAGTGGTGCTCTTAAAAGATGTTATAAAATTTGTTTCTGCACAAAGTAAAGTCAACTAAATGTGTGAGTGTGTGTGTGTTTGCACTTTTTTCAGGGCAGAACCAGTTCTAGCTAGAATAAAAGAAAACCACAAGAGGATTATCTTGCCGTCAATCGACAACATCAAGCACGATACCTTCGAGGTGGAGCGCTATGAGAACTCTGGCCATGGCTACAACTGGGAACTGTGGTGCATGTACATTAATCCACCCAAAGAGTGGTGGGAGGAGGGAGACATGTCTGCACCAATAAGGTACGCCAGCTTCTCCCATTTAAACGTGAACACAGATCTCACACTTCTGAGATGTATTTTTTTCCACTTCTTTAAGATTTTCAATAAAACTGCCACCAAGTTCTTTTTTTAGTTTTGGGGAAGATTAGGGGAAAACAAGAAAAAAAGCTCCTGATGGGAAACCAGACTTCATTAAAGCAATAAAAAAATTACAGCCTAAATTAGAGAGTGGAGAGTGAAAATAGGATTTTAATTATCTGATTATCACCCATATATTTGTGTTAAATTGGATTTCCTTCCATTCTTTAATTAAAAATAAGAATAAATCGCATGAGTATGCACAAAAATGTTTAGATAGGCTGAAATATAAAGTGTGAAACTTTGCATAGTGGAGATTTGGGTTGTAGAAAAGTACTCCAAAATAAACATCAGATAAAGCCACAAAAAAACACATTCTGGTGTTTGCAAACGCTCAGTGTCACATGATAGTGTGTTTTCCTGGCTGCAGGACGCCTGCCATGATTGGATGCTCCTTTGTGGCCAATCGGGACTACTTTGGAGAACTCGGTCTACTCGACTCAGGCATGGACGTCTACGGAGGGGAGAACATCGAACTAGGCATCAGGGTTTGTGTGTCACCCAGTTTCCTCTTGTTCCTGCTCCCTCTTTACCCCTGTAGGTTTTAAGTGGAGCAGTGGGCACCGTAGCGTGGCACCACTGATAAATGAGGCCCCATTAAGAGTCCTGGAGGACCAGTCCTGTGTGAGCAGCTCACAGCAGGGCAATGGAGATAAATAGGTCACGTAGAGCAGGAAGGTTGGAGTTTGTTTCTGTACATTTTGAGAGATTGGAGAGTCTTTTGTTTTTCTGCAAGGTTATTAGATTTTTCCTGAAAAAATAACGTCAAACATTTTCACAACCTGAGTGTGTTGGCTTTTATCCAGCAAGCTAAACAATCAAATATTTTTAGAAAGACAAAAACTTGTCTTTGAGTTGACTTGGTCATAACTTGAATCTGAAATGGAAAGTTCTTATATCTTGTCATCAAAAATATCAAGATTCCCCCCAAAATTAAGTCTAGATAAGTAAACGTGTACAGATGCAATAAAACAGCTAAAATTCAGCTTCAACGCACCTATAAATATATTACAACTGCTGGAGATGAAGTATTAGCAAAGACATGAATCTAGCCCACAATGTCACATCTCAAGAACCACATTTCTTTCTGTTCCTCTTTTACTACAAAGCAGTGGGACACACTCGCCCTGCGACAACAACATTTCTACATTTCACTACAACCCTTACAAGAGGATTGTTTGGATGTGTCCAGGGAGAAGGCCCTCATTCAGAGAAACTCTTTCATAACAAGCACTTGAATCAATGACTGTTTGGGTTTTAACAGGGTTCTTGGGATAATGAATGTTAAGCGGTAGATATCAGCACCTCTATGGGGCAATTTTGCATGGTTGTTGTCCAACATCTTTTACATGAAATCATAGTACTGCTTATTTATCTTAGAGTGTGGCAGAGAGCAGTAAAATGTTTTTTTTTTGGCATACCCTCTGTTGGTTAGCAGCTGTGTAACAGAAACACATAGGTTATCTTTAAAACCTATGTGCCCATTTTCTGTTTGTAGTGCTCCTTATCTGTGGATGGAACATGTTTCATATTGTTCCCAGTGTGAAGAAAGACTGACGGACCTACTTTTTATCCAGTAGGAATGTTTGTCAGGAGTGAAATAGGTTGCATCTGTGCAATTGTTTGGTGACCTGTCAGTTTGAAGTTTCTGTTACGCTCACATCACTTTGACGTGGGTTCAGATAGCTTGGATATCCATGTCTTCATTATGTTCACAGCAGAAGGCTCGTGGGTTGGACACACTCAGCAGATACTTTATTAGATACACCTTGTCAGTATTAGGTTGGACACTCTTTTGCCTTCAGAGCTGTTTTAATTCTTCATGGCATAGATTCAACAAAGTACTGGAAACATTCCTCAAAGATTGATCGTGGCATGATGGCCTCATGCAGTTGATGCAGATTTGTCAGCTGTGCATTCATGATGGGAATCTCCCATTGCACCATATACCAAAGGTGATCTATCGGATTGAGATCCCCTGACTGTGGAGACTTTCCTGTTAGCTCACAAGAGTAGCACCTGATATGGTCCTCTGCTGCTCTAGCCCAAATTCTTCAAGGTTCACGGTTTAAAGTAATGCAAAAGTGGTTTTTAAGAAGGAGTTATCTGTTTTACTGTTGCCTTCTTCTCAGCTCAAAGCAGTCTCTGGTCGGGTCTGGTATCAACAAGATATTTTCACCCAGAGAACTGTCTCTCATTGGATATTTCCTCTTTTTTGGACCATCCCTTGGGATAACCCTAGAGATGGTTGTACAGAAATATCCTAGTAGATCAGGAGTTTCCAAAATACTCAGACCAGTCCTTCTGTCAACAACAACCATGCCTAACGTGTCTTAAATCTTCTTTCTTTTCCATTTTGATGCTCAGTTCTTCTGTGAGTACCCTGCCGAGATCCACTTTCTGGGTAAATTATTCATTATGAGAGCAGTTAATCTCCTTTTGAAGCGTGTGGATGTGCACAACAATTCTACCTAACAGTGAGAGGTCAATTCAGGGTCCAGTGGTTTGATCTCACTCACAGTCCTGCATGAATGAATTCACAGCACCATGTCCTGTTCTCATCTGTTCTTCAAGGGGTTTTCCTCTGAAGCCTCTGTGTTTGTTTAAGGGCTGTGTTTTTCTGTGGCTGGGATAGTTCCTAATTGGTCAGTTGCTGGCTTTGCACATTTGTTCTCCAAACCTGCAGAGGATACCTCAGTCTTGACCTGCTGATTTTGATGGCTATCATTGTGAATGAAGTAAGGATTACAGCTAGGTCATTTCAAATTTGGATTCCACCAACTTAGAGATTATAGCTACATGATGCCCTTATTTGGGCATGTCCATTTTTCCTGAGGTTGTGTAGAAGCTTTTGGAAAAAGGGATGAGTACCACTGGCTGTTTCCAGAGAGGATCCTGGGAGGAAGTTATCTTGTTCAGCTTCCTATTTCTTCAATAGCAAATCTGCTAGGTCAAAAAGCTCTTTTTTAAAGTTTTGCAATAAGAGCTGTTTCAGTAGCTCTACATGCACCATAACATTGTTCTAGCCATTCTGATATCATTTTCAGCTCAGCTGCTGGGTGGTTTGTATGAGGAGATAATTGATTCAACCTTCATGCTCTGAGGTTTCTTTTCTAAACCACTTCACAAGCAGGTGAAGCTCTTCTGCTGCAGTTCATTCTTAAACCTTTAGCACCAAAAATGAATGATGTCCAGTAGTTCTCCACTTTATCATTAAACTTTCTTTGACCTCTGTTAATGAGAAGCAACAAAAGGTGGCAGAAGAAGAAATACTCTTGTACACATTTAAGGCTATTCATCATCTCTCTCCTCCATATCTCTCTGATCTGGTTCAGATCACTGCCCCATCTCGATGTCTTAGATCTTCTTCTTCCCTTTCTCTCTCCGTCCCCTCCCCCTGTCTTGCCACCATGGGGAGCAGGGCTTTCAGCTGCTCTGCTCCACGACTCTGGAATTCCTTAACTCCTGATTTAAGAAATATCTCTTCCGTCTCTCTCTTTAAGTCCCAACTCAAAACTCACTTGTTGTCTTATGCTTTTATGATTGTGTAAACTGCTTGCTTTTATGCTTCTTTTTTTATTCTGCCGTGTACAGTGTCCTTGAGTGTTCTGAAAGGCGCTTTCAGATAAAATTTATTATTATTATTATTATTATTATTATTAAGGGTTGCAATAGTAACTTTAATCATTTGACCAAGCTGTTGTTGTGTAGCTCTTGGGGCTATGCTAGCATTCATGTCTTATTGTTCTGGCCCGCTGTCCTACATCAAAGCTGGGAAATAGCATGGTGAACTGTAGAAGATGTTTTGGCCACATTTCAAGCATGACTTGGGCTTCTGACCGTCTCTTCTTGTTGATCTTTAATGACATGCCTGGAATCATCATGGTGTATTCGCTGACTGGGAGAGTGCCCTGGATGATACGTTGTCACAGCAAACAATATAAGTAAAAAAACATGCATTTATGTATGTATACTCACAGTTGGAGCTTAAAAGTTAACCCAGTCCTGAAGTGCCGAAAACCTCAGCTCCTCTTGATGCCTCTTAAGGTTGGCTAGAAAAAAATGAATAAAAGCAACAATTAGATATTTTTTATATAACAGAAAAGAAGAAAAACCGAGAAGGACTGCTAAATGTACAGATATAGCTTTCATTAGTTCCAGCACAAAGAAAACACGTCCTTCCAGGTGCTCTATGCTCCAGCTGTTAGCTGTAATTGACTTTATAAATCAGGACATCGCGGCGACTGTGCATCTGCCTATTTATATTTCCTGCTGCCCAGCAGCCAGCAGTATATTATTGTGAGCTTTAATTCATACTCCTACTACCCACAGGTGTGGCTGTGTGGAGGCAGTATGGAGGTGCTGCCTTGCTCCAGAGTGGCTCATATTGCACGAATGAAGAAACCTTACCACAGTAACATAGCTTTCCACACACGCCGTAATGCCCTGCGTGTGGCAGAGGTCTGGATGGATGAGTACAAGTCCAATGTCTACCTGGCCTGGAACATCCCCATGGAGGTGAGAACGGCATTTTTCTGCAGCAAGACCTCTCTTAGAGAGGATGCTGTCAGTCATGCTTGTCTGTTTGTGACTATCAGATGTCCATGTTCAGAGCCAAACAGTTTTTCTTTTGGTTCCACAATTTATGTAGAGACTTTAGGCATAATAACTTCCTTTGCTCTTGCAGAACCACGGTATTGATTACGGAGACATATCACAGAGGGTTGCACTGAGGAAGAGTCTGCAATGTAAGAGCTTTCACTGGTACCTAGACAACGTTTACCCAGAGATGAGGAGGTACAACGATACGCTGTTCTACGGTGAGGTGAGCCATGAAGGACAAAGACACAGGAAAAAGTAACAGTTTGTAGATGTAAGATCTGATGTACAAATTAAACCACTGAAATTAAATAAATGAGACTTACAAGTTTCTTAGGACTTTGTGTATCTCCTCCACAGACCAAAATATAACAAGAAAGCAGGGACTCAGAGAGCATGTACATCCACATCTTCTCAGCTGTTAATAGAAAATAAATGAGATTTAGAACTTTGTCTGATCCACACTGACACATCCTTGTTTTTAGCCTTTATACATTTTTAATCAGTAATTATTTTGGGGAATATTCATATTTTATGAATTATGTCTGACTCTTTTTTTTGTGTATTTAAGGTCCGCAATTCTAAAGCAAGCCACCTGTGTATGGATCAGGGTGTGAAGGAGAACCACACAGCCACCCTGCACCCATGCCATGGGTGGGGTCCTCAGGTACAACACTCTTCCTCACCACCATACTAAAGAGTATACTCCATCTTTTTCCAGTTGCTTTGCTTTCTCATGAAAACATACAGTGAGCTTCTCCGGTGATGTGATTTGCAGCTGTGTCTCAATCACAGGCTCAGCTGAAATCCTCCAAGGAGCGAGTTCTGCTGTCAGAATAAAATTGTGTCTTGCACTTTTTGTGTTGAAGCCCTGAGTCAGCCAGTGTCAGCTCTTCATCCCTTCAGCCCTAAGGGCCTCTCTTTTTAGCTCACAGTGGTAAACAGGTGCTTTAGGCAGAAAGTCAAGGCTTCAGTGGTAAAATGCTAAAAGAGCTAAAATTTCAATTCAATTCTGGAAAAATGAGTGCCGCATCACACTTTCTTCACAAGACATGCTTCAGTTGCATTTTTTAAAGTTATCCTTTTCATGGAACAAAAAGTCTTCAGTTTTTATTAGACCACCAGTTTTTCACACTTGCACTTCCACGGAGATAAAAGCGACCCCATGGTGTCTTAGTGTGGGTTCTCTCCAGGTAGTCCGGCTTCCTCCCACAGTCCGATGACATGCACGTTAGGTTAAATGGTGACTGGCTGTAGGTGTGTATGCAAAACAGATAAAGCACATAAGTGCATAAAATAAAGTGCGATATGAATATCTGTGAAAAGATGAATGTAACTTGTAGTGGTCAGAGATACTAGAAAAACATTTTAATAAATACTCTGTTCTTAAGAAGAAGCAGTGACATCTAGGGACCACAAGTGGGATTTTTTAAGATTTTGAGTCCAAACGCTGTTAAATCACCTAACTTTTGTATGATGTACTGCAAACAGGATGCAGTTACTCTGCAAAAAGACCCAAACTGGGCTGACTGGGTGGTTGATGGAAAGCTTTATCTTTATATCTTTTGCAAGGCATTGCAACCACTATTCATGCTTTGTTAGGAACAGAATGCGATATAAACAATTTCCCAATCAGTCTTTATCGTCAGCACACTCAAAGCCTCAGAGCTTTAGATGCAACCAAAGGAACTGTTTTATCTGCACTGCTAAAGTGGAAATTACTATTAATCTGAACGAAAAAGCTGAAGTGAAAGACACAAAGGTTAGAAAACAGAGCGGGAAGAATCTGACTCACTTCTGCTTTTTCTTTCTGTCAAGTTGAGAAAACTGCAGAATTTGGTGTATATAAAATGTTAGGGCTATATGTGGGTTAGAACTCTGCTGAAACAACACTGTGATTAGCAGTGATGTACAGGAACATCTTTGTGTTTAGCACTCAGTGAAGAACAAAGACATGTTTTGCCTCTCAGCAGTATTGGGAACAACACCATCCTCTTGTTCAAAGCAGCAAAAAAAACCCCAACAGCTTGCATAATCAAGGAAAATTCCTGCTAGTTTACCTTCAACTTGTACATCATCACATACTTATTTCATCGTTAGCTAATAAAGAGAACAGTATTCACTCAGCCAGTTCAGTAACTTTCCGTTTACTGTATGTGTGACGTATCTGTTTTTCTCTTAGTTAGGACGCTACACTAAAGAAGGTCAGCTGTTTCTGGGACCCCTAGGCAGCACTGGTGAGGACACTCGTTGTGTGGTGGACGATCAGATCAGCAACTTTCCTCAGCTCCTCAACTGTGAAAAGGTGACCAACGTGAAACAGAAGACATGGCATTTCTCTCAGGTCAGAAGTGTAAAGAAATCTCTTTTTCAATGATATAACTGAGTGTTTATAAGAAAAACTAAAATTTACTGGCATAGAGTTGAGAGGAAAAGTATTTATATGTCAGATTTTAAAAGGGACCTATTGAGCTCATGTCTGGGTCCATTCTTTTTTCTCTTGGACTCTAATATGAGAGTAGCTTTGCATGAATCTTCATTTCTCTCATACTCAGCATTGCTGCAGCCCCGTAGTTCATGCTTTATCTGACAGAACCGCCTTTATATTCCGAATACCTCCGTTGAAGCCACCTTTCTTTGTGTTAAAACCCTCACAAACAGAAGGTTTTAACACCGGGGCCAGTAGGACTTCACAGATAGATCTGTCTGTTTGTGATGACTATATTAGGATATCATCTCTGCTATTACTGAAATCAAAGCAGTCTGGTTAACGGGGATTATTTGCACATAAACTGAGACTTTGGCTATGATTAATATGAACAATAACTGTTGTAAAATTATATTTATGCTAGAAAATAAGGGCTCCTTTTAAGAGAACTAAACCCAGACTGCTTAAAGGGTAACAAGCGACTCAATATACCTTTTACTTTGGCATTGATTCTCTTTTTCTTTTAATGTGAAAAACCTTTTGTAAGTCAATTTTCCATTGGTCTTTTAGTTCTGTTTGGGTAACCTTTAAAAACTAAAGAGTCACAGCCTGTAGCTGTCTTTGCACGGGAAGAGGAGAGCTTGAACAGTGATGCTGCAGACCTTCTGCCACATCGATTCTTTGTCACACAGCAGGACAAGCAGTGAAGAGTCCTGCAGACGTAGAAGTCTTAGGGAAATAGGGAGACCTTACTTATTTTATACAGATGTAAGGTAAAAAGTTAGTGCCATTTGTTCAAGAAAGAGGTTGCAACAGTTCACATAAGGCCCGGTCTGGTTACATACTGTTCTGTCACCATCACGCATTGTTCACAGACCATCTGTGAAATCTGTTAAAACCAAAGTATTGTATCTCCTTCTGCCTTGCAGAACGAATTGATCATAAATCGGGCTACTGGACGCTGTCTGGAGGTGGTGCCGGCTAATGTTTACTTCGGCCACCTGCTGGTCCTGCAGCCCTGCTCGGGGCAGAGGTGGACCATCAAGAACACTATGAAGCAGTGATCGCCTGGCCAGTTTCATTGGGACCAATTACAAAGGCTATTTCCAAGAGCTGTCACCTGACGTTACCTTGGCCAGTGGACAATCAATGATGTGGGGGCTCCTTAGCTTTTGAAATAAGACTCAAAAATAGATGGCTTTAAGGAGACGAGTGATGAGGTGGTTTGGAAACAATTGATGTTTTTTTGTTTTTGTTAGTTTTTTTAAAAAAACATGGACATTCAACGTGGTGAAAGTTTAGCATGAGGACCATTTCTCTATATGAATTTTACAAACTTTCAATGTGATGTTGCCATAATTCCTGTGTGCCACTTCTTTACAGTGTTTAAGTTTTAGTAGACATTTAATCGACCAAAAGCGTGCTCTTTCTTATGTGAAGGGGAAAAAAAGTTTCCATCTTCCATCAGTCTTTCTGCAATATTTCATTCTTACTGACGTACTTTGTCTTTTGAGATATTAAAAAAAAACCCAATAAAATACCTGGAATTAAATTTCAGTTATATGCACTGATCAAACTACATTTGTAGTTTTCAACATCATGAAGGTTTTAGTCTATAGCTGCAGTCCTCAACCTTTTTTGTGTCACGGACCGGCCCTAAATAACTAAAATGTGTTCATAACACACGGGAAAAGACACAGGGGAACTGAGGTAACGATAAAAACAATAAATATGAACGATAAAGCGAAGAAAAAACCCCCCGGTAAACCATAAATTGCACACCTGAACCTCAACACTCGCGGCCCGGTACCAAACGACTCACAGACCAGTGCATGGCTCGGGGGTTGGGGACCGCTGGTCTATGGTACTTAGAAATTAAGGAATGGCTACTCGTGACAGGAGAAAATTTTACACAGTTTAGCAAAAATGCCTGAAAAGTGATTCTTATGTTTTTCAGAAAATTCAAATCCTTGTAAATATTTATAATTTGAAGAAAAATATGCTAAAAATATTACTTGGTGTACTTTTTTTTCAAATCACCCCAACAAGGACTTTGGGCTAAATCTCACTTCTATGTTTTATGGATTCTGACTTTTATTGCTATTTTTCCACCAAGCATTCTGTAGCATCAGATGCAATATATCTCGTAGCATGAAGTACTGTAAGCAGTTGGGTACAAAGTTTCTTTGCGCTAAGTTAATTTATTTGGTTAACTGCTGTGTGCCATAACTACTGAAAACCTAGTCAAACATAGGAAGCACTTTTTGGACAAAGGGTTGGAACATGAACGAGAGAGGAGGATTGAATCAGGAATGCACAAAAGTACCAATAGTGGAAACGCAGGAGGCCTTAAAGGCTGAAATTATTAACGTACTGAGATGTATATGATGTCATATATTAAATTGCATAAGTGTGATCAGCTGGATTTTTGCTCCCAAGATTGTCTTCCAATAAACAACTGGTTTCCTGGGTTGTGCTTTGTTACTGTGTTTTAGGATACATCTGCAGTCTTTAAATTCGTCATACTTTAATTAGTATGCTTATTTTTTTCAGTTTAATTTTATTTTCAAGCTTGTTTGTAATTTTTTGCTGCTAAACTCATGCTTTATTTTGCTTTTCTGGACTATAAATAAGGTAGAGACAGCAAAGATGAGCTACCATGCTGGGCTGCTCTCCTTTTAACTGCTCCATCCATTTTCATGGTTGTGGTCAAAATATTTTCCCCATGCTGTGAGATTAGTCCTCAAAATCATCCCCCAAAATAGACTACTTCAAAAGAGATTTCACCCTCAGCTTCCAGCTGCATGGCATCTGCTGTAACTTACACCAACTCGACTTAAGAGTACTTTCATCACATTTTTTATAAAAGCGCTTCTACACAATATTACCCAGCCACAAATGAAGTAGCCAGGTGGCCGAACATTAAAGGGACTGTCCTATAAATGACAAGTTATGGGTTCAATCCTGAAGCAACCATATGTCCTGTAAATAGTGTCCTTGAATCAGACACTGACCTCCTACTGCTTACTCTCGCTAAACTGCTCTGGATGAAGCATCAGCTTAAATGCTTAAGATGTAAATAAAACAGGAGGAGACTGCTGGGAGCACAAGGGCCTGTTTCTAGCAGAGAGGGGGAGAGAGGAGTGAGGCGGCTCTGAGGGACAGAGCCTGCATGCTAACATAACACTGAATGCTGATCAGACTCTTAACGAAGAGACTGCTCATCGTTCTCTGGCGTGAAATAGGATTACCATATGTTGGTTAAAGTCCTGCTAAATGTAAGCCAGCAGTAAATACTAACAAGGACAAACCGATCAAATAAACTCGCTGCGTTACTTAGATAAGGTTGTATTTATGGGGATGGAAATTTGTATAATTTGTAGATTTTAGCATGTAAAAAAATGGAGCTATTTTTAAAGGATGACAAAAAATCTAGAAAATGAATGTAATTCATTGACATTATTGTATCATAGTTTGCATTGTTCTGACCAGCAGTGTCCTGCAGCTCCCTGTGAGCACTTAATGAAAGAGGTTATGGTTTAATGTCAGAGCAGAGAACTCACAGTTGTCAAATATGATTTTGCTCTAATATGCACCATGTGGCGCTGTATGTTTTCTGTGATTGGAGGGTAGTGTCACTGCAGCTGTCACCCCAGCCTGCTCTCTGCTCTGCCTCGGGAAAAAAGCAGCAGAGATACAGATGTAATTACTTGACAGAACAGCAACACTGTATGAAAATGTGACAATTTCATAAAACCCACTGCAGCAAGGGTAACAGATGATACAACACACAATACTGTGCACAACTCTTTAGGCACAGATGTTGGCAGCGAAGCATGGTGAAGCATCCCGCTGTTTTAGTTTTTGTTGTTTTGGGGTTTTTTTTGCAGAGAGCGTGTCAAAACTAGAGACTAGAACTACAATTAGATCTTTTATCATGCAAAATAATCAGATCGCTTAAGTTCATTCTGTAGCGTGACAATGACCCCAAACAGAGCCAGAGTAATAGCTTCAGAACATGTACTGAATGTGCTTTATTAAAGGGTTTTATCAGACTGTGATTTACGTTTACTTCACCTTATGTGTTCATTGTTGAGTAAAAGCTATTGATACCAATTATTTTTATACTATATCCTCACTTCACAGTGAGAACCAAAATCTGTTTCTTCTTTCTTTTGTACTAAACATGTTCTCACACTCTGGAGCCATTTTGGTAACATCTCCAGGCACTTATTTGTCCAATTATTTTTAAGCTATATCTATATTAACTTTAATTTCAGTGATCATAAAAGTCATATACTAGAATAAAAACAGTTTTAAAGTTTTAGAATAGAATAGAATAAACCTTTAATACTGCACAGATGAGAAATTTGGGTGTTACCCAGCTCTTATGGCAAGGGGAATATAAAATATAAAATTGAAAAATTTATAAATTATAAAATTTGCTGACTTTGCACCAAAATAAGGTTCTATGGTCTATGGTATGGTTTTTATCTTTCTATCTCCATCATTGTTTCATTGCTGTTACAGAGTAGATTTCAGGGTGCTGTTAGCGCCGGTGTCCTTCTATTATAGTGATACTAAACAAGGCAGGAAATTATATTTTTATTCTACAAAATGAAATGAATGTATCTACTCTGCAGAAGTGTTTGTGAATTTCAACAGATCGATTAGCTTGCTGCATTATATGTATGAACTGCATTTTTATCAGTTGCAGTTTCACCATCTCAGTGCCTAATGCTTCCCTCTTGTGGTGTCATGGTGGTTAGAAATAAATATGATATGTTATATGAAGTATATAATAAAAGCAAAGGCTTCACGTAAAGAGGGATTTGGACTGCTTTTAAGCAGGGTGACCTGCAGTATCCCACTGATTAACAGCCTCAACTGACACGTTCATGATGACTTTTGCTTTGTTCCCATTCCTCAGATCAATTTTCCCTTTATAAGGTTTGCTAAACCAGATGCTATATTTATGCTAAAAGTGGCCATAAAGAGTAAGGTCAGAAGGAGGAAAGGTAATACAGCAATGAAGAATAAAGGAAAAGTCAAAGACCGATTCCAGCTTTAAAAGGGGGATGGTTACATTTGTTTTTTTTGTACATAGATTTATATGAAAAAGATTATCTGATTTCTGGCAGCAAATGGCACATGCAAAAAAGCATTGGCAGGATAAATTCAGTTAAAGGGGAAAATCAGTGCAAAGGTACAGAAAAATACTTATATTAGTTTGGAAATCAACAAGCAAAGAAATCCAGATAGATGTGATTTTTCCCATTCAATAGTACTTTTAATGTGCATAGTTAAAAATGCTTTTGATTAATTTTGTCAGTAGGAGTAAAAGTTTGATGATTTTTTTCTCAGTGTTACTGCTCCATTAATAATAAGTGTTTAATAATTAATAATAAGTGAATCCATGTTTTACCCCAATGTTTCCACCATTCCTCTCACCTAACCCTCATTTCCTCTTCAGGCCTTGCCTTTCAACCACACACACCCTCTACAGCATATTAACAATATCTGAAAGTCATGTCCTTAAGAAATAAGAGGGAAAAATCGAGTTAAGACCCAACACAGGACCTGAAAGGTGCATCTAGCCCTTCAGCTGATTCATCTACCGTTTGCTGAACCCTTGTCAGAAATTGTTAGAAGAAGAAGCAGCTATTCTTAAGGATGGGAAACTCTTGATTGATGGAATCTTGAATATAGAAAAGTAACAATGGATTTTAATCCACAATGTAATGCCATTTGGAAAGCATATGATTGGCAAATGCATCATTTTTCAGGATAGCAATGATCCCCAAAACACTGTCAATACAGTAAAAGTATACCTGGATAGAAAAACATACAATAGAACAGCATCAGTCATGGCTTGGCCTCCCCAGAGCCCGGACCTCAATATTACTGAAGCAGTGTGGGATAATTGTGACACGAGAACGGAACAAAAGGCGGACAACACCCAAAGACGAGCTCTGAATATCCTTCAAGAAGCCTGGAAAACTGTTCCTGTGGAAATGACAAGAAAACTAGAACTGAAGAATAACAGTTACAATGCCAAATATTGACTTTCAAGCTTGTTATATTGTTATAAACTCTATTTTACGTATATTTCCATTTATGTTTGCACATGTTCAAATAAATCATTGCCCCTGAGGCAACGAGGAATGGCTAAAGATTTCTGCCAGTACTCCATAACAAACATTAACTAAAAGTGTTTGATAAATGCATTCTATTTGCTTTTTTAAAAATCACAAAGTGAGAGATTTTTTTTTATTTAAGTGAGCATTATGTTAATGTTTTAAATGTCATGGCATAGGATCAGATAGCTTCAAAGTAAATTATATTTTGAAATGTACAATCCCTTAAACACTGTGTCCTGATCTTGAACTAATAACTACTGAGATCTCAAGTCTACTGCATAATAAGACAAACAGCACCATTTAGAAAATGTCTTTTTATTGCAAGTATTCTTAATGCTTTGATGTTTTGTACAGATTTTCATATTTACAGTGATAATTAGTATTCCTCTAATAAATAGTACAACTGAAAGTCATTCTCTAGCCTACATGTTTAAATACTGCACGTGCAAAGTATGTATAATATGTGCTTGTCCAATAGATATGCTGTCTTAGTAGCTATTTACAATGTTACATAAGAAACAAATGTGGGATCCAACCACCATGCTACTAAAGAGACACTGTGCGTTTCCCCTCCAAAACAAACCATCCACTTCAGTGATGGAGTCATGCAATCATTCTACTGGGGTGAAGACAGTTTAATTACAGCATCACTGCAATAACAGTATCCATCCCAAAAAAAAAAAAAAAACATCAAATAAAATTTTAATTATTTCTAAATAAGAAATTCGTGATAAAACAGTTTTCCAATTAACCACTACATAACAGTAGTGTCTAGTTCTTTTTTGGTAGGAAATGTCCACCAGTGCTGTAACGTTTTCAAAAATAATAGTAAAAGAAAAAAAGCATTTTGATGAAAAACTAAACCAGCGTGACCTACTGTACAAGTTTGTTTAGGCTGCTTTTGCAGCAGTGCTCTTTATGAAGTCTCCAGGGTGCGATAGTAATAAATCATCTGTGAATGAAACCTTTTACACGTTTAAAATCACTTTGTCTGCCATAGGCAAGAAATCTGTTCCTATAAATACACCGTTTAATTATGTGTTCGCATTGCAAGTGCTGCTCTGCCAGAAGTGTAGGTAGAGCAAAGTCAACCTATACATTATACATATCCTCATATTTGAACATTCAATATCAATATATTTTCCACATATTGTGAATATAACGCTGAGTCCTGCCTGACAGCACATTCCCATGAGTGTGCAGAGAGGGAGAAACATGCAAACACCGTGACGAGACATGAGCACGGCCAGTGTGATGTTACTTCACCTCTAGATGGCACTATTGCACAAACCTACAACCTTCTGCATCGTTTCACTGGAATGGATGACAGGTACAGTGCAAAAACAATAACAGGAACAAACGGAGTCCGATATGATATACATATTTATGCCAAAAAAATGCCCGTTTGATCTTGTGTTTCCATGTAGGAACAGGGAAAAATGTCTATATTGTGTTGTCTGGTTCACCTCGGCAGAGTTCTATGGCTTTGGCAGGAGGGTTGAGAGGAAACAGAAAGGGCCTTTACCGCCTGCACCTGGCATGTTTGTGATGAAGCAGCCGCCTCTACTCCTGCTGAGCCTCCTCCCTGTACCTCTGAACCCGAGTGAGCAGAGAGCACCGACGGTCATGCACACACACAGATACTGTACACTTCAACAGACACTGGAGACATTTCAGACATGGGTTACAGTATTTACAGAAGACACTGACTTGATCGCATGCACTTGATAATAGGGGTGTTTCTGACCCCTGGGGGGGAGTCAGTGCAGGAGTTCAGAGCTGTCCTCGGTGGGAGAGGAACCGTCAAATTATTCAGTGCTGTGAGAATGTTTGTACATCGCCTTAGAGAGTTTGTTTTGCCTCCGAATTATTTAAGAGTGGCACGATTTGACTTCTATCGCTGTAGTCATAAAATATAGTCTTCATTATGGTGAGTACTTGAGTCAGTGAGTCAGTGACATGTTTTTCTTCCACACAAGTTGGGTTCTAGCCTTGAAGCTGCATTTAATGTGCACATGATTACATTTTTCTTATTCTGTCTATTCTGCAGCCAAAGGGCTGCAACTTAAAACTGTTATTAGTATCAATTAATTTGCAGATTTTTTTCTTCAAGCGGTCAGAAGGTGTGATCTAAAACTGTCATGTCCAGGGAAATTTCCCAGGATCAAACAGATACAGAGAGCATTATGCATCTTTAAAGAACAGAAATAAAGATCTAGTTATCTAAAACAAGAGTACGAGTGGACTCTTTTAGTTACTCTTGCTGTGAAAAGTAATTAAAATCAATAAGGATTTTTTAAAAATAGTTTATAAATCAGAAGATTTATAAATCAGCGGACTCTGTACAGTTTTGGTTCTGCAGATAATCCAGTCATGTGTGACTGGATTAAGATTAAAATAATGCAAGCTACTTTCAGCTGCTCCCTTAATCACAAGGTGTCACTGCAGCAGGTAGCTCTACATGTTCGATTTGTCAGTTTTTCCATAATGGATGCTCCTCCTGACGCAGCCCTGAAGGGACTCAAACCTCCTCCTGGGATCAAACCTGAAAGTTTTTGTTTAGAAGGCAAATAATGCATAAAGCGCTACACTGTGGAGCCACCCAGATTTAAGTTAATACAGCTGAAAAATCTAAGTGTACCTTGTTAATTTTGAAAAACCCTTTGATTTTAATAATATATACCACATTTATGATGATACTAAACTTTTAAATTTGGGTTTTAGAACTGCTCAGCAATTTTTCACAGCATTAAGAAATCTTTAAATTGATGTGGGGTGATTTAAAGGACAAGAAAAAAAACAAAAAACACCCAAAATTCAAATGAAAAAAATCCACCCTGAAACACTTTATCACTCTCTTGGTGGTGACTTGTCTTTGGTTGGTTGTATTCTTCCTAAACGAGTTATGATGACGATGCCACATGATGGTGTCACAGATGTATTTCCAGATCATAAAATCTTGGTTAAATAAGTATTTAAAACAGTGATATGTTAGGGTTAGGTAGCAGTCCCTTGTCATCAAAGAGTAGCAAAAGACATGGTGCTGGAACTCTGACATGAAGCCTGAATGCTTCAACGCCACAAGACATTTTACTTTTAGATTAAAAGGCAAGATTCAAGTTTTCTCAGCTGGAAAAACGTCTCGCCACTCTGATTCTACCATTATCCTCGCTATTTCCACCTACACATTATGACACAGTTGAATGCAATGGATTCACACCTGTATACCACACACACACACACACACACACACACACACACACACACACACACACACACACACACACAGAGAGTAGTTAGATGGAGTGCTGGAGTATTATAACGTGAGAGAAGCTGTGGCCTGTACAGATCCTCCTGCTTCAGTGGTGGCAAGCTTTGCCATCATCTTTTCTCAGGAGCACTAATAAGAGGGCAAATATTTCCTTCCTTCCTTTCTCTCCTGGGAGCCAGACTGCAGCCCTGATAGCTCGTGAGTCTTCTGGTGGGTGACAGATCAGCAGAAGTGCATCACTTTCGGCTGCTGGGAAAGCGAACAGCTCTTAACTCCTGCATCGTTGTCGGATTTTTTATTTATTTTTTATTACACCAGGGAAACAGAGACAACAGTATGTTATGTGTAATGTCAGCCCTTGAGTGTCCCTGTCAGAGTAAAGGGGGAGGAGTCCTGCGCGACTCCTCATGCTGGCTTCATGGTTTTATTGGACGTCGGGTGGAGACGTGGCCCTCGTTCAAAAACACTAAAAACAATTTTAAAAACAGATTTCGTTGATTATTTCGAGCGTTGCTCCTTGCAGTTCTTTTCCAATCAACAGGGACACGACCTCACCCACTGGCATGCACATGCAGGCTGGCTTGTTTCCAGCTCACAGTGGGCACAGCTACTCCATGCCATTCCTCAGCATCTGATTGGCTGCGATGAGCATGACACTGATGATGAATGCCATGGCAAAGGCGCAGATGAGACTCTTCCTCACGCACGTCTGACGGTTCTTCTTTGAGGGGTGAACTGAAAGAGATGTGAGAAGCGGACAAACACAAATGAAGGACATAAATAAAAAATAAGCAGATTTAAATGATGGTACCACTTTTGCTTCTAATAAGACTCTGGATAAATCATTTATTGTGCCCAGACAACGATAATGAAGAAAAACAGAGGGCTCACTGACACACATCAGACTTTCAATGGTTTATTTTGCTGTGAAGTGTTACTTTTTCAGCTCATTGGTCAACACTTCTCTCCCAGGAAAGATTAATGCCATTCAAAGCTGAATAGTATTACAAAGTGCCCTAAGATGCTTAAAATGTAAGTCTTGCTCTGTTGTCTTTTTTGTGGTTTGGTGTCGAGGATAAGAACTCAGCTTGGACCAAGAGCAAAGGATGGTCCCACGTGGAAAGAGTCCGGATTATTAGAGGGCAGATGTTGAATTCTGGGGCTTGGAGGAAAAAGATCTGAATATGAGCACACCCACGCACAAGAAGCATTCAGGATATTGGCTTTTCCTTCTTTTTTTCATCTTCCTCGCTGGTCGCCTTGCCTCCGTTCCTTTCTTCCTCATTTCCTACCTCATTCCTTCCACTCCTGGTTTGCTATGTGTCCCTCCCTTTCTTACTTCCTTGTTTCCTAACCATCTTCATCTTTTCCTCATATCCGTACCATCTTCATCGGCTAACAAACAAAAGATTTCCCAGCTTGACCCCAGAAGGACACACAAATCCTTTGTGGGTTGCATGAATATTTAATTTGGAAAAATCTGCCAAATCAAATATGTGGTGACTCCTGAATAAGAGAGCAGCCAGTGGTAGCTTCTTCATCTCTCTCTCCATCCCTTCCTTCCTTCCGATCTTCTTCCCTTCTTTGTTTCCTTCCCTTCTTTCTTGAAGCCTTTCTTCTTTAATTTTTTTTACGTCTTCGTCCATTACTTCAGTCTCTTTGTGAGCTTCCTTGTTTTTGTGCCCTCTCCCTTCCCTTCATTCCCATCTCTAGCATTAATTTCCTTCCTGTCTCCCCACCTTCCACATTTCCTTCCCAGCTTCCTCCGTTAACTTATAACTTATTAACAAACCTACTTCGAATTGGGTTCAGCACATAAATATAATTTATTGTGAAATGTTTTACTATAGCCGAGAACAAAAGAAATAACCCTGAGGTGTGATCTCCCATAGGCCATGACAAGGAGAATTATTGCTCTGGATCCCAGCTGAAAGAAGCAACAGAGAGGCCCACTAAGCCACAACTCAGCGGTCCAGACATCACAGCAACAGCCAAATTTCACAAAACAGAGCCCAATTAGTCTAGCGGCTTTAAAGTGATAGGAGAATCTTTAAGCTAAAGATTGGATTATTTAAATAAATAGCATGTATTCTAACATTTCCTTTTAACTCTGTCAAACAGGCTCGCTGTACCTCGTTATATATCAACTCTTTTCCTGAAGCACCTTTAAATAACTCCTTTACATGAGATATTCAGATAAAACCAGCAGAAACGGGTCAGTAAAACCCAAAGAAAAGTACAGAACATGGACTGGAGGAGAAAAACAGATTTTTTAAAAAAAGTATTTTTAATGATTTCACCTATTGTGCAGCTTACCAGAGGGGAGTTTCAGAGCTCGGGGGCTCAGACTGAAAAACCCACCCAGTCACCTTTAGTCAGGAACACCAGATTCATGGCTAATATAGTCTAATACATGCAAAAAAATCCTAATTACCTTCTCAAAGGTAATAATTTTCTTTTCTTTCTTTCATTTTAATTGAAACTGTCTGAAAGGTAGCGATTCGACTCTTGAGCCATTTGAAAGCTGCAGTTTGTGCGGTTTTTTAACCGCATCACACTGAGAGAAGGTTTTAATATTTTTTCTACTCATTCACATAAACAGGAAGGAAGAGTATTATTGTATAATAATGAGCAGTGAGGGGGTATAATGTGTTTGGGGGAGATTTCTGTATTTCATCGAAAAACCTCAAACTCAGGATTTTAAAATCTCGTCTCCATAAACCCTGAGTTTAGACTAAAGGACAGGATGCTGAACTGAAGGTCATGAAATGGGATTTCAAACTGACACACATTTTCACAACAGCAGGCCAGGTTTTTACTTCTGGCTCTATCAATTTCTTTCCCTGACCAGTTATTTAGCAGCTCATCCTCCCTGCAGTGAGTGAAATGATTTTCCGGGCCACAGTAATTAGGGAGGCTGAGCCAAAGACCTGCAGACACACGGCACTATTCTTAACTTTCACACAAAAAAGTCATCAAAAATGCTTCTTGAGTGCTGCTCCAAAGAAAATGTGGAATGTGGGACAGAAAAGGCTGCATCATTTTTGGCTGAGGTGGTTTCATTACTTGGCAATTTTGAGCTGAATAATTATTTTCCAGGCTTTCAAATTTATATAAAACTTGTCATTTTATCCACATCTTAGACCACAAACTGAAATGCCAAGGTTACATAACCCAACACTGGGTGAGTGAAGAGTCTAAATGTGGTTTGCTCCTTGTACACAAACAATTTAGGGTAGTTTTCTAAGAACAGATCTTTTGGCTGCTTCTTTTGAGGAACAGCATGCTGACACCGACAGTTACTCACATTCACAGTGTCATCTGTTAGACATTTGTGTCACATAGATGGAAATTAAGGAGCTGGTAGAGAGATCACTCTCCGCTCAGTATTACCCTCCATAAACCTGTTTCCCTAAATCTTAATCTACTGCTGACACAACATGAAAGTCTTCATCTGTTACAAAACAGCGCTGCTGGCAGGTGAAATGATCTTTAATTGTTTTGCAGTTTCAGTGGAGAAGTGCACCATGAGTCTTCAGACAGCTAAATCTTCCTGTTTCCCATTTTTTCACGACTTCCACCATCTCTCTAAGCTACTATTTCTTAAAGACATTTTGGACAGTGGAAATTGCAAGCTGGAAGTGCTTTTAAATCTTTTTCATAGCCTTCCCCGGCTTTGTAGTCATAAATTTGCTTTCTTTTAAGTTCTTCTTCTTCTTCAGAGGAGCCTGTGATTGTTGAATGTTACCACAATGTCTGAAGGCAGTTTATCCCCAACCAGCTCCAAACAAGTCAATTAAATCTTATGGCGTTAATAGAGTTCAGGGACTTTACACATGTCACAATTTTTGTTAAATCAGTTTCGTTTAAAGTCTTGCTTAAACAAAATCTGCCCAATCTTTCACATACATCTCTGAGGATGAGCTAGCAGGGTACAAATGGAAAGAACATGTGTTCAGCTGCTGGACTGAAGATGGGAGGAGAGTTGTGGTCTAGACAATCGTTCTAAGTCCAGTCAACTGAATCCAATGTCGGCCTCATAAAACACCTCTGCAGCCGCCCAGCCTAATGATACAACTGCCAAATATCCACAGAGGACTTTCTCCGGGCCACTGTGGTCTCAAGGTAATAAAGTGCTCGGTGGCTTAGTGGCTGCTGACTAATGCATTCATCCTTCTGTCCTTATCCAGCGGGGTAACTTTAGCTGACATCCATACTGTGTTGGTTTAATTTATGACACTTCCACTTGTTACTGTTGTGATGCTGATTTCCAAACTGCTATTAAAAGACAATCAAAGAGCATTTGCAGACTATGATGCAGTGATTCTGTATTTGTTTGTATTTGTTCAGCTACTAGCAACATTTCTTCTTGTTCAGTACTGAGAAGAATCAAAATACATTGACTCCTGCAGAAAAGTAAATGTGTGCTTGACTGCTTGTAAACACCATGCATTTTTAATTAAGAAGGTTTAAGAAATATTGAAAAGGTAATAGATTCCCAACCTCATGGCTACAAAAGAACGGTGGTGCAAAAGTATGATTTGTCACAATAAATATTATAAACATATTTGTCACAAATTAAATATGAGCAGGTCAGGCTGTAGGCTGCAGTTGAAGAGTTGAGGTTTAATAAAGCACACAAAATGCTTTAATAATAATAATGGATTGCATTTATATAGCGCTTTTCGGGACCCCTCAAAGCGCTTTACAATACCACTATTCATTCACTCTCACACACTGCTACAGTTGTAGCCACAGCTGGCCTGGGGCGCACTGACAGAGGCGAGGCTGCCATATGGCGCCATCAGCCCTTCTGGCCATCACCAGTAGGCGGTAGGTGAAGTGTCTTGCCCAAGGACACAACGACCGAGACTGTCCGAGCCAGGGGCTCAAACTGGCAACCTTCCGATTACAAGACGAACAGCCAACTCTTGAGCCACAATCGCCCTGAAGCCTTTAGCAGAATCTGTGGTGCAAAATGGTGATAAAGGCATTAAAAAAGGAAAGCGAGTTAAAAGAGAGTTTTGAGGGCTAAACTGGGAATTGCTGCGTAATTTAGTTGCTTTTTAGTTGAACCTGTTAAATGTGTTCCAGGGGGATTTTTCTTTTATGCTGAAAGCAGCAACAACAACGCTGATATTTTGAAAAAGTCAGAAATCACACCTTACATAGCGCAAGTGCACAAACTAACCAGCGTATGCAATATAGAGATTCAATCTATATGCCCTTAAATCTCCACACCTGTGAGGCAGCTGTGACATTCATGGATCGCAGTTGATTTCCACACTTGCAAGTGGCACTCTGGATGGCTGCTGCAGCTCCAGCATGTTTCTCCGCACTTTATGCTATTGGTGCAATTTGTTCAGCAATGAATCAGCGTCTGGTGAACTTCTATGGATCAATGGTTACATTTTTTTCCAGTTGTTTTTCAGCCTCCCACCATATTGATCCAGAACGAGGAAAAGCCAGAGGGAAATCAACTGCCTCTTGTGCTACCTCATATATCAGAAAGCTGAAGTAATAAGCACAAGTGTAGCATGATGAATCGTATTCAGTATGAATCACACCATGACTTGATGTATCGATTTCTCCATGACTGAGCACTTTTTTGGTGTCCCTGTGTGGCAGGTGGTACTTGAAGACCTTGGGCTCAATAGATTCTGCAGTGGGCAGCCTTAATCATAAACCTAGTAGGGTCATCATGTTGTCATCACTCTACACCAGTTTTAAGAGCTTGATAAAGTGCTTGTACAATCTTTGTCCATTCTCAGTGACACCAGTGTTGGCCTAGTAAATCCCTTTTTTATTCACAGGCACGTGTGTTTGTGAGAGACATTAAAGTCTCTTATGCTTCTGAGAGTCATTTTGGTCCACAGAAGAAATATAAACGGCCGTGGCTACAAAGACAAATCTCAACACATTGGAATTTAATTCACACAGTATTAACCTAAGAGACTGATAAGCACAGACTCACTGCATAACGAAGCAGGCTGGGACGCTGCTTTGGGACATGTAGAAGCTGCTGGTGTTATGACTCAGATTTCTGTGCTTCTAAAAGTCATGTTTCTGGTGTTGAAACACAATAGATGCCATTTTTTAATCTGCTTTCAAAACACACATGGAATCAATTAATTTGCACATGCTAAAATGTAACAAGGCTGAATAGACACATGAGTTTAGGTGAGAAACTGGGGAAAAAATTCCAAAACATAACTTTTTATGTGCAGTTTTGAAGAGGCTGAAGCTTTTTTAAGTGGGGAGCAGAAGATAAATACATTCTAGTAACAAAGTTTGCTTGAACATATCTCTCGCTTGCAGAGCATCTGTTCAGTTACAGCCAAACAGATGATTATTAACACGATCCCCCCCACATACATGCTCAGAACTGCCTGGCCTGAATGCCGAGTGCTGTGACAAAACACTGCCAAGTTTCATTTCATTTCAAACTGCAAATGTTTTATGCAAATTGAGTCACTTTGTGGTCTGTTTAAAATGTATTTCTCTCAGCACCCAAAGCAGAGATGACTGAAAGGGATGATTCATCAAATCTGACTCCAAACCTGGCATTTAAAAAACATTTTAAATGGTTTTGAAAGAAACAATTGCATTTCCTGTTTTTATGATAAGAGTGAAAGTCTTATAATACGCTCTGCTGCTCTGATATCCATGAATCTTGGATGGATCTTGGATAGTTCTGCAGAGTGAATTCATGTATATTTCATCTGTGCCGCTTCTAAACAGGTGACCAGCTGACACCAGTTCCCACGAAAGCCCCCAAATTAATAAATCAGCAGGTGTGCTGTGACTGTGTTGGCTTTAGATCTCAATGAGACAGATCAAATTCTTCCTGACAGAATGGATTACTTTCTCTGTCTCTACCTACACACGACTAGCCCAACACACACACACGCCGGCATATATATATATATATATATATCTTCGTGCCTATGTGCAAAGCCAGCTCAGGGAATTCAGCTCACCTCCCTCAAACTCTGTCTGACAGTTGCCAGAGTTTTCCTTTAGGCTTTCTTCCTCATTGATGATGATGTTCTCAATGTCCTTCATGGTGAGGTGGTCACGGAAGGCGCAGAACAGGATGTGTTTCAGCTCCTCCAGGGTGATTCTCTGCATGTCGAACTGAGGGAGAAAGAGATGAGGAGGAGATTTTTATAAAGAAATAGACCATTTTCTCTTCACATAAATAAGCTTGCCGTACGTGCCTGGCAGGGTAGTGCGTGACACAATCCTTCCACTAGGAGTTCCACTAGACTGCAAACCTCAATAAAACATTACAAATACAGTCTCTATCGCCCTAAGCTGTGGAGTACAAAAAAGAAAAAAATAAATCTGAGTAGATTTTTGCTTAGGGCGACTTACAATAAGTGATGTTCCCTGTAAGAAAGGACAAAAAGTTCAAATGAATAAATCACTCTTCATGTTCCAGTACGTCCCTGTACATCTTACAGATGTCACTCCTATACATTTACTTTAATCTGAGCATTGCGTAACGCTGATGCATTGATTAAATTGAATGAGGTAGAGTTATGTTCAAAGAGTGGCTGATTTATGGTTCTGTTTGAGTGTTTACAGACACACCCACTTTTAAACCAGAGGTGTCTGAAGGTCAGATCAAGAAGATCTTGCTGGCGAGCGATGCTTTGCTGGAAAGCAGTGCTTTACTTAGGAGCAGTAGGATAATTTAATTTACTTTTTATTCTGCAACAAGAAAAGCTTCAGAGCCGGACTATGATACAAACCTGACTCATAATGAAATCACAAAGAGCAGTGTGTCCCGAGCCAGTTGCGAGGACAGCGAGTTCCTCTGAATTCGTCTAAACGCTTGTATAAACTCACTGATATTTACTTTCAACAAAGGCAACGTATATTGTTCCTATATTGATGTTGTGTCCATTGTGCACACTGTAGGAATAAAAATTTGGTAACACTTTTAGTTTATAGAGCTACAGAAAAGAATGAATGGATTAAGAAAGTCATGGTAAAAGCAAAATGCATCTGCTTTCAATTCCCAGGTTTCATGTATCAGGATATTACAAAATTATTCTGGTCTTAAATTTTGGTAAGTGCAGCATCAGATTAACAACAGATAACATATTACACCATGTCATTAAGTATTAAGTATATCCTTACTGCCTCCATGGGAATTAAGACATGAGTAGCTGCCAGATGCTGCTATTCAAATTCGCTTTAATTAACTGATCATCAGCAAGTGTGATCACCTCTATAAAAGCAGATATTTTAGCAGTTTGCAGGTTTGGTGGATTCAGGTGTGTGCCAACACAATGCTAACGAGGAAAGATATCAGTAATTACCTTACAAGTAAACTGAAGTCCATCATTCTGCAGTGAGAAAGATTATTTAAGAGCACTGAGTTACAGTCGTTCAGTCTTAGTTATGCTTGATCTCACCACTGCCTTTCGACACTCTTGATTATGATATTTTAATCCAAAGCCTTCATAACTGCTTTTCATCATATCTAAGGACCAGAACATTTTATGTTTCAATTCAATTCAAAAATTGAGGGGTTCCGCAAGGGTCAATTCTTGGTCTGCTACTCTTTAAACTTTACACACTCGCACTTTGTACTATCATAAAGAAATCATAATATATCTTACCATTCTTATGCAGAGGATATTTATCTGTATCAATCTATAAAATGCACATTATATGCATAGATTTTTTTGTCAGTGTACTATTTCATGTAGAAGAGTGTGAGCTCTCTACTCTGGAGGAGTACTCTGTTTTGACGGTCTCTCTGTAGCTCTGCAGAAACCAGAAATATTTGTTGTTGTTCCAAAAATGCGTTCATTTTTATCCCCCCCCCCCCCTCCACACACACACACACTTCAAAACATATTGAAAGTTTGAAAATTCTCATCTCAAACTGGGAAAATGGTCCACGCATTCATTTCAAACAGGTTAGACTACTTTACTCAGTGGTTATCACCTTTGCCGCTGTTGTCAAATACCATGGCCTTGAACACATCAGGTGGTTAGGCCTTTTCTCTGTTATCTGTATTACACACTCACCGCGGTACCCAGGACATGCATGGATGGGAACTGCCCCAGTATGACCCTGAAGTTGATAAGCTGTGTAACAACAGCTGAGCCAAATCAGTGGAGCATAAAAAGCTACGACAGGCAGAAGCACAAGGAGATCTAGGAAGTCAACGTTAACGGGACACCAGCTCTGTCTTCATTAAAATAGTAGCAATAACAACAATGATAACAGTGAAATAATTGCAAAAGTTCCACTGTTATCTTTATAAACCTAAAAAAAATTAAGCAGAAAACTCTGTTATATTAAACCAACCAAATATTTTAAAAAAAACTTAATTAACATAAATAATTAATAACAAAATACAACATCGGCCCAAGTCATTCTATTACAAAATAATTTCATTTTGCCTGCTCTGTGGCCTCATATGTGTTAGTATGGAGTGCACAAATTCAAACTGTGACACTAGTACAGTAAAATGACCAAATATGACACATCAATTTGTAATAAACATGTAATCTTTTTAGATAAGGAATCATGTCTCATCAAGTCTCATGAGCTGAATGAGTGTTAATCCTGGTCTCCTGTTTTTTTTTTTAATTTATGAGACCGAACAGTGCAGAGGGATAGACAGGAAAGTGGGGAGAGAGTGAATGACCTCGGGCTACAGCAGTCCCCGATCTGTCTTCTTTAATGCAGACCTGCTAGTGAAGAGAGAGTGAAGTATGTGCGTGAGGAAACAATAAGGTTCAAATACCTGGTGATATCAAAAATATGCAATCAACAATGATCCCATTCTTTTAACAAAAACAGGAAATAAGATGATGGAAAATACAACATCAATAAGCATTTACATAAAAAAGAAATGTAAATGCATATTCACATTTTTGATGATCATAAAAGGCTCTCACTGAACATGTTGTTTTTGAAACTTTGTGAACGAGGTGAGAAACACCACATCTCTCTCTGCTATACAAATACAGTTTTTATTATTAACATAATTATTAGTATAAACAGAAAGGTTTCCATTCTGGTTCAGTCAAGCAACTCCAGAGAGCTTCTTCACAGACCGTATATATATATATATATCTACATCTATCTATGTATCTATCTATTCATTCATATAGAGTTTATATGATTTACTAAATTTATCCAGCTTCTCAACACATTTGATCTCAGTTTACAAACACCAAATCCAGATTGTGTTTGGTGCACTCGGTGATATGATGATGAATGACACTCGTCCAGAGAGTGAAGGATAACATTCACTGGACTTTCTGGCAAGCCCACTGCATAAATCACACTTGGACACTTACCATCGATGAGATTTGTTATCGCTCAGCCTTCTCAGAGTGAGCTAATGAACACTCGCACCAATCACACCTCAAATGTTAATCAGCCTTCATGAAGATTCATTATCAGAGGTAATTAAAATTTTGGGTCAATGTTTCGTCTTTTGTTTGCCGGCTCATTAATCAAAGGTGAACGTAAATGTAAATGTTGGCAAGACAAAAGTAAAATAAAGTTATGCAACAATAGACTAATAAATCACATACATTGTGAAATGTAATTTAAAAGCAGGTACAGTTAATCCAGTGGAAATGTAAATATAACAGTGACAGAAAACATAAACCCATAAAAAGAAGGTACAGTTACTAAATATTTCCCCTGAAACCACCAGTACAACTAAAGGTTTATACCAATACAACAACTGATACTTCAATATTCTTCAGTTATTTGATTTTCTTCATTTTGCTGCATTTTTGTGAAAAGACAGAAGGAGCAACACGATGCATCACCTGGTTGAACAGGTGACCCATGCTGTGCAGGCTTTAGTCCTTAGTGCTGCACTGCAGGTTCGAGGTTGCTCCAGGTGCTTTTCTATGTGCCATTCCCCCTCACATACAACCCATCTGCCTTTCTACTCTATACTGTGTAAAAAAAAAAACTGATAAAAAAAGAAAATAATAAAATTTATCAATCATTTAAAAGAATAACACAGTAAGCAGAAAAAACTATGATGACCACTGAAACTCAAACACTGACTCCTTGTTGACCACCAAACTCAAAGTTTTCTACATTAGTATTGAACATACTTTTCAGATAATAAAGAGCCCCACAGTTCAGTATTGACAAACATAAACAAACACAAACTTTTTGTGAGACTAAATAGAGTATGGCATTAGTTTAGGCAGGAAACAAAGTCGAGCTCAGCCCATAATCCCAGCCGTTCAGCTAATACTCTTCCAAGCAACCAACTAGTGAATCTCAAACAGAGCCATGCATCTGCAAGCCTCTTCACAACCCATCATTCTCCTTTGTATGTGTTAGACTTGATCATTTTCATCCGCCTGCTCTCTTCAGGACACTGCTGCTGCTGTGGTCCTAACTGGAAAGCTCATACAGCAACAATCTCACATCAGCCACCATGTACAGCAGCATAAAAAGATGTTTTGCCTCCTGTTTCAGAAATGGATGCGATGTTTCACAGACTGCAGAGCTCTGTTTATTTCTCCTCGCATCTCCCTCTGGAAAACAGAGAGAGGATCTGTACTAAACAGACAGATCTACCTGGAGTGCCCCTGCAGCATCTGCCACTTAAAGTTACTGCCAACTTTTGTGTTACTTCCCCCCAAAGGAAAAGGTCGGCAGCCTAATTGTGTTTACCCAACCTTTATGCGGCCTCGCTTCCCAATAAAGACGGCATCGCTGGCACCCATCAAGAGACTGGCAGAACTTCATTTGCCAAGAAAAAGAGGGATGAGCCAGAGGATAGCTCTATTCACAGAGCACTACAGTAGAAGATAAGAAAAAGCCATTTTATTTTCATTTCCCATATCCCACAGACTTTCTCAACCTACATTCACATTCAAGCATGGACTGACCTTTATGGAGAATATGGTGAAAGAAAGGGGAGTAGAAAAGAATTACACACCTGAACCTAAAGTGACTCCCACAGAAAAGACCTTTAGTAGGACACCCAGTGGTTTGTGACCTACAGCTTCATACTGGAGCCCACGCTGGAAACCTTCAGTCTTCTTTGTTACACATTCTCCTAAGAAGTTCAGTCTGAAGTGCAATCACATGCCTCAGGCACAGAGAACTTTAATGGAGACTTTGGAGAAGTTGGAAATGTCACATACTGTTAAGGTCTGCTGTGGTCAAAGCTCAGAAGGAGCCTTGTATTGAAATGAATTGAATCCGTGACAGAGTGATGGGGATAAAACAGATTCACGTGATCATTAAAATCCTGTGATTAAACTGACATTTTCATTGTTGATATTTAAAGAGAAGAAAAATGTCTGGTAATAAATAGCAGGAATGTTACTGTGCCGTTTTGAACTAATCTTTAAAGCATGAACCATTTCTGGTAGGTGCTTTTGGCAAAGTTTTCATAGCTGTTCCAACTCTTGAAAGACATGTTCCTCTTTTGTGTGTCCAAACTGAAGGAACTTAGGGACTACTAAAGTTTGCAGGACCCCGTTTAGACTCTAAGGTAGATATGTGTTGTACAGCACAAGGAGCTTTGGTAAAAGTAAATGAACAGATCAAATATATATAATAAACCTTATGTTGATTGGTCTGGATCCGACATGGACAACTGGCATATTTTTTAAAGCCATGTATGACTGACGGACAAATCCAGGGGTTATTAAACCAATATGTTACACAGGCATTACAATTACATTTTGAACATTTAATTCCTTTTTGAAGGAGAGCAGCTCGGACTTAATGGAGGAAAGACATTCACCAAGGATAGCTTGAAACTCCGTTTTAAGTGTAGCAGCAAAGTCCTCGCGGAGAGCCGAAAGCAGCACCGCTTTGAGAGCGCTGACATCGCTATTGGTGGCGGCCTGGGCCGCAGTCCCCGATTCAGGACGGGTAAAAGGGTAGTCAGGAGAAGCAGGCTGCAGGTGAGGCCAGACCGAGCTTCCTCCTTTAGTCAGCTTTGGTGGCATTTTAGTGAGCAAAATCAAAAAATGTACTATTTTAAAATGAGATAGATATCGCTTGGGGTCGAGTCAGAGAATAATAATAATTTAAAAAAGGCCGACCCTGCAAGAGCTCACCAAAAGCGCTACTCGCACCAAACCGCCATTAGTCGGAAGTCCCTCCCATTTTGAACATTTAAGGGATATACCATAACTGTGACTCCTAAACCTACAAGCCTGTCGCAGGGTTAACAGAGAGACAAACAACATTCACACTGACATTAACCTAACCTCACTATCTGCATGTCGTTGGACTGTGGGAGGAAGCTGGAGTACCTGGAGAGAACCCACGTAGACACATGCAAACTCCACACAGAAGCAGATGGTTGATTTAAACCCAGGACCTTCTTGCTGTGAGGCAACAGTGCTAACCATCGCGCTTCCATGCTGCACCACATACACTGTGTGTGAAAAACCACCTGTTGTGGTTGTCAGGTTTTCCTCTTCTCCAATGCTAAAGTTCAAAGATTTTCAACAAGAACAGATGCAAACTATTTGCAAGAGAGACTGGGTTTGTTTATTATAGCTGGACTCACAGAAGTTTAGGGTCCAGTGTATAATGCTGATAAACTCTTTACAGTGTTGATAACATAAGTCCCACTCCTTTCTGAATTTGATTGGCTTGCGGGAGAAATTGTTCCAAAAGTTTTCAACTGACAAATCTTTGAGTAGAGAAAATGGACACAGGCCCTTACAATCACACCACTAATAATATTACTGCATTGACATAACTTTATACCATTTTAATAAATGCATGAGGTGTCATAAAGACTCAAATAATACAGTTACTTATTAAGAAGTGGACAGGTTATATTTCAAAATATGGATTTTCTGCTTTTAATATTCTCCTCAATTATTTCATGGGAACAGTGGGTATATTATAACTGTACTATAACATATCTGAGTCACTGTGAGAGCCTTTGATGCAAGGTTTAGAAACACTTTTACTAAAAGAGTCTTGAAGTTCATTAAAACTGTAACTACCATAAAATTCAATAAAATCAGTGTAAGGAGATGCACTGAGATCGTATTTGCCCACACATACAGAAGCACTATCCTTGAATTAAAACCATGAATTTATTGACTTTTTGCAAACTCTTGAATATTTGTTAAGACCGCAAAGTGGATTTGGGATTGTGGAGAAAGCCATGTTCATCTTTACACCCATAAATGAGGCGTACTCAGCTGCTCACACACACAGGCGGTGAGAAGGTGCCAAGAGCCAGCATCCATCCATCTGCTGAGTTCAGCCCTTTGCAGTACAGCCAAATTATAGAGCTACAGATAACATTCTCCACACACTGACGAATCCAATTATATGCATTTGCTAATGTAAATCTAATGCAATGAACTTGCAAGTCCTATTTTTTCCAAATGGTAGAAATATTAATCCATTTAAAACGTGCTGCAGCTGAGGAGGCACATCCTTGAACCCTGTTTGATTTGAATGCAGAAGAACATGCTCTATGCTTGTTTTAATGTAAACACTATCTATAGAAATAAGAGATATTTCATTTTTTTCATTTCAGTGTATTGTCAGAGGCTGATTATAAGAAAGTGTGAGGTGGTGGTTTTCCAGGGATCTGACTGCACCAGGGTTTTTGTTGTTTTGGTTTGTTTTTTTGCAGGGCAACATGACAGTAACAGAAACTGATCATGTAATCTGTGGATGCTGTTGTCAAGCTGGAGAAAGGAGAGTTCTGGACTTTGGGGGAGAATTTTACAGAAGCTTGACAGACAAGGCTTCAAATATGTCAAATATGTAATGTGATTTCCAAGTCCGACGAAATGGTTGTAAGTAACAAAAACTTACAGTTGATTAAGACACCTGGCATGGCCTCTATAGTGCAAGATCACACACACGTGCAATACTGAAAGGTGGTTTATACGCAAACAGCTGTGCACGTATGGTGTTCCCAGCTGTGCACTGTCTGCAAAATCAAAACAAAACAAAAAACACTCATCCATTACTCATATATCCAAATCTCAGTATTTTCACGATATCATGTCTGCTTAAAAATATAAATTTTCTAAATCTGAAAATTAAAATACTTGTCCTAATTAGGATGTTCAGAAAAAAAGGCTTACCGTCAAAACATGCATCTAATTAGAATAAAGGGAATAAAGAAAGCATTGAAATTACAGACCTTTAAAATTAAATGTTTTTTCTAAAGTAAATTACAGTTACAGAACACAAATGGAAAAAAAACTGACTCCTGAAAGAAAACAAAAGCAGAGCTGAAGACTGAAACTAATAAAGGTCAGAGTGTGAGAAAAAGGCAGTTCTCTTGTTAAATGAGGAGCGATTCGGTGTAATCGGGATGACCGGGAGTGATAAAGAAAGAACAAACAAGAGCCGTAGAGTGACAACAAAATCAAAGGTAAGGGAAGTGAGATAGAGGGAGAAGAAGAAAAAGCAAAGAAAGACTGCTGATCCAACTAGTATTAAATGGAAACAGACTCCTCCACTACGGAGTCTGCACAGTTACATCCTTAACAACCAAAACTTGTGATGGTGCACATCTGTTTTATGTTAAATACAGATGAAACTCCACAAACTTACAAGTGTGATTTCTGTGTAATTATTTCAGTGAAGACTAAATCATATGACTTTATAGACGTTTTTGATTAGCGCTTCAATTTATTAATATAAATGCTAATGATGAGGAAACCAAAAAGAAGAAAAGGAGGATTAGAAGTGGAAGCATTTCGTAAATGTTGGATTTATTGTCTGACTGACACTGTAAATAACTAGCTGTGTTTTCAAGCAAGTTCAGCCCCTGATCTTAAAACATCAGTCTGACAGCAGTATATAAATTACTGCAGATGTTATTTGTGAGTTCCACTGGAGAAAAGTGACGGCATCCAAAAGCTGGTTGGTGTATTTCTACCCTGCTCCTTATTAAGAGACCCTTCAACAATCGACATTGTGACTACACACAGGTACACTTGTTGCAGTGTGGGATGGTGCAGTTTGGAAGTGTAAAGTAAAGAGAATAGAAATCTTCACTAACACTAAGTATGCAACCTGTAAGGCAATTCAGTTTAGTCAATTATTTATGCCCTCCTCTGCTCAACACCCAGGTCTAACATGCACACATTCTCTTCCCTGTTAAAATGAATGCTCAGCGTCTTTATCGATCTCTGCAGCCTATCTGTTTCCGTTAAAAGGCCCAAAGCCTTCAGGAGAAATTTATGTCTCCATTACCGCTGCGTCACCAAGCCGTCAAAGGCCAGAAGATTAATTGAGCAAAATAAAACATAACACGTACCACGAGGGTAACAACAGGCGGGAAAATGAATTGTAGCTCATTTCTGGAACCAGTCATGTAGTGTTTTGAATTTACACAAACATTGGCCACATGATGAAACTGACGAAAATGACTTGCAGTGAGACTCTTATGGGCCACAAAAAGAGTTACTTCTGTCTTGAGGTCTGTAACCTCTACGCTCCAGTGCACATTTCATTATAGCCCCACGACCAACACACGGTAGATTAAAAAACAAAAACAAAAAAACTCATCCTAAGAATTTTTACAGCTTTTTCATATACAAGCAGTAATATCTGATTGAACAGTTGCAGATAAATGTTCATATTAGGCACTTAAAGTCTGCAAATCCTGGCATGATACTTGGATCAGGACAGCAGACTTTAGACAGTTTATTTCACAGACAGTTTGAGGAAAATACGGGAAGAAGGGAAAATGCCTAAGGCCACTTAGAAAGCTACCAATAGCCAATTACTGTTAGTATGATTAATCAAGGTGAGATTACTCCCATTAACCCCTGTACTGGAGCAGACTACAGGAGCAGCCTGAGGGTCACTGCCCTTATTATTGGCTTTCAGTGGATCTATGTGGTGTGCCTCATGTAATTCATTACCTTTTACTGCAGAAGAATGAACAACAGAGGAGACAGCAGGGAAGAGAGATAAAAGATATGAGAATGAAGTACAGCGAGAGACACACAAAGATGAGGAAGAAATGTAAACAACCAAATAAATCGTAAGCACAATTTTACTTGGAGGTGTTGGCATTGAATTGCAGTTCAATAGCTGATAGTACAGATTAAAACATGGTTTAATTAAACCCACGGTGTAGCAGGACCCCTGCTAAAGGACGACTGGTTATATATTGTATTTCTCATCTTAAAGTGGTAGAAAAATCTAATTAAAGCTCGATCCAAACAGAGAAGTTTTCTTATATCGGCTAGTGCAACATAGGCAACTCTAACTTCCATCGAAACCTTCAATTTAAGTTCAGTTTATACAGTTTATAAGGTACTGCAAAATGAAAATTTTGCAGATTGTCACAAAAAATTATTTTGTGTTTTTAGTCTGTAACATGGAAAAAGTTGGAGAAGCACCAATGTAATAATTCCCCAAAGAAAACATTCAACGTCATTGTAGATGCAGGGGAAAGCTGAGAGATCTGTCTACCCACCTGCTTATTTGTGTTGCAGAAATTAAAATCATCTTCAAAGAAATGTCACATAAGGTGTTCTTTTTCAGTATGTCAAGGACTGCATCACCAAGCCTGTACTTAAAAGTCAAGGGGAAATGTTAATTCATGCAGTATTGTGAGTTTGGCTAGTAAAAACGCCTGAACTCTGACTATTTTGTGTAAATAAATAAATAAATAAATAAAGAAGGTTTTGTGAATGGGGTGCAAATCTTTTGAAGTCCTATACATCCATATTCACTCTTCATCCTTTCTGTCTGCAGGCCTGATGGGACTTTGAAGTGCAGCTCGGAGGATAAAAGTACAGCGCTGTGAAATGATGAATAGTGGGAAACAGACCTATGTCTTTTTGATTACATTTAGCTGACAAATGATTTTCTCCATATATATCTAAATAGGGCTATACGCTGTGATTGCTTGGTAGATAAAAATGAATAAGATCGCCTCAAGTAAATCAGTGTCAGTGTAATGTAGTCAAAGAAATTTATTCTGATTGGCACATCATTAAAATTCTGGACACTCAATAACACAAATGCTCCTCCACAGTATGTGTGTGTGTGTGTGTGTGTGTGTGTGTGTGTGTGTGTGCGCACATGCAATTTTGTGCATATTTTAAGTCAAGCAATTGTGCAGAAAATACAGTGATGTGGTGCTGACACTTCTCAGAGCTGCATCGTGGATGAGAAAGAGCTGTAATGAAGTGAATCACTGAAGGAGCCAAGCTGACTCACACGCAATTAAAGCTACATGGAACATAAGGAGCGTGAGTTAGGATGAAGGAAAAGGAACAAAAATGTCATAGTGTACACAAAAAAAAAACAAAAAACACGAGGCTCCAAATGATGAAGGGAGCAGGCAGAGGCAGGAATCAAATTAAGAGTTGAAGCAGGAGGCCTGAGGGTGCTTGCTGCTGCTTTTCCACGAGCAGCAAAACTTCAAACAGCAGCTTTCTTGTTTCAGAGCTAAGAGAAGAAAAGTTATCAGCCTGACTCAACAGTACAGTAGCAATATAGTGTTCATCACGAACAGCATGGATGTAGATACAGTAAGTTTAAGGCTTTAAAGTTTTACTACTATTAATGGTCGTACTGATACAGCGTATTCTATGTTATATATTTCTGTTAACCAATAAATAAAGTCATAATCCTACTGCAACCTGCCACTTTATAATCAATAGCAACATGAGGTGAGGTGTCTCGAGAAAAGTGTCAGCGTTCCCAAAGATTACGTAAAAAGAAAAATGAAAACGGCCAACAAACAATAAAACCAATGTGCCAACTACAGATGGAAGCAGCCCCTCTGACATGATGCATTCTGTTGTCCTTAGGAGACGGATGTGACAATTTTAGAAATGAAGATGGAGTGCTAACTTATTAACACTTGGTTAATAAGCGGCATCCAAAGACCGTATAACTGGATCACACAGACACTAATACCTGCTAATAAGTGCCAAGTAGCAGACTAAAATAACACAAACCAAAATTGGAACACTGATGTGTAGCTTACAGCCCAAAAAAGAAGTCAGCAAATTATCAGGTAATTAAAAAACACTCTAAAAGGCACCGACAGCCCAAAGACAGTTGAAAGGTTCAGTTCAGTTGTGTGTATGTGTATTTTGGAATGAATGTGAGGCCATGTGGTTGATTATGTGTGTGTATATGTTTGTTGCATACACTTATCTTTAATGTGTAGCTTTTATTACTTGTATACTTTTATACCTGTTATTAATCTCTGGCTCGCTTCCACAGCGTGTCTTTTCTCCCATCTTCTGTCTCTCTCCCCAACCAGTCGTGGCAGATGGCCCCGCCCCTCACTGAGCCTGGTTCTGCTGGAGGTTTCTTCCTGTTAAAAGGGCGTTTTTCTTCCCCACTGTTGCCAAAGTGCTTGCTCATAGAGGCTCATATGATTTTTGGGTTTTCTCTGTATCTATTATTGTAGGGTCTACCTTACAATATAAAGCGCCTTGAGGCGACTGTTGTTGTGATTTGGCGCTGTTTAAATTAAATTGAATTGAATTGAAATTGAATTATTCAAACTGTGAAGCACTAATTCTATGAAAGAAGCCATCTATGTCCACTGTGAGCGACCATCTTTGAACAGAGGCGGTGGTTTACGACACCAACTGTCTGCCATCTATAATCCAGTTTTGAGATCCCTCCCCAGACGCCTTAACGCCCACTCACATCCTGGGCCATCTGACCTCAGGAAATCGCATGATAAGGTGGGGCCAGGTTTCACAATGAGCTCACCCGAAACTCTGGCTGATTGGGACCCACACCCAGTTTCACACCTTGGCTCAGGCGATTAGAGGATCATCAGGGGGTCCTTTTGTCCCTCTGTGGGGGGATACTCCCACTAGGTTTAAATCTGGGACTCTCCACCATTTGACCTTAGATCTGAAGAAGCTTCTCGGATGAGAGGTGAAACGTCTTCAAGCAACTTAAAGAAGTCCAGACGCTTCTCTTTGCAAGCTCCTTTGACTATTTGAATGAAGTTATTATTATTATTTTACTATTATTATTCAGGAAGTGGAGCCACTGTGATTGGCTACAGCAACCTGTAATGGTGTACCTGTCAATCACAATGGCCACGCCCAAAGCTTTAAGGCTCAAAAGAATAAAAATGGCCACAAAGAGGGAAATTTCACATGGAGATAAAACCATTTAGGCTCTAAAGATGCCATTTTTATGGCTGAAGTTGTTCTTGGTAACACTGAAGGGTTTGACTTGAAGAACTACAGTTTTTGGTACTACAACACTGGCTTCTTTTTTAAGCATGAAGAGATTACTGCTTGCTCTCATTCAAAGTCAGCATTGAAAACTCAGGTGGAGGTCATCGTGAAAATACATTTCTGTCTCGCAAAGGCACTGACGGCCTCAAGGAAAAGATTCTGGCCAGGGATCAAAAGTAATGCCCTTCTTGATGCATGAGACAAATTGAGTCATTTTCACTTTGATAATCCTCTATAATTCACCCCCCAACCTCTGTGCTTCAATGTGAGGAGGATCACATTAGAGTAGATCAGACTGCTGGAAGGAGGATGATTAGGCATATGGAACGAAACGGAGAACATGTGCATGCGTGTGCACACGTGTGGGTGTTGATTAGCTGTCTGTAACGCTGTGTCTCTGTGCCACCTTCATTGCCATTCAAGGCCATGCCTGGCGAGGGAAAGTGATTTTTCGCTCGTCTCAGCCTTCCCAGCCGGTGAGTGAACGCCCTTAGAGTTTGTTTACATCCTGCACGTTGGCCTTGAATCTATCAAGCACCCAGCAGCTGCTTGTTAGAGAAGTGCTGGCTCTTCTCATACTACCTGCCTGGAGCAGGACATCTGACAGTCAGCAGTTCTTCATCAGCAGACATCTTATTTAAATTTCAGTAATTTAGCAAGGCAATCTGAGAAACTTGGAATTATAACTAATCATTGCAATGAATGAGAAAGAAAAAAGAAAATGATTGAGGACATTTATCTTTTTTTTTTTTTTTTTTTTTTTTTGTTTTTGAGGACATTTATCAAATGTATCTAATTGGCAAATTCAAACGCTGATCCTGAATCAGTTCAAGCCTGCTGTATTACTAAGGCAATGGATATTATTGAAGGCTCTACCTGCATGGGCACAGGAAGTCAAGCTAAAGTCAAGTACAGCAGAGGTTTATGTTAAACATTCAACTTCAACAACAAAACCACAGACATGTGTAAGCAGTGTATGACCAGATAAATAACAGAAAAGAAATGTCATGTGGACGGATGCTTTGCTGTGAGTGGTTGTTGTGTTGTTAGCACTATCTGACAGAACACTTACACAACAATCTGAGGCAGGAGAAAAACCTCAAAAACATTCCTACAAACCATTCCCTTTTGGTGGGTACCTGCAGAAATCTTTCAAAGGCTCGGATATTTTTGGATATTATTTTTACTAACTAATCAGCAGCAAATGGGCTTGTTGAAACATTCAACAAGCCCATTGGTCCATAACGGACCCATTTAGCAGATGCAGAGCATTATCAGAAAGTAAAGCAGGCAGATTAGAGCACCAGCAGATTTAGCCAGTCTCAAAAACAAGATTTTGATTAAATTATGATGCCACTTTGCTGAAAACTGCAACCATTTTCTTTTATTGCAAAAGCTAGATGGAAAAACAAAACAAAGGGGAACTGAATAAAAAACATAAAACCACTAATGCTGTTAAAAATATATTTTTAATATATGATAGGAATACAGTGACTTGCAAAAGTATTCGGCCCCCTTGAACTTTTCCACATTTTGTCACATTACAGCCACGAACATGAATCAATTTTATTGGAATTCCACGTGAAAGACCAACACAAAGTGGTGCACACGAGAGAAGTGGAACGAAAATCATACATGATTCCAAACATTTTTCACAAATAAATAACTGAAAAGTGCAAGCCACTGTATTCGATGCAATAAAAGTTTGTAATAAGAATTTGACCATCCCAACTGATAAATGAAATTGACCTGGACATCCCATTTGGAATAAGCCTATTATATGATATTGCATATGATCTTTACATACACCACAGAGACAACCATAGCACAGAAACAATTACAGCGCTCATGGCAGACTTTCACTTCCAGGGTAACTCTGCAGGGGCCAACACAAATATTAACCTAATCTAAAATGTCTCAAGAAAAATCATTGTGACATGCATATTATTCATCACAGATGATTTTCTAAAGTCATTATAAATCCAAGATTGTGCCCTGGCGCCAAGGGGAGAAAAAAAAGATGATTAATGGATCTGATTTAAGGCAAAAATCTCCATTTACAAGCCAGACAGGCCACATGTCTAAATGTCCGGAGTTGGATTCTTCACCATGACTTTAACATGACTGGTAGACTTACATTAAAAAGCACTTCTGATAATGTGTTATGGAACGTGCCAACTGTAACATTTTGCATTTTAATAATAAACGATTATTTGGTCACGTGTAACAAAATGCCAGAGGCATATATTGCTGAGAAAGAGGAACAGCTTTTGCACTATTGAGAAACAGATTATGTTTCAGAACCCAGCATCCTTTTAACTGCTCTTTCAAACTCACTCATATCTAGAAAGAAGGAACAGCAGTGCATAGCAACTTACAGTTGTTAACTTGTGGTAGTTTAAAAGTAATTTTTAGTTAAGGTCTACAAAATCACCAGGTACAAATTTTTTGCCCAACAGTTCTAACATGTAAACAACACTTTACAGTCCAGGCTGCGGTTTGTTTTCTGATCAACATGCAGCCTAAAAAAAAAAAGCAAAGTCCTCTCACGCTTCAGTTCATTTGAGGAGTCCTCATGACCTGGAGGTGAATACCTGTTCGTTAGACTGACTGCTCCTCACACCTCTCTGCTGTGCACTGCTTCCTCCTGACATTTGCTCTCCAAACCATGCTACACCTCAGAGAAACCAACACTAAAGTCTCTCCATCAAAAATAACTTTCAGGGAAGATTAGCTGACATTTTTGCGGGATGTAATATTTTATCACAGGGTTAAAGCACCCAGAGGCACTCTGACACATATTGGTTTAAAATAAACAAAAAAAGACCCAAATCAGGGTCTGCTATATTTAGCATTACCACATAAAACTAGTTTTTATGTGTATTGTCTCTTTGTCTTTAAAAGTAGAAAAAAGATCGACAAATAAAACTTATAAAGATCTATTCTATTGAAATAACACTGATTACATTAACACTTGTATTCACATTAGGCACTACAAGTCGGTTCTGTGGAGTTACATTGTATACAAATATGACTTTAAGACACGGTCAGTTAGCATCAACCAAATAACAAGAACAACACTGGAGATACTTCGGTTTCTTGACTGGACTAAATGACTTTGTCTCTAAGCTTAAAGGAAACAGCCCATAATAAATCAACGTGATAAGGAAAAAAACATTATCTTATTACCTTTAAGAAAAAATAAAGAAATCATCATAAATGAAAGAAAGAAACAAATTACATGCCAGAAGGCTAAACAATAACAGCCAAACTTTGTTGGTGTATTTTTTTTCTTATTTAAAGTGGGTGTGCAGCACATGGGGTAATTATAGGGTAAATAGCTCTAAAATAAGAAAACCCCTGGTGTCCTGTCAAAGAGGTACAGGAAACCTGGTCACTCATTTCTCCTGGCTGCCAGTTTTACTTCTGAGAAAGGCTATTGGTATAGTTTTTATTTTTTGACAGTGGTCCTTTGATTTTTGTAAAAATACATTCTAGAGTGTCACAGTGAAGAAAAAACAACTTAAAATCCCTGATCATCTTCCTCATGTTCAGTTTATTTAACTTTATGCGTGAAAAATGTTTTAGTTTTCCTCATTTTTGCACAACTTTGTCCCCACAAGTGATAGTTGGTCCCCACAAGTACAGTGGAATGCCAGTTTTTGGTCCTCAAAGCTGTTTAAACACACACACACACACACACACACACACACACACACACACACACACACACACACACACACACACACGGGACTGTCTATTATGGTTGGTGTGATTGTTGACCAAGTGTAAAATGTTGGAACCTGAATATAATGTTTGTTGCTGCTGTTCACAAACAGCTTATTCAGCAGTACCAAAGCGTTAGACAAACTAAACTGTTATTGATTTTTTTATTTTTTAATGCTGTCAGGTCTGGGACCATGAAAGTGTCTGCCAAGTTTTCCCGAACAAGAACTGCTTACATGGCTTGAAAAACTGCAAACATTATCATAAGCTTCCTTGGATTTAGTACCAGTGCAGGGTGTTATTTTGTTGCACGTAGGCTAAGAAAATAAAGTTTTACTCGCCATTTGGGCGTATGCTCTAGAGGCCAACTGATGAACCCTTCACAGGTCTGCTTTTTTTTACCCTTGTGGTTTGCAACTTACAGAAACCAAACTTTACAATTTTATACGCTAATGCAACAGTACCTTTAAATAAAATGCACACAAAAACACTAATTCATGTATTTTGTACATGTTCCAAAATCTCTTGCTCTAAAGCTTTATCCAATTCATATCAACATGTACACCAAGTTACAATTATGAACTGAATTGAAAGGAAACCAGAACACCTGAAGAAAACCCCAAAAGTAAAAAGACCTTCTTGCTGTTAGGAAAGAGTGTAACTCCGTGCCACTGACATACAAGACTGATAGAGAATCTATGGTCTATTGAATGAAATTTATTAAATTCTTTTTTTTATTTTTGTTTAACAGAATATAAATTTCAAAACATATGGGTATAGTTAATATTGAGAAATGGTGCAAATAAGTAAGTTTTATTGTACCTTTATGATCCTTGAAAAGGTACACACTATTACCTTGAAGTTCACTAATTAAAAACTGATAAATCTCAAGTGCACAAAGAGGAAACACACTGCGTTTGACCAGATCTGACCTCTGACTCATTATCTTCACAACTTATATGATCTCCATTTCTACTATTCTCACTGGTGAGTCACCATCCTACTCAGGGATTAATTAGCACAATGCAAGGTACACTGACCTGCAATTAAAGTGCAGAGGAGCTTTGATCTTATATAACAAGTATTCCATACATCTTCAGTAATTTTCAGTTGAAGGAATTAAGTGCTTGCACATGAAAAATGAAAATTTAAAATAATGTTGATCTCAATCAAGCAGGCATTGAAAAACGATTTTTCGAATGTTCATTGTTTTGTTTACTATTCGTTTGTCTTGTTAATCAGGCTGCTGCTGCTGACTTAAAAAAACAACTTTAATGTTTGCAGTTGTTAAAATACAAGCTCATAATTATCCAATGGGATAATTAGATACATTAACAAACTGTTCAGGAGCAGATACGGGTGAGTAGGAAAGTGAGTGTGTGACAGCGAGTGAATCATTATCCCATCACCCCAGCTGGTGAGGATGTGACACTTTGCTTGATATCGCTGGAATGAAAAAATCTCTCTTCCAAGTCAAGAACAGAGCTACTCTCAGGGTTCAAAAGGACTGAACCACAACAAAATATAAGGTTCATTTGAGTGCAGGGTGTGCTTGTGTCACACTCCTGCTGAACGAATCCCGCTCTGCTCTGATGGACGAGCACAGAAAACAAATGCTGGCAAAGAAGGAAAGTGTACTCCGTAAAATGCTTTGAAAACTGAATTTGTTTAAGTGTTGCACAAAATGCCTACAGCGAAAATATTATCAGTATTGTGCACGTTGTTTCCTTGTCACGATTATTGAATATATTGCTTCCATCAAAGCAAATTATTAAGATGTGCCAAATCAATGTAAAGTTCAAGATTTGAAGGATGTTAATTCTAATAATTATAAGCATAATTATAAAAAGTTATATAAAGCATGTCTGGGAAAGGTTCTGGGAAACATATAGTAAGCATATACTATACAGCCAGAGACTGCTTTACTTGGTTGTAAAGGCAGAACAAATTTCTTGACTCCTCAGGTCCAGTCCATGGGACTACATACTATATTCTAAAGATTTTAAAGATTTCTATTCAGTTGCAGACATCACTGTTATACCTGAACTTACACTCACCAGCCCCTTTGTTATGTACCTCTCTTCAACGGCTCTTAACTCTCTGCAAATGTCTAAGGAGCCAATCACAGGATAGCAACTCAGTTCATTTAGGCATGTAGACATGGTCAGTGCAAGTATGTAAAACGGAACATCAGAATGGTAAGAAAGGTAAGCATAACATCCTTGTTGTTGACAGACAGGCTGGTCTGATTATTTCAGAAGCTCCTGATCTGTTGGCATTTTCCTGCACAACCATGTGCAGAGTTTATAGTGAATGAGGTAAAGGAATTATCCAGACAGTGGCAGTTCTCTGGGTGAAAATGCTTTGAGATGATAGGAAGGCAACAGCAACTCAAATAACCATTTATTACAACCACGGTATGTCTCTGAACACACAACATGTTGAACCCTCAAGCAGATGGGCTTGAACGGTCTCTGGTCTGATGGGTCTCGAGCTATTCTGCAACATTAAGAGGATAGCCTCAGAATTGAGTATGAACAACATGAATGCATGGCTCCATCCTGTCTATTATTAGCGGTTCATCCTGTTGATGGTCTACTGGTGTGGGGGGTATTTTCTTGGCACTTTAGGCCCCTTGGTACCATGTGAGCATCGTTTAAATGGTGAAACCTAACTATCCCTTTGTGACCACAGTGTACCAATCTGATCACTGCTTCTAGCAAACTAGCGGACCATGTCACAAAGCTCGAATCACCTCCTACTGGTTTCTTCTGCATGAGCTCCATGTACTTAGATGACCTCTACAGATCTCCATTCAACAGAGCTTTGGGGAATCTGCCTCATGGATATAAAACTGACAAATCTGCAGCTGTGAGTCTATATCATTGAAATTATTCTTAACTGTTATATATTCAACGGTTTTAAAAGCTACTGAAAATTTAAAATGTTTTACGTCATGATGAGAATTATGAATGTCATTATTGAAGCCCAACTTTGCACATACAGTATACCGTTTCCTAATGTAGTGGAGTATTATATTTACTTTGTTGTTTCCTGAACTATACTTGTGCCAGTTTCTCTAAGTTACCATTATGGGGAAAATAAAAATTACATATTAGCTGACTGACTTACTATATCATTTATTTGTTTTATTATTACTTATTTTTTTAGTCTTTGCTCTCCTCTCTTGACTTCCCTATCATTCTAGTTTTTGTAGACCTTAACCATCTTCCCTCAGTCTGGTTCTGCCAGACTGGGTTGTGCTGCATAATATTTTAAGGTCTTTACCTTGGCACCATAATGAAATGGTTAGCAATGTCATTTTATACCATGGGTTTGTACCTCTTGGTCCGCTGTGTAGAGTTTGCATGTTCTCACGTGTCTGAAAACATATTAGGTTGATTCTAAATTAGCTGTTGGTGTGAACAGCTGTCAGCGTCTTTGTATTACACATGTTCAGGCTGTACCCTGCTCGTCGCCCAGCTAGGACTGACTCCAACATCCTGCAATTCTAGTTAGGTAAAAAAAAATGGATGGAATTCGACTAAAAAGCTTATTATGGCTAAAGACTTTGCATTCTCTGACAATTTGCACATTATGCCCGATGCAAATCACAGCTAGCATTAATTTGGAACTAAAGATTACAGTTTATATCTGACACCAACTCTCCTTAGCATTTGTTTTGTCTCCAACAACTTCTATTGAAATATGGTTGGGCTGAAACAACAGATGTTATTTTCTTCAACAGCCTATTTTTACTGCAGTAAAAACCAACAAACACTCATAATGTGCTCTTGGTTCATCTCTACCACATCTTTCACATTTCACATAGTCATTATGTTTCTTTCCTGTTAATGGCACTGAATTGTGCATCTTCAGCGAGTAAAACTATAATGCATTAAGCATCATTGTCAGCAAGAAGGAAAAAAAACATTTCTACTGTCTCCCTGTCTCGCTCTCTCTCTCTTTCTTTTTTTTTTAAAATGAATGTGATATATTTTTTTATCCTGTTGTTTACGACCACAAAGGAATTGCATTTTTCTAAGCATGTAAGAGCTGTTGATTTGAAGTGCTGATTCTGAATCTTAATGAGTGGGACATAATGAGCCAGCAGCATGAGTTGTCTCAGCTGATGGTTTATTCAGCGTCTGCTGAACTGATGGGAAGGCTTTTGAGCTGATAGTGTTATTTTTCTCCATGCTTGCATTGCTAAGATCATTTTCATTTTTCAATTGTCCCACCAAACAGAAAACACTGCATGTTACTGTCTGCAGAGTGGATGCAAGATTTATTGAGATATTTCATAAAAATCACTTTTAACACCCTGGTACTAGGATGCAAGGTAAAAAATTCAACATCTACTCCAATATTCTAATAATTAGGAAAAAAACACTTATGTATTCAAAGAGGAACACTGAAGCAAATTCTTTGAATAAGGCTCAGTTATACACTATTAACAATAAAATAAACTAGGCACAAAATTGTAATGTCTCAAGCAAGTAATCATCTGTGAGGTGAGTGAAGAAATAATTATGATAAAAGATGGTCTGCAGTGCATTTTCCCTCTGAATGTGCTCCACACATTTGATGAGGTGTTTGATTTCTGCGTCTGGGCATTCGTCTTGACTTGAAATGTGGGTTTATTAGTGCAGGAGTAACAAACCGTAAACCACAACCAGTTTTACTTGAGGGGTTGAAAAAAAAAAAAAAGAAACACACTGTTTCAAGCCAACCGCTCTTCTTTACAAGCCAAGGTCACTGCATCGGCCAAATGTGGCTGGCAGTACATTTGCCGTCCTGCACTCATACCTCTAAAGACTTGTGTCCTCACGGTGTAAACCATAAGCTCATTCCCCTGAGAAAAAGCCTGGGTCAAGCTGATGATTACATCAGGGGGGCAGGCTTGCCAAGTGTTACTATCAGTGCCAAATGCTCTGCTCTTTCTCTCACACATACCAGATTTGTCTACATGCCCATTCAGGCTCTGTCCTCCATTCTATTGTGTGTCTGTGTGTGTTAAACACTCTAGCTCACTCAAAGCAAAACTATTTTACTCAGACATTTTTTACTACTGTTCTCAGATTCTGAAACCCCTTTATGCTGTGAGTCGGTCACAGTACAACTCAACGGAGATCAGTATATATAATATATATATATATTTGCAGCCCTGCGACAGACTGGCGACCTGTCCAGGGTGTACCCCGCCTCTCGCCCTATGACAGCTGGGATAGGCTCCAGCGCCCCCCGCGACCCTGAAAAGGATAAGCGGAAGCGAATGGATGGATGGATGGATATATATTTGCACTGCCCTTCAAAAAAGGATTGAAAAAATCTGGAAATGGAGTTAAATTCAGAAGACTGTATTTCACTGCAGAATCCATTAGTGCACAGAAGACACGTCACACTTTAGCTGCTCCAGGATGTCGTCACTTTAACACAAATATTCTTTTTCGGGAACATAAAATCTAAAATATATTCACAGAGTTGATTGCGTAAGAACAAAAATAATTAAAACTCTGCACAGCTTCATTAAAGATGTAGAATATATATGAGCTCTATTTTGCTTTCATAGTACAGTTAATTAGTGTAATTAGGTTAATTTGGCATTGGTGTTTTGTTATTTTTTAATTCTTTAATACTAAAATTAAAATGTACCTTTTCAGTTGGTCATCATTTGCGCCGTAATGATGCAGTAACCAATCATGTAATGTAATGTGAGAGATCTAGAGGAAACCAGACAAACTCGACCACACTTTTTAACCTCCTGTTATGTTGGTTTCCAGGAACACCAATTATGTTCCTGGGTCAATTTGACCCGTGCATGTTTACTCATCCAAAAGTGTGAGAAACCCTGGCATTGATTATTTTACAATTTTCTTGTATAATTTTGATTTTTTTCATTTCCTTTAGTGATGCAGATGACATGTGACATCTCTTCTGTTCTGGGTCAATCTGACCCGCAACATAACAGGAGGCTGAGAACAGTAGACTGAGGACAGCATTCCTGGACCAACATGCAGCTTTTTTTTTGTAAACAGATTTAAAAATCCTGCTCCTTGGTTTTCAGTTAAAACAAAGATGTAGAAGAATGATGCTGCATTTATATTTCAGCTCAGACATATAGCATCTGTCTCATCATCACATCCAGTTCATTTCATGACTCAGAAGTGGTAACAAAACAGATGTGTGACAGAGAATAAAGGTAAAAAAGAATCAAGATTTACCTGCCAGAAGATGGTATCGATTGTGCTGCCCAGAAAGCCTTCTCTTGTTTCAGATGAGAGGAGCTTGGGACCAAGAATCGTCATGAACTCCTCAAAATCAACCTGCCCGTCCCCTGATGGTGAAAGAGAGGACAGATTGTTGATCAATGACGAAGCACTCATGGCATTTGTCATCTAACAAACATCTAAAAATTTTCCCAATAATAAAATCCATCATCGTTAGTTGTTTTCTATCCTATAATGTGATTTATTTTTCTTCTGTGAGCTGCAGATGCACAAAGGAAAGCAGTTATTAGTAAGCAGGAACCTGTGGAGCTGAAAAATCAAGTGCAGTTCCTCTAATGGCCACTTGTGGCAGATATAGTAGAATAGAATAGAATAGAATAGAATAATCCTTTAATTGTCCCACAAGGGGAAATTTGGGTGTAACAGCAGCAAGAAGACACATATACAAACTAACAGTACATAAGACACAGAACAGAAACATAAATAATTTTTACATATTTACATCAAGGACAAATACACATATTTACAGCCTGGTAGAAAAAATAAATTTTGATCTATGCAGCAACTTCCTTTTCATTAAAAAGCATGTGGAGGGTGCAGTTTTTACAGTTTAAATACAAAGTTAATTTATGCATTATTAAGAATGTGGCCAGTTTGACTGGCCTCTTGGAAAAAAGTGAATGTATAGACAGTCTTGAGGCCTCTGGAGATTCAAAAGGTTTCTACAATGTGTGGGAGAAAGTGTTGTTCCACCATAAACAGAATTCTGGATGCTGCGCTGTCTTCGCCCTATATTATTTGAGCCAGCATGCTTCAAATAACACAGTTCAATATGACATTTACTATTGAGATGAGACATAAGAAAAAAAACTGAGTTCTGACTAGATCTATAATGCAGACTGTGGAGCAGATCAAAGTTTGCAGCTACTTCATCACTCAAAACATGGAGTCCTGCCGTGAACATCAATTCCAGCAGCACTGATCTCAGATGCCTGCTGATAGTTGTTACAGCTACTGCCAGAACAAAGCATCAAAACTTTGAAGACGGGAACAATTCAAACAAACAGATCAGAGTTTTATATTGATCCAGCTGAATGCCCTTAAATGTATAGCCTTTTTTGTCTTATATAATGAAACCCCCAGCAGGGTTTCATTATCTTCCCTCTGTAGCGTTTGCCCGGTTTCATAGTTTCAGTGTTTAAATGACCCAAACCTACACTGACAATAGTTGCTGCACATTATAGGTTATGGGAATTGTGAAAAATGAGATGAGTTGGAAACAAAATCACCAAAGCCCATAGAGAATTGCAGTCTCCGGATTTCAAATAAATTTGCTCACAGACACACTCTGAATTCAGTCCTATTGAACAAAGGCATGACATAAAACCTAAATAAAGAGAAAGTTGATTTTGAACAACAAAACACGTTGAATTCTTTGTCATCTTTGGTCTTTCAAAACCTAGTTTGTCTTTCTTTTCTTTTTTGTGTCCTGTGTTTCTCTGTCACTGTTGTAAACTAATTGCTCTTCTCTCTTCTTCCCACCTGCTCCTGCTTTATGTGCAGATGAGTATCGGGCCTTGTCAGTGGAAAGTTACTGATGCAGGACACCTCTATCTGCCCCTACCACTCCCTTCAATAGCGACACCCACTCTGGAGGATGCTTGGCACAGTAACATGTCATTGACTTCTGCCCATACATATTCAGCAGGGCAAATGCAGGGCTACAGGCCAGATGAAGCAACATCAGGATTCGAGGATGTCAAGCTTGGAAGATGGATGGATGACAGTAGAGGTGAAGGTGGACTGGGTGAAAGGGTTCAAGGTAAGACAGGATGAAAAACAATCATGCATACATTTAGAACAGACTAGTATACACACATGTTATGGGAAGTTGTTTAAAGCGCCACTATTGTTTTTATACTAGGTAAGACTAAAGCATCTCAGGAAAAAAGACACCACCACCAATACCAAAGATGAATCATAATACTCCATATGCCATATTGTAACATGCACCTCCCACACAAGGTGCACTCTGCACTGCAGAGGCTGCAGCCCCCCTGGAGGTCCAGAGTGGAAATCAAGTGGGCAGAAAAAAATAAATGAATGAACGAATGATCAGCGAGTTAAATACCTGTTTGCGGCAATCCTAGGATATTTTCTGCTCTAGGGAATATGAAGAAGCTCCTCACAAAGCATGGGGGCATGAAGGAAACCGCTTCAGAATGAATAATTCTAAAGTAGCTCTGAAGTAATGACTAAAATAGCACTCCACTCAGCCACCTGCTTTCCCAGGAGTGACAGTCTGCATTTACTGGAACGAACTGATGGGCTTAAAGAATTAAAAGAAAAGTTTTCCTTTATTTTCTTTTTTTAGAAGGTTATTTTCTTTTTAATGCTGTAAATAGTAAAAGAATGTGATAAAAAAGGAAAAAGGAGAATGTAAGCTGGGGAATAACTTGCATTAAATGGTTGTGTCAGCTGTTAATTAGCTGTTGAAGGCATTTGGGGCCATGTGAGATGCCCTGAGATGCCCGTACGATTGTGTCAATTTGATTTGAGGTCCAAGTAGGACAGACACTGTTAAACACACAAACCATAACACCTACAAACATTAAACCTTATGGAATAATCCAAAATCCTCCCCCTACTACTTTTAACTAGTACGCCTAAACTACTGAACATAGGTGGTAACTTTTCTTTTTTGACTGATATCTTTGAGAAATGTGGTTTAAATTAATTTGTCACTGAAATCTTTGCCTCTCTGTGTTTGCTCAATTTGTCTGTCATGCCAAAAATGTAACATTTTTAAAACTTTCCGCTCTCTTTTGACAGCTCCTCAGAAACCCATCAACTAAAAAGTGAGTTAAAGTGACTCTTAAGGATTTGCTGCATGGAAGGCAGATCGTGGACCCAAATGCAGAACTTGGCAGACAGAAAATAAACTCAAAATCCACCTTTAATGCTGATCACTCACAGGTAATCCAATTCACAGAGCAGGGAATCCAAAATGTACAAAAATCATAACACACAGGGCAAGGAAACAAACCGCAAAGAGGGATGACATGACAAAGGACAATAGGAGATAATATATACACAGATCAGGCATAACATTGTGACCACTAAAACAATAACAAAAGATGTCTCTTTATCATGGCTCTTGTTAACAGGTGGGTTATATTAGGAAGCATGTGAATGTTTTGCCCTCAGAGTTCATGTCTTAGAAGCAGGGGGGGAAAAAGGCAAGCAATCTGAGTGAGTCTAAACACAGGCCAAATTGTGAATGTTAGACAAATGGATCAGAGCATCTCCAAAACTGCAGTTTTTGTGGAGTGTTCCCAGTTTGCAGTGGTCAGCATATATCAAAAGTGGCCCAATGAAAGAACAGTGGGGAACCAGAGACAGGGTCATGGGCAACCAAGGCTCTCTGATGCATGTGGGGAGCAAAGGCTGGCCTGTGTGGTCCGATCTAACGGATGAGTTACCGTTGTTCAGATTGTTGAAAAAGTCAATGCTGGTTCTGATAGGAAGGTGTCAGAATACACAATGTATTACAGTTTGGATGAGACTGCATAGCTGCAGGCAGGCTGACCCCTGTCAGCTGCCAAAAGCACCAACAATGGGCATGTGAGGATCAGAACTGGACCATGGAGCAATGGAAAAGATTGCCTTGTCTGAAGAATCGTGTTTTCTTTCACATCATGTGGCTGGTCGGGTACTTACCTGGGGAATACCTGCTACTAAAATGCACTATAAGAGGAAGGCAAGCCAACCGAGGCAGTGTGCTGCTTTGGGGAATGTTCTGCCGGGAAACTTTGGCTTCTGCCATTTATGTTGAATATGAATGTTACTTTGACACTTACCACCTACTTAATCATTGTTGCAGGCGATGTACATCCTTTCATGGGAACGGTATTCCCTAAAGTTGGGGTGGGCAACTCCAGGCCTCAAGGGCCGGTGTCCTGCAGGTTTTAGATGTGTCCTTGATCCAACACAGCTGATTCAAATGGCTAAATTACCTCCTCAACATGTCTTGCAGTTCTCCAGAGGCCTGGTAATGAACTAATCATTTGATTCAGGTGTGTTGAGCCAGGGTGAGATCTAAAACCTGCAGGATGCCCGCCCTCGAGGCCTGGAATTGTCCACCCCTGCCCTAAAGGCTATGGCCTCTTTCAGCAAGATGATGTGCCCTGCCACAAAGGAAAAGTGCTTCAGAAATGGTTTGAGGAGCACAAAAGTGAGTTTCAGGTGTTGACTTGGCCTCAAAAGTTTCCCAGGCTCAATCCAATCATGCATCTGTGGGATGTACTGGACAAACAAGTTTGATCAAGCCCCGCCGCATAACTTACAGGACTCAAAGGATCTATTGCCAGCATCTTGGTGCCAGCTACACAACACATCTTCAGGAGTCTAGTGTAGTGTGACCAGCACAATATTAGGGAGGTGGTCACAGTGTTATGCCTGATTTGTGTGCATATGTCAGATAACAAGGGGAGAGGTAAAAGGTGGGAGGAGAGCTAAAACGAATATAGAAAACAAGACAAAGGAAGTAAAACCCAACAACAACCAAATAGAACAGAAAAACAAGACTAACTTGACACAAGGAGACAAAATTGAAGAAACACAATGGCAACACAAAAGGTATCAACAAGGACTAAAAAAGGTACAGACAACAAAAACCTCATAAACACGAAAAAGCCAAAAATAACACGCTTAAAGAAAACTATAAAGAATATAGAGCTTTAATGTCTGAAAACCAAAAGAAAGCATGAACCTGCAGAAATTGAAAACAGTAAAAAAAAATTAAGGGCATTAAAAAATTATCTCCAGTGTGAGAAAGCGGAGCTATGAACAATCTCAGGATTTAGCAATACACACAAAATCCACTGATTTATGTGCATATTACTACAGCGAGCATTAAATCGTTTACCCCAGTGTTGTACATTTTATTCCCTCCACTTCTAAGAAGGTGTTTCTCCCCAGTGGTGCTGTCAGGAAGGCAGCTCCTCTGGGAAACAATGTGTTCAGTTTGCTTCTTGCTACATTGTTGTATCGGTTTATGTAATTCCAAGCCTGTGTGCATGAATACTTCTACAACGTGCATTAACACATGCATTAGTTCAGTTGTTTTAGTAGCACCCAAACTTTTTACTTTCATTACAGAAGATAAACCAGATAAAAACTCGTGTGCAAACTGAATGACAACAAGCCATGTTGATTGTCCAATTTGATAATTACTACTGTTTAAATTATTCCTCGATGCTGTACCAAACATGCACAAAGCCTCAAAGAAAAACAAACAAACCACAGTACAGGGTAATTCACTCTTCCCTAAAACACCACAGTTGCATCTCAGCTCCCATTTTGATGTATCCGCAGTTTCTGACAGCTGAACATTATGCACAAAGTCACTGAGTCACTTTCTGTGTCTGTCATAGCCCAAGCCACCTGCTTTTGAACAGTTTCTTCCTGTGTTATGTCACAACCAAGCATTTCATTTCAGCTGGAAACAGAACAATGAATTATTAAAGAAATATGCAGAATCCTGCTCACTGTAAAGATAACAAATCAGGCAAATGACAGGAGGGAATAAAAGCAAATGTTGGTATTCAGAATTGACAGATTGAAGACATGACCATTATCAGTACAACAAAGAACAAGTGTAATCTGAGTGAACAACAAAGACTGGTGCAATGCTGTGATTAGGAACAAAGAAGAGGAGTCACACCTCTGCATGAAGGGCAAACAGAGCTCAGCAACTATCACATGGATTGGTTTGGCAGAAGAGAGAAGCAGAACACATAACCGATCAGTATCTTCTGGAGATCAGCTGGAGTTGGCAGCTGGGCAAAGAATCAATGGCTGTGAAAGAGCCTCACAGCTGCCCACCTGGCCAGGATACAATCACCATCATCCATTCCCACTCATCTGCTAATACCCTTACTCTCCCTCATTCAGCGCCCCCTTGACGCTCTTCATCAATACATTGCTGGACATACACACGAGAAGAGAATTGCTGAATTGCAAAATAATTTCTTTCAAACAACATGTGCTGAATTTTTTTCTTATATTTGTTTGTGCACTGTGTGTTTCTTTGAGGTCATTTAGCTCATGCAGGATTTGATGTGTGTGTTGGCAGATGACAATACCCATAACATTTCCAGTTAAGCTCCCAGTACTCCACAGTTCCATGTTTTAAGCCTATTTGGAAACACAACCTACCTCCTACTGGCCTCCTGCATTAGTGCCATCTCTTTTTTGATCCGAGTTACCTTATTCTATGTTCATTTTCAAAATTAGACTGTATCCTGACTCTGTATTCAGCCAGCTCCAGCATTCAATACTGCCCAAATAAAGAAAAATCCCCAGTATTTTGCTAAAGACATTTATCGATACAAACAAATTGACCTAGTTGATTAAAAGAGGTTTTTGAAACCACAGCAAACTCAGATTCAATACACTAAGATAAATGACAAGAAAGGGAATAAATAAACAAACAGCTCTGGACGTTGGTGACAAAAGCTGCTGTGACAAAAGTAACCTCAACTTCTGGTTGCGGCAGACGATGCAACAAGATCCGGCCCTGAGGCACAGCAGCAGTTAGGGTCTCCGGGGATTCTGTGGTGGATGAGTCAGAAGCATAAAGGCAGTCTAACTTCTTAAACTTTAATATTCAGCCTTGAACATTTATAGTATTCCACTCTTTCTGAGACTGAAAAGTACTTATCAAAGCCTCTGATAGAAACATGAAAAATGTGAATATTTTTTCAGCAATCTGACATTTGCATATTGCATTTTCCCATCCCAGTTTTATATAATTTTAAGAGTCTACCCTTTATTAAATGTCAGTCACAGTTAACGTAGACGACCGTATTGGCAGAAATGCTCTGTGCAAAAGAAGAGAAAGCTTAAGTTTGTATTTTCTTGGTGCTGAGAGTGTTCTCTCTGAGGACAAAAAGTTCAAATGTCTCAGGTGAGGACAGTGCTGCAGAAATAAAACTCAGCTAATTTCTTTATGTTGCAAGAATCTTATACATGTTGTTGTTATAATGCATTTTTTTAAATGTACTTTCACACACCAGACTGTCAAGTTATGAAGGAACTACAATGACATTATACAAATTGTACTTGCTGGGCAACCATTGTGAAAACCCACCTAACCGACAAAAACTATGCCCATCTCACGCATGCATACTTTTGATTAATCTCCAAATTTCTTCATTTACTTTGCTCTCCTTGGGCATCAATTTCACTTTGATAATTCAATGTGTCAAGAGGATAAAGCAAGTAGCTGAAAACAAGAATAGTACAAAGTCATGCAGGCATGAATAAATGTTTTATGCATGAGACGGTGGGAGATGTAATCAGTGCATCTGAAGCCTAAAGAGTGAACAGAGAAATATTGCAGTTTACCGTAGATATTTGTGAAGTTACCCGTTGATAAGACAATAAAAACTGACGGTGTGTACATTTTTATTATGCAACACATGAGGGAAGATCCCATTCTGCACTGCACAGAGCATTTTTACATGTGTGTGTGTGTACATGTGACTCACCATCCATGTCTAGTCTCTGCATGATAATGGCCAGCTCCACCTCACTGGGCATGTAACCCAGAGACCGCATGGCCATGCCCAGCTCCTGTTTGGAAATGAACCCGTTTCCATCACGATCCAGCACCTTAAACGCCTCTCTGATCTCTGCCAAGACAAACAGGATATCGACTCAGCATCTATAAATAGGGCTTACCCCTCCTGCTCCCAGTTTGGGGAATCAAACACTTATTCAGCGTAGTTATTTTTCTTGGTCTTTCGCATTTCTGGGATTCCTTTCTTTGGCAATGATATGCTTCTTGAGACTTTTATTTCACAATACATTCAATGAAGTCAAACTTTCACCTCATTCATCATCATCATCATCATCTTCTTCCCTCTCCCTTACTTCCTGTCTGACCTAGCTTTGGGCTGTGTGATGCAATTGGTCTCGCACCACTGCCTCAAGTTAACAAGATCAATTCAGACCATTGATTCATTTTCTCCACCTGCTGTCACAGCCACTGTCACCTCAGCTTTTCATGATTTCACCTTCTCCACTGTAACCTGCTGGTATATGATATTATCTTTGATTGGCGCTTTTTGAGGAATGTATACAAAAAAGAAATCAATTTGAGCCAAAGGTTCACACTTCAGAATGCTCTAATATCCCTAATAGGGTCAACGCAGACATGTAGTTCTGGCTGTGAACAGAAAAGCTGAATCCACCTTCTATTTAAACCTTCTGTCTATGAGGGGCAGCCAATCAGGAGAAACTTGGCTCAAAGTGGGAGAGAAAAGGCATTCAAATTGTTCATTTAAGTCAATGAATGAACTTAAGAACTGCACTGAGGCCGATTATGAGGCAAATTATTATTATTTTTAACTGTATATTATGTCGACTCCAAGAATAAAAACATAAAATCTAAAATGAGCAGATTAGGTCTGCTTCAATCATCCAAAGCTACGCTAAAAGAGGTAGTTAGAGTGGGACTTGCTTCACTGCTTTTCGTCCCTTATAAGCGTTAAATTTGTGACCTTTAGGATATTGGATTTTTCCTTCAGTCGATAGAACCATTTACTGTGTAGAATAACACCCCTACCTATGCTATTCAACAGATAAGAGAAAAACACATTTTCATCTTCCCATCCTGCTAAACATCCTTCTTTGTTGTTGCCTAATAAACACTGAAGCCTTGTTTTTTGCTGTAGTGTGGTTTAGCATGTTCTGGCTGTTCGAGTCACCAGTGCTTATGAGAATACATGTAACAGCAGGGAAGATAAACTACAGGGGAATAATAAAACTGAAAATACCAATTTGGTGAAGCTCCTGTGTAACGTTCAGCTCCTTTTGCGATTGAAAGCAATGTTGATTCAGCTAAATGATCATTTTACAGTGTAGTTTGCCTTCTGTTGAATAAGACTGCAAACATACAGTCAGAGAAGGACTACTTTTGTCGCCACCGTTTATCATTGCACAGTGTTTTTAAACTCACAAGGTATGTAAAAATTTTGCACTGTTAATGGACCATTCATCATCACAGAACGAAAAAAAAGTTTATTCCCACAGCCACAGGTGTGAATGTATGTGTAGTAAAGCAGTGAAGACAGTGTAGTGAAGACAAGGGATGAGTGGATCTGCATTCTTACACAGTGACCATCAGAAAATCTTGACCCAGATACACCAGAAACCCCAAAATGTTACCCGGTGACTTCCTAGATGCGGCTTCCCACACTGGTCACATCATTTGATAAGAGAATAAGTTCCTCATATAAAAACTGTTTCTGCTTTATAGAATGATTTGAGAAAGCTTTAAATTGATAATGAACATGCATATTCAATACCATTTATCTGGATGTACCGTTTTCAGTAGGAGAAACGTTTCATCACTCATCCAAATGACTTCTTTAGTCATCTGAGCAACTGAAGCTGAGCTCACCAATTCTCAGACCAGAGACAAAAATGCCTTATTTTTACACAGCTGGTTCAGTAACTGCTTGATGTGTGATCAAGCCATCAGTAAAAGAAGTCAGCAGGCTTCACTGTGCTTTAATAAATACATATTTCATAAGTGTGCCTACAGATAAGAGAGGATGCATGGTAAGAAAAGGGAGAGAGACGGACAGGCGTCTGGTGTTTTTTTTAAATAGAAGAGGAATGTCACTTCTCTGAAGAACACTATGACTGCATGACATGCATGAGCACGCTGTTGAGCACTGAATAATTTGAGACGGGAGAGCACAGTAGATGGTTTATGGGGGCGATCGTGGCTCAAGAGTTGGGAGTTCGCCTTGTAATCGGAAGGTTGCCAGTTCGAGCCCCAGCTTGGACAGTCTCAGTCGTTGTGTCCTTGGGCAAGACACTTCACCCGTTGCCTACTGGTGGTGGTCAGAGGGCCCTGTGGCGCCAGTGTCCAGCAGCCTCGCCTCTGTCAGTGCACCCCAGGGTGGCTGTGGCTGCAATGTAGCTTGCCATCACCAGTGTGTGAATGGGTGGATGACTGGTTGTGTAAAGTGCTTTGGGGTCCTTAGGGACTAGAAAAGCGCTACACAAATGCAGGCCATTTACCATGGTTTAACCCAATCCTTCCCAGGAAATGTAAAAGCAGAGGACATTTACCAAATCACTATGGAAGCAACAACAACAACAATAAAAAACAGTCACAATCAGTTTACATCACATCCGAGACTCAGAATCAAATCCCTGCAAACAAAATGTATATTTGATGGTAGCTAGTGTTTGTTTTTGTAATATTCTCACAAGTGCATAAAAGTAATCAAAAAATGGTTGGATGATAGCAAATATTTTAATGACAAATGAGAAAGAAAAAAAAAAGTCTTAAATAAATGACATTGTGTTGCAATTAACTGCTTTGCAAAGCAACACACTAAAAGCATTTTATCTTCTCGCAAATGATTGGGAATAATAAAGGATAAATGGTGTGTAAATAATGAATTGTGCCATTAAGCAAAGAAGAGTGCCAACTGTAGATAAATAAGAGGATTTTGTCCCTGTTGACCTTTTTCAAAATGGCACGCTACTCCTTCCCCAACCAGCTGGTCCTGAGCACGTAAAACATCATCATCGTTTGCAAGAACACGAGACACTTTTCTGGAAATAATGTGTCCCAGGACACACACACACACACACACACACACACACACACAAATGCTAACAACCCATCACATCAAAGGCATACATATTAGTTTTCCTGCAGTGTACCTCATGCATAAATGATTGATTTATGATTCTAATTAGTTGTAAGTGTAGGTGTGTGTGTGTGTGTGTGTGTGAGTGAGAGTGTGTGTGAGCAGATGCCTGTCTCCCTGTGTTAGAGAGAGGTCTTATATTCATACCCCCAACACAGTATTACATGGGTATTTTTAAATTGGTATTTGTTTTAATGTATTTAAGTATTTTTAATGTTAACAAATTGTTGTATATTTGTGTTACATAGAAAACCGATTTTATTCATTTGTACCTTCATTTTTTTTTCACTAATTCTTATGTTTTTTGTTTCTGAAATCTCAAAAGGCCTGATTTGGATTGTGGGATTGTTTAAAGAACATTATTAAAAAATTAAGTGGTATATTTATAATACCTCAAGTGCAGTTTGACTTCAATTTTCAGAGAGAATAAAATAACTGATTGATGCAGACACAATGAATGAACATTACATTGTTAGATAAATGTCTGAAGACATTTTTCAGAGGCTGCCTGACTTTAAATTATAATTTTAACCGTTTTTAAATAATAATAATAATAATAATAATAATAATAATAACAACAATAACAACAACAACAACTTTTATTATTAGAGTTTGGTGCTGTGTTAATGACTAAGTATTGGATTCTGTACTGTGTTATCCAGTGTGACTGGGGTAAAGGAAAACACAGGCAGCACCATGGACAGTTCCCCAAGCTCCTCCTCAGATGAGTTGTTTATTGAAAACTGTGTGACTGTATGTGTGATTCTTTGTGTTTGTTGCAGGATGCAAGAACTATACATCAGGTACTCTCCACGCTAATTGCACAACCAGTTTCTTCCCTATTGGTAACTGTCCTGGTGCTCGTAGAAAACAGAAGTGGGAACAGCTTCTTTTATCCCACTGGAGTTGGAAATGTTTGTTGTGTGTCTCTTTGAGTCTCTCTTCAGGTTGGCTGAAGGAACTCTAAATTACCCGTAGACTTCCTGCCATCTGCTCTAACTCAGCATGCTTTGTGAAAGAAGAGCCAGGAAGAATTTCTTGCACCACCCTCACAAAACCTTTAGAAAAAACTGAACTCACCCAGGTCTGCCTCTGTGGATGCATATTCATCTGAATTTGTGGTGGAGTGTTTCGATACTATTTGATATTATGGTGTCTGTCATCCGGGCTATTACATTAGAACTGTCCCAGTGCACCTTCAGAATTACACTGAATGAAATGTCAGCTGTGTGATGAAAATAGTTCAATAAATTTAGTTTTCAGTCATAAAAGATTTAAAAATTCATTATGTCTTGAAATTCAAACTTTTGAACTAGTTTAAATTCTCTCAAGCTGCCCTGTGGTAACAGATGAAGTCATCTGATTTGCATAAAACTTGAAAGATGAAGACTCTCTAGGAGTTTCTGTAAATTCACACATGCAACCAAAGGTCAATGACCTCATGCAACTCTCACCCTGGAGTACTAACCTCACTCAGCAACAGCATGACTAAGAGATCACATAAGGTCAAAGCATACAGTTAATCATTTGATCTTCTGTAAGTAGCAGTTTTCAAATATTATGAGATTATGATCAATTTTGTGAAACTTCACAGCCCCAATATTACTGAGAGTCATGTAATAATAACATCTTTGTAATAAATGCTCAGTTTGTTCTTCCAGGATCTAACGCCACAGACTAACATGGTTTTCCCTGATATATTCCGGATGGACCAGAGAGTACACAGGGAAGGAAAAGTCTTGAAGTTTTGTTGTTTGTGCTTGTACTTGGTAAGGAAAGGCTTATTATTCTGCAAAAAGCTCTTTTCTGGGCCTTCCTTACACCATAATTAAATTTATGTAACGAATAAGACAAAAACTGTCCACTTTTAAAGAAACCAATGAGGTGCAAAGAGGTTACAAATGGCTTTTAGAGCTTCTTAAGATTACACTCAGGTCACAGAGCAAGGGCAACGCTGCAAAAAGGCTTGTGTGGAATGGCATGAACAATATTTCACATTCAGATGATCAGAGAACAGCTTATCGAGTGCGTTTCTGAGAATTAGTTATAAATCCTACATCTTACAAGAGATTTTCCCCATTCTAGTTATAAGAAAATACACGGAAACGTGAACTCTCTTTGATGCTGTAACATGGAGTGAAAACACTGGTCAGGATCAACCTCACATATTAAAGTTGCCTTTCTTCCAGTGCAGCTTCTGGTGAACAACTGCCAGCAGTCTCGTAATGACTGACATATTTTAAATCTTACAGTGGTGTACCTACTGTGAGAAACACTTAAGAGCCTGCTGTTATCTTCAGTAATCCCTGCTGGCAGCAGCAGCTCCTCCTGAGAGATAAAACATTAACAAACTAAACAACAAACTCAACAGCTGAATGATTCCACACTACCAGTCATATGAGAGCTCAGCCTGCAGCTGCAAGGTTTTTAATACACCTGGACACACAGTAAATATTGTGAAGCAGAAGTGTTACATGTGCAGAACGCAGAGGCTGAGTAATCTGTATCAGGGGACTGAAACTGAAGGGCTACAGGGGTTAAAAGTTTACAAGTCTGTTATTTTTCCAGAGTGGAATGATTGCCCCACAAATATCTTTAATGACTCTAAAAACCAAAAAATTTGGGTGCACACATTTGAATTTATTTTGGATGGACATACAGGCTCAAATAGTAGTGCTGAAGATTCTATAATGTTGTTTAACTTTACAAGGCCAAGGCCAATTAACCTATCAGTGATCACTATTGAATAAAGCTGGCAGTTTGTCTTTGTCAGGATAAGAAGGATTTGTTAGACAGCACTCACTGGATTAAACAATACTCATAACAATGGGAAAGTCAGAGTCAGTGAAGACAGTGATAATCTAAAGATCTTCTAATGATTGAAAACTGTAGATTAACACAAGATAGAAAAGTCTCTTGGAGTCAATTTTAAACAACTGTAGATTCAAAGTTCAAAGTTATTTGGACACCATTTTACCAAAGTCTGGATGAACACTGAAACTGTCACCCTCAGATGAGAGGAAATTGCCTGAGATGTTCAGGGACCAGGAAACTGCTGGATCACTAGCAGCACTGTCCACAATAAATTGAGTTTTATATCACCATGCACTAAGAGGGTGCGGCTTAAAAAAGAAGCTCCTGCTCCAAAAATCAACACTTTCAAACTTGACTGAAATTTGTAGCTGCCCACTTGGACAAGCCAAATGGCTTCTGGAGAAAAGTTTTATGGTCAGACAAGATAAAGATTGGCCTCAATGAAAAAAGATGTGCTTGCATGCAAAAAAAAGTGAGGCTTTCAAACTCTGTATCAACTGTGGTGGTAACAGCATGCACTGGGGCTGTTTTGTTTCAAGTGGTACTGGTACAGGTGGATGGAGTACTGAGGAAGGAGAACTACCTCCAAATTCCTCAACTTCACCTCAAATCAACATCTGGAAGGCTAAAACTTGGACACAACTGGATGTTCCAACAGGACAAAGATCCCAAATACACATGAAAGCAGGCTAATATTCTGGAATATTGTAAGATGTATAACTTCTGGAACTACCTTACCACACCATAGTTGTTTTTAAAAAATGGCTTAAAAAACAAACAAACTAATCAATACTAAAAATTAGGATCATCACCGACAGTCCCCTCTTTATCTCCTCTAGTTGGCACAAAACTTCACACTGCACCTGCAGACAGCCAAGCACACAGTTGCTCCCCTCACCACAAGTCGTGGTTTTATTCCGACATGCAATTCCCCAGAAAAGCTTCTTGTTTCTTCTTTAATTTCTAAATGACATAGTGGACATTGGTAGCAATCACAGACATCACTGGGAAAAGTAACCTGCACGACTGAGACACATTTTGTTAACAATATCAGTTATGAGGGCCTGAGTGAGTCACACCTGGTTCTACTGACTTTCACTATTCAAACTAGTGACCTGTCTGCAAACCCACTGTAATACCATCCAGCATATAATTCAGGGTAAATACTTATGCAGTAATTACAGTGCTGGCAGGCTACAGTGACTCAGTCATAGCGTTTTTAAATGGACCTCATCAGGACCCTATAACCACAGATCATTTCGTATTCACTAAACAGCGTGAACCCATTGAAACAGGAATGAGGAATTCACACACAGCAAATCCCTTCGTGCATATTAAAACTCCGTCCTGACAGAGTATCTGGCCATTACCATGCCTTGCAATGCCAATTTTCCAGGCAGCAGCTTAATGTTGCATCAAAAGATTAATATTTTCAAGGTCTTGGGAAGTCTAGCTTGTTTGCTACCTGTGAGGTTGCTATTGCTGACTCCAGCAGACCATTATTGATCAGGTTTGTGTTGTACGGGCCCAGGTGATTACTCTCAGACATACTGCAAAACAAAGGGTTCATAAACACAGCGTCTGGGACAGAGAGAGGCCAGCAGACCACAAATGCTCCTGGTAAGATAAGCTATGTAGAGAATACTGCATTTCTGTGGCTGGTTGACTCGGTGAGGCAGATGCTGCTCGTGTTGTAGCGCCGCATTGTCTCTCAAAGCGTTTCTGGCAATAAAATGAACAGAACAGACTCTTTTGGGGGGGAAAAGAGATCCACATAGATTTAGAGTCTACAGTGTGGACAGGCTTATCGTCCAAAATACTTGTTTTTTTATTTTACACATAATTTTTTCCCTTTACACACAGTCAAATATTCTTTAAATGTTCAATACCTTTGTTGGGTTTCAATTACAGGCTAATTGTTCTCTGACCTTTTTGTAACTTTTTCCTAAGTTTTTTGTTGCTAATGCACAACCATGTCCTGCAGTGGTACTTCTGAGAAAAAAAAACTCGTAAAATATGTATGTGGGGTAATCAGGTTGTTAGTTCTTAACTGTTGCAAATCTGCAACGTCTGCCTGGAGAGGGTTAACTCTGTTCCTACACCCTGCTTAAGCTGGCATGAAGTGTAACTAAACATGAAGCCACAGTGGCTTTATAATCATTTGTATGCAGCAACATTTCCAGGTCACACTATTTAAGTCTAAAAAGTGTGTTTTGTTTTTTTAACTCAAGGCCTGGACTTGTGTTTGTTGCATAAATAAGTTAACAGTTGGTGAATAAAAGCCTAAACCTGGCTTTGCTTTTGCTGAAGACACAAAACACATCATTTTTTATTTATTTTTTAATAGAAGATCCTTTATGGATGATTTTCTTCTCAGGTTTGAGTAACAACATATAGCAGTAATGAATATTAATATATTAGCTGCATGATGTTGCCAATTACTATGTTGGTAGGAAGATTGTAAGCAGCCTATTCACTTTGAATAAATCATCAAGGATAAGGAAGGGAGGACAGTAGCCAGTTTACAGAAGAGTCCTACCGTCAAGCTCCTCAACAGAGATGCTGGCCAACACATCGCTGTCACTGTCGGACAGCGAGCGGCTCAGGTAGTTCCCCTTGTAGAGCAGGCCTGCCGTTACATGGTGGAACGGCATCTTCTCCCTGAGAGACAATAGAAGAAATCATTTAGACAGCAGTGAGGGTAGAAAAGAGGAGCTGTACAGGAGTCTTCTCTCTTGGAGGATTAATTCCAAAAACAAACCATTAAAAGCCCACCTTACACATTTCTAAAAACAGCAGCTTCTGTTTGTGACATTTCACGGTCCCCACAACATCACTGTAGAATTGACTTATTAGGGTTTCAAATTAGCCACAGAAAAAGAAAAAACTGTGAGAATTGATTTGCGAGCTGCGCAGGTTCCCTTTCAAACAAAACTTACAATTAAGTCAAGAAGAAAATAAGAAATAATCAGATTTTAAAGCGACAGTTTCGCTCATTTGTGACTCTGGCACTGCTAAAACAAATCCAATAGGCGCGGCATAAACATGCTTCATAAATGAAACAGAACTCATTCACTAAATGGAAAGTAACACAGCGTGTAGCTCGAGGTGAATGTGCTGAATTCATGTCTACGTTAGGTGCATATGAGCATGCCTGTGTGCAATGTAGGTGCAAATGAGTCTGAAGTAATTAATTATTCAATAAATTAAAGCTCAAGGGCACAGGGGGAAAGTAAAAGCACTGAGATCTTAGTGATAAGATCTCCGACAGGATTTCATCTAGATGAGCCCTTTGAGGAAATGCTTCTTTGACATAATGGAGGATTTTTAGAATGAACTGAATGATCTGCACCAAACTAAAGAATCACATTTTTCATTGTTTCATCTCCTTTACGGGTTAAGTTGACAGCAGAGCAGAGTTTCATACATCTCACAGTTATGAGAGCTTAGACAAAAATATTTAGAATACATCTAAATGTGAAAAGGGAAAAGATTTTACACTCTTAGGGTTACAGTAATTTTATGCCCTCAAAATCTGTTAGTTTATATTTAGAGGTTTTTATGACAAAGGCATGCTGCTCATTCTTCTTGCAAAACCAAAATAACAACAACCATAAGCCAGGGGTGATCTTTTCTTAGCCTTCACTGAAGGTTTTAGAGGAGTTTATAGTTATACATTAATATTGCCCTCTTTGTTTGTTTCTTTTATCTCAAAAGGTTTATTTTCCTACATCCTGCAACAACGATCAGCCATCTGTCGCCTCGCAGTTCACAACCGGCCTCTGCATCTTGCATGTTTGTCAGTTTAATAAGCATGCACATCAAGACGTCTGCAGCTCCGCCTATTAGGAGCAGCTTTTTCTTGCGCGTAATGTCAGGATTTTTCATTTCCTAATTCATCAATTATTCAGCCATTTCTCAGCTGTCATTTTGAATATTACAATCATCCCTCTTGTCCGCTCTTTCAACTTTATCGCTACGAGCCAACCCACATGATATCAGCTGATTTACACAGGTACTTTTCTGCATTTGTGTTGCCTGGGGAACTATTGATCAGAATGGCTACCATGTAAGGGCGACTTTCAATTCATATCAGAAATCAACACATGGCTTATTATGATAACAAGAATCATATTGAAAATATTTTGAAAGCAGACAATGGAGACACAAATTAATTAAAAGGCAGTTTGTGGTGCAAACTTTTGGTTTTGTAGGATGAAACAGCACTGTGTGTACTCTCAGGGTGGAGGGAAATTGTGGCTTCCATTGTGAGTTTTCTCACTTTCATTCGATTCTGCATTCAGCAGAAAAGCTCACACTAATCAAGACTAAGAATGAATGACATAATGACACTCAGCAGCAGAAATCCAATTCTTACTTTTTACATTCCTGGGATGGTTGTTGAGCATCTTAACAGGTAGTAAGAGTTTATGTGCAAGCTAGAATTATTAGTCTGTTGGATTGCTGGAATTTTAAACACCAGCAGTAATTAAATTGTTGAGTTGTTATTATTATTATTTTTTTAAATCAGTCATCTGTGTACCTGATCTCACCAAAAACCCAGTTTAGTAGTTGTTTGGTTGAAAATGAATCACATGGTGACATTTTTTCCTTAAATTCCCTAAATCAAGCATGACCTTTAAGTTATACTAGGTTTAACCTGGTATGCTGCTGTGGCAGACATATTCAATTATTTCCACACATTCATAGAGTAAAGAATCATTTTAGAATACATAAATGAAGCATGATGTTAGTTCAAGCAGAGCACTGAAGTCAGTGGTATTAGCCATTTCAGATCTTCACACGTTTCAATCTGACACTTCCCGCTATCACTCTGCTGATTCAGTTATGCCCACACCACTCCATCACAATTCCTTCGATCTCTTCCTCATGTGCTATTCATGCTATCATTTGATTTGACTAAGATTTGTTAAATTAAATGCACACTGTAAAACACTTCCTGATAGGTTTGTAGAGGAATATACTGTCTTGTGTAAATACTGGCTACTTGCAGTCTTCCTACCACTGCACATATTTATGGTGTAATACAGTATTTTTAGTGACAGTGGAAATTAATGTAAATGTTAAAATTGAAATAGCTGACTGACATCTTACAGTTAATGGCACAAAATATTTATTCATGCCAAATATGTCCATTTACGTTTCAATTTCAAAATGTAAAGAAAAAAAACGACTATGAAATATAAAAATAAATATAGACTAATGTAATTACACATCAATACGGTACGGAGCCCCGCAAGGGACATGGGAGAAAAAAAAATTAAGACGGACTTTTGCGAGATCTCGCAAAACAAACTCGGGATCTTGCAAACGTTTTAGCCGCATTCTTCGGAGGCCGCCAGCTCAAAGCCGACTGGGAGGACGGTGTTCGGCTGTAGTAGGTCTCGACCTCCCGTTAGCTTCGAGATGGTGCGTGTCAGACATCTCCGAAAACGTCGGAGCACTTTTTCAAATATGTGATCTTCTAATCCGAGCAGATATTTGACGTTTACACAGCTACATTTACGCCTCAAAATATTTTAAAAGTTTATTTTGTGACCCAGAAAGAGTAATATTACAACTAAGTAGCTGCCGCCATTGTTGGAATTCAACATTTGCGAGATGTCGCAAAACTTTTGCGAGATCCCGAGTTAGTTTTGCGAGATGTCGCAAAAGTTTATCGTAATTTTATTTTCTCCCATATCCCTTGCGGGGCTCCGTACATCAAGGCTATGGGACATTAAGAAAGGATACGATTTAGATAACACTTTACTAAAATATCTCAAGGATATGGTGTTTAATAACGGAAAAGATAAAGTGTGAAATAATGTGCTGAGACCATGAAACACTGACCTTCAACCCCTTAAAAAGACAGTGTAGAACAGAGCGCTTCACAGTTTTCAGCATCATTAGATCTGATTAAATTGATCAAGGTCTCAGCTGAAGAAGCTAATTTGCCCTTCAGGAACAAAGCATGCAGTAATCACTTAAATCAGAAGTGATCTTCCCTTCATCTAATCCTCACTCTCTGCATGCTGTGATATATATATATTAGATGAACGGGAAAAGGAGGCAAGATCATGGAATTTAATACTCAGATCGAGTGCCTGATAAAAGTGAACCACAGAAATCAGCAGATGTTCCTGAGGATTTTACTGAAATGGCACAGAATGACAAATTCTGTATATGTATTTGAAGATGGACGATTACAAACCGTTACAAACAACTGGTTTCACTCGTTTACTTATTTAAATCACCGATTGTTTTAGAAATATTACAACATGATCCGCTCGAATGTCATCACTGCGCTCGTTCTGACTGACAAAAAGCCTAAAATCCAGCTCACAATGACAAAGAATTAAGAAAAGCACCATATCCTCACACATTTAAGAGACCATCCATAAAGCAATTAATCCACTAATTGTTTCATTTTTACTAGAATGGATTAGAAGATATTTTGCCCAAAAGTACATTTTATGTAAATTCACAAAAGAACATGGCACTAAAAGCAGATGAAACCCGCCCTTTAGTTTTATAGGATAGTAACTCAAATTTTACAATAGGTTGAGGCCATTAGCTGATGCTGTTACACAAAGTGACTTTCAGTCTGTGAGGGAATGAGCTAGGAGTCAGAATCTGGCTCAAGGACAGTGTATGAATTGACTGAACACTATTGTTGATGTTCGCACTAGCTGTGATTAGACCTGTGGCATTTAATCATGGGCCGAGCGGTCACATCAAGAGTCTTGATTTTTTAAGAGGTTCTGTACTAAAGGTGACAGCTAAATATGACAGGTGAGAAGGAGTTGGTCACAGATAAAAGTCTGAAGTCTCTAATTTTTTTAGATCCTCAACTTTCATCCCAAAGATAAAAGTAATAAGATTAAAAGCTCAAAAAAAGAACACAGAACTGTTCTGCAATGTCTAACCACAAACCTTGACATTAAAACTTAACCACGAACATGATTTTAAAAACAGATCTTCCTCAGATGGATAAAAGTCCATGAATGTTTTTAACAGTCATGCTTTAAAAAAAAACAAAAAACAAAAAAAAGGCTGAAGTTGAGTATGAGCAAAGTGAAGCTCATGTTTCCTTTTTTCATGATTAAAGTTCCCACAGATGACTCATGGTAGATGGTTGTGTAAATACGGATGACAATCAGTAATATAATAAAGACATTTTAAAAGCCACTTTTTATTTGAAGGTGGCAACTCTAAGAAAATTAAATGCCATTTGGAGCATTCACAGCTTTGTTTTCAAAGCATTTTAATCACTTTAAATATTAGTATTACACATTAGCTGAAGGGAGAACAAACTATTAATGCACCAATTTAATACTCTTAAGACTTTCTAGTCCTGTAAAGACTGGGTCACTGCAAAAATGAACCCTATTACACCTGAGACATAAATAAAATCTCACTAAAGTTGCATGCCTTACGGGGAAAGCATTACTTGTGCTGACACTTCAAGGATAATACAAAGGTGACATGACTAATCAAAACTGTTTGACCTCAAAGGAAGAAGCAGGAAGCTGCAATTATGCAGCTGCCATTAAAATGTCTTATGTCCTCAAATAACTGGCAGGAAGACATGACGAACTCATTCCACTGCAAACTGTCCATCAACTGGATGCCAAAGATTACAGTCACAAAAAATGTTGAACATGCACATCAAAAGCCAAAACAATCCCAAATGTTAAAAATTATAAACCACTAAATATTTCATTTTTATGGGCAGATACTCTCCAAATGCTCTTTTTTAATGTTTGTTTGAATATAATGGAATTGAGCTGTAATAAAAATACGTTCTTTCAATTCAATAATTTTCATACCATTTTAGCACTACAATTTAAGCACAATGGACTTCCATTTAAGGTGTATTCATGTAAATGTCCAGAAACAGTCACTATCTCTCTGAACAAAAAATATATGATGTGATATAAATGATCAAACTGAGTTTCACCAATATACTGATGCTTTGCCTCATAACTATACAAACAACTCAGTCCCTTGAATCCCTCACCTCTCTTCTCCTATAAGAAATCACTAATTGACCCATGACCGCATCAAAAGTGCAAAAGCAGCCCGTCCTCATTTCTGAGGTTTCACGTTTGAAAAAAAGCAAAACCTGATGAAAGAGCACAGCCTTACTCAGAGCTTCCTGCATGACAAGGAGGCCAGATGGCAATTTCTTACATCAGACCCTGCAGCACAACAGCCAACAGCAATGGGCCAATACAGAGCGGGACACGAGGAGAACAATGTGTACCAACAGCAGCCGCTCCAGCCACAAGATCAGCTTCGTAATGGACATAATACAGTGACAGCTTTGTGTAAAAATACATTCTCCATCAAAGATGTAACAGCAAAACAAAACCACCTGATGCGATGTCACAGACTGAAGTTTGGCTACACTGGCAGATTTCTTGAAAAGGTCCAACCACAGAAATAAATGCAGCAGAAACTTTGTGTGTAGTTAGATCATTTTTCATCACAGAGATTAAAATGAGAGCATAGTCTGTCAACTGGTCATAAAATAAATTGCCAATTAGAGAAATGACAGATGTTAAAATAAAAACAATGAAAAAAATAATAATTTCCAGACCAAACCAGAAGTTGGTCATTTCGGTTACAATGGTGTTTCTGTGGTGTGAGGCTCTTTGGTGCCATCTGATGACTCAGTTTGTGTAAACACATTGACCATAAGACGATATTATACAATACAGCGAATGCACAACACAGCTGCTAAAACAGACCTGAAAACAAAGTAATCCCTTCTCAAAAGTCATGGTGACACTTATTTAATTGCCTGTTGCTTTTGATCATTCAACTTTATCTATTCGAATGGTGTGCAAGGTGACAAGTCACAACAGGCAATGAAACAAATTTCTGTTGAAATCATAACGTGAAAAACATTTCCATTTGTCAATGAAATATGGACTTTTTGTGAAATTAAATTATGGCTCTATGACTTCCAGTGCCATCGACTGGGCAGCAAAGGCACACAAGGGGTTTAAACATTGGCCAAGTGAGTGCAAAGCCAATTCATCAAACCATCACTACAAAGCTGAATTCAATCTCCAAACTGAGAAAAGAAAAGACGGGAGTGTTCCACAGAAGTGCCACCTCTCTGCACATATTATCAGCTGCTCCCTGCAGCAACAGACCATTTCTCTGTTTCTCCCATATGATGATTCTTACCCACACTGGTGGCTGAGATTGTACTCTGTAGGATACTGCAGCACAACAGGCTCTCTTGCCGGACTCTCCACCACGTCCACTGTCCCATCATCCCTCAGGTATGGGTTGCCCGGCAAGTCTCCATTTACCTCCGCATGTGTCTCTGGCGATGGCATGCTGGAGGGCTCCACCATCTGAGGATCCGGCTCTGTGACCTCCTCCTCCATCAGTCTTTTATATGCAGTGCCTCCAGCAGCAGCAGTACAGTGCCTGTCCACAAACCACTGAACCCGGCTGCCTCCACAGTTTGGGTTTGTCCCAGAGCAGCAGCATCAGTTCCCTGAAATCCGTTGTTAATATTTGAGCAGTGAGAGCAGCAGGTACGGTAGCTCCTCTCACACTCCACTCTTGGCTTCTTACTCACTCCCGCCGTCCCTCCCTCTCCTGTCTGTCTCCCTCGTTCCCCCCCTCTCCTTACTCGCTCGCTCACTCTACAGCGCAAACATTCCTCCACATGGGGAAATGGAGTGAGGGCTCATTAGTGAGTCCCGATGACAGACTCAGCTCTGCTTGCCTGCCTGCGGCTGTACTGGCAAAGTACACACGGAGAAGCTACAGAGAGGGAGAAAGGGCGAGGCGAAAAGAAAGGGAGAGATACAGAGGAAGAAAAAGAAAATAAAGACACGTGAATTATTAGAGATTAATTAGAGACGAAAAAAGACGAAAAACAGGGAAATTGAAAGAAAAATGATAGGTAACGTGAAAAAGGCTGAAAGGGTGTTTTTGTACAGACGGTCCCAATAACCCAGTGGGTTTTGCTTACAGTGCGCTCTGCAGGTCTACACGGGGACCTGCTGGGAGAAACCACAGAGAGCGGAACATGTTGGGAGAGTCTTATAAGAGCGTGCGCCACCGTGTGGAGCAGGAGTGCGCGCTGGACGCCTCGCAACAGGAGGATGGGGATGGTGGAAGGGGGGCGGCGTCCCGGCAGGGGGTCCACAGTGAGAAGTCCTTCCTCACATCGACCCAAGATACATACAAGACAGACACTTTCCGCGCTTTCTTGTCATCAGTGTGATAGAAATGACATTTTCCAACAGCTACCATCATCACTAACAGCATCCACCCTCTCATTTAAACACCTTCAGCTCAGATCTTATGCTGTTTGAGTCAAAGCTCACATGCGTCTCAGAAACACCTACTTCAGTCGAAAATATATCTCAACCCGATTTTGCTTAAGCTAAACCACATTCATGTTTTTGTTTTAAGGAACAATGTGCTAGACTTTATTAGACTGAAATCTTGCGCAAATGTCAGTGCATAGAAGGGAAAACGAAGTATCATGCGGACTTATGTTCAAGCCTATTTTTCACCCAGTCTCCACAGTGTCTGCATAGGCACAAAAAACTGCAGCGAAAATCACCCGCAGATTCTTACGAGTGGACATCCGCTGGTTCTGACGGGGCCAAACAACAACAGGTGTGGGGCTGAGCGCAGCACTTGCGTGATTAAATGTGGACAAAGAAAAAAAATCCCCATTTTCCAATGATACGCTGCAGCCAATTCATTGCCCAGTGAAGATATTTTATACCCTGAATTCCACTGCTTACCTCTGAGGCTGTTAGATGTCTGAAGGTGAGCTGTCAAATCCGTTAATCGATGCTCGCAGTAGGCTCCAGTTTAGAGACTTGGGGTGGACTCCTCAATCAGCCGTGTCGATCGATCCTGACGACGGTGATCCTGTTGATTGCTTTCTTATTAGTTAGTTATTCCTTTGTTTTGACAGTGCAGCGTGGCCATGCTACACCGGCAGGGCAGCGTGTGTTTTAATAGCTTCTGAAGTCCAGCAGCAGTTGGACACATCTATTCGAGTTGCACTTTTTTGCCAAACTCTCATCAGCATTTAAAATATTTTATCATCTAGCTGTAGCCCCTAATACTCACAGAGACTGCGGAACCTAATAAAAAAAAAAAATCACTGCCCTGGGTCTGTTGTTTCAAACTCACAATCCAAGGAGTGAAGATCCACACACACAAGTGCCGAGCGTCAGTACGATTGATGAGAGCAGCCCAGTGCCCAACAGAGACGCTTCAATCCAAACCAATACGCAACCGAGCAGGAAAGCAGCGGATTGGCTGTTTTTACTTGTTTGCTTATATCGTGGTCTATCGTCTCATTTCCAAGCGGAGGAAACACCTGCACCGTTTTGAAAACACCTAACCGGACACATTTCTTCTGGTTACCCCGCCTCTTCTCCGAATTTCAGACGTGACATCGTGCCAAACCAGCCAAAATAAGTTTGTGTGTTAGGATTATTTCAAATTAATTTACTGCCAGCAACAGAAAACATATTTCCTAATACATTCTGTTTCCAATACAATACAACAATTTCTCTTCCCTGCTCCAATATTCATGTATTTGCTCCTCAGAGAGCTTAGTTTTTACAGGTTTTTCACCAACGCTCAGTCATCATTTCTGCCCTGCTTCACCAAACAAAGCCTTAATCACACATTCTCTCTCCACTTCAGACTGCTGAACAATGGCTTATGTTTACCAGAACCCAAAACAAGACTGATGACTAAAAACGGCAACAAACTCTCTGATGAATGACTGAATATATCAGAAAGGCTTGCAGTGACATTCTGCAGGTGCAGTGTGTTCTTTTGAACAACATGTCTCCTTAAGAAAAAGAGAAATTTATAATGAATGAAGTTCAGAACTGAGCAAAGACATGCATTTACAGAATGAAGTTATCCTGTATAGGAGTAGAAGTAGAAGAAGAAGAAATCTATAGCTGAAAGCTGCTGCTAAAAATAACGTTACTATCCTGATATGTCGCCCAAACAAAAAGCTAAAGCAATTCTGATTATTAGTGCACTGCCAGACAGTCATCTACCATACAGTATAATATGATGTGAAGAAAGAAAGACCCCTAAAAAGCCCATAAGAAAAGAAATGGATGTATTTACTTCCCATTGTGTCATTATTAGTCTTTTTTTTATGATGTGTCTCATTAACTAAAAGGCTTCCCAGATTTTTTCCACCCCTCTGTTTATCACTACCACCACCACATTCCCAAATTTCTTCTTTTTCACTGCACGCTATTAAATGTCCATATTTGGTGCACTGATCATGTATATGATATATTGCCTTAAGGATATTTTGTCTTATTGGCGGACATGCAGGCAGATTCAAACAGAAACAGGGAATTAGTTTACCTTAATGAGGAGAAATACTGTGAGAGAACAGCCGTGAGCAAACCACGGACATCTCCCAGAAAGTCTGAGAGTATCTGGTACCTAATATGAGAAAGGAAGTTGTTTACCTCAACCTCCTTTACTATACCAGTTTGAGCAGAATACACTGCAGACCTCATTAGATAGGTGTTTCTCAGGTTCTCATGTCTCAGCAGGCCCACGTGGCCCTTCAGTTTGGTTGCTTTTTGTTCAAGGTTAACGTGAGAGTGATATACGTTTTACTTTTCAGTGTTGCCAGTTCACATTTTAATAGTTAATGAAAGCTGTTCCCAGAAAATAAACTTTCTTCAAAGGAATCAAAATACAGAGAGACTTAGTATTTAGTTGGTGATTTGCAGGTGAAAATACTTTTCAGTGTCTGTGTTTAAATATGAGGACTTTGTTTGCAATTAGCCAGCATTTCAGCAACCGGAGGCCCCAGCTTTGTTGCAATACAGTACGTGAAATGCTTTTTTGATGATTATTTGCAGCCTCTATGCATACAAATACAAAATTTTAACCAAATGTAATTTTACCTTGACATTTTTTTCAGTTCTGAGGCAGTGTTTATATACAGAAAGACTATAACAATGGGAACTTATCTCCAAATGAGTCGCTAAAGTCATTTAAAGAAGCTGACCAGTAATGAAAATAATACGTGGTTTTCTGTTCAATAATGATTAGAAGTCAGCGGCTGTTTTCTGCTGAAGGCTACGAGGCTGACGGCAGAGCTCTTTCCACACACCCACTCACTTTCTTTATTCCTATTCCTGTCAGTTTAATCAAATGAATGCCTATGTCTAACAGAGTATTGTATGTTTAATAGTGGTATTCTAGATTCAGGGTAATGTGCCCACTAGGAATGCCAAAGGACAAAAAAGGTCCTGCCAAAAGTGCCACCCACGTTTATACTGTCAGGGTTGCAACAATTATTTTTCACATTTTAGGCATTTGGAAGGAGTCACCCGGTCTGACTTGGAGTGAGTCAGCAGGCAGACAATTTGGTTACAGTGTAGTCTGAGAAACGCTGGATGTACTGCATATTGACTAATAACAGTTTTCTCCAATAAACATGAAATTCCTTTTTATCAAGCGAGCACAAAACCCCGTGCATTGCAAAGCTGCCACGCACTGCATGGGGTTATTAGAAGCAAGTGTACATGTGACTCTTGTTCAAGAAGGTCAAGGCAAAAACAAAGGTTTTATACACAGTCCATGATCTGTTACAGACTATCAAGAAACTACTTGTGAATATAAAAGATGGATGAGATCAACACATCTGTTAGTGAATCCTGTTTTCATGTCTTACGTTGAGTGGTTTCAATGTTGCCATATTGGTGTTTTGAATCCAGATGTGATGAGGGAGGAGCAATGTGAGGGACAGTGCTTGTTTTTAGGGTCACAGCTTGTCAGTAACACAGTATACCTGCCATGACTATAATGAGGACCAGAATTTATAAAATTAATGTCTCATTATGTTCAGTAATGTTTCCTCAACACATATCTACTGTGTTGCTGCTCTGGACTCTAGACATCAGCAACAGGCAGAAATGTTTTTATGAAACAGTTCATTTTTTTTTTTTTTTTTACAGTGTCCTGTACATTGCAATCAGAGTAGAGAAATCACCCTGATCCAGCTGATTGTGAGTTCCGGTGAGGTCTATTATTTACCTGCAGATTGACCCTCATGCTGTTAGAAGTGCATACATAAATACTCTTTGGTAGGAACAGCCTGTAACTCCGTAGCTGCTTAAATACACTGTGACACCAGCATTAGAGGGTTACTGTTTGGATTTACGTGGATGTTGTGACAAAAATATATTCCATTGATTAAAAGGAGCTTATAGGATGGGAGTTATGCTGGTTCTGTGAATGTAAAAACAACAAGAGAAGACAAACAACTAATCCAACTCAAGATTATCTTTTGTTTGTCTTATAACTAATTGAAAAGGAGCTTCTCATTGAGGCTGTGCTATAAAGAAACCCCTATAATAGGTAAACAAGTAAGCTTGGTAGGTCATTAACCAAGCAATTTAGAGGAAGTATGTTTGAATAAATTGCAGTCTTAGCAGTTTTTTTCAGCTCTGGGCTTAGGATACACCTCAAGCAGGCAGCGTTGAAAGCTATTTTGATATTAGCTTTTCTGCACACACACATCCGAACATGCACATACAGCTACCATGCATCACGAAACCAATCTGTGCTTAGTTCAGCCAAAGAAAGCTCATCACCATGAGGTGTGTGTATGTGCATGTGTCAGTGGGACAGCATTTCTGAGCCTGTGTGTGTGTGTGTGTGTGTGTGTGTGTGTGTGTGTGTTCTTGATGGAATGAGTCACAATGTCTCTGGTTTTGCTGTGGCTTCATGTAACTTTTCAAAATGGAATCTAATGCGTCAATTCATCTGCTCTGGATTTGCTGAAACAAAATTAAAGTCCTCAACGATGAGGCTTGACAGCAGCTGAAGACCACAAAGCTTCTCCCTGCTGCTTATCTCTGTAGGGGACAAAGAGGAGGACTGTCTTTTTAGAACTATGTGAATACTAAATGGCTATTGTCAGAGGCATGATTCGGAATATCTCATTCATTGCATTATGATTCGGTGAAATGGGAGCTTACCATCCATGTCTTTAAAGCAATGGTATGAGCTCTGGTTTAAAACCAAACTGAAATAACCAACGCTAATAACAATCCTTATGAATATGATTTTGGACTTCAGCACTAGGGAAAAATAGAGTTTGATCAACAGTATTTCTGTGACAATAATGTTATGACACGGTGGCAAAAAGACTTTCTCTGAATGTATTGGCAAAAGGCAGAGAACACCTAGAACAAGTTGCTGCTCCATCACACACAAGCAGTCCAACACATTCACACTGAGATTCACACTTCTGGCAGTTTAGAGCCTTTAGTGTCACTTTCCTCCCACAGTTCAAAGACAGGACCTGTTAACTAGCAGCTTTTCAAATTGCCTGCTTTCCAATTGATGCTGTGAGGACAAATAATAGTACAAATAAATCTGATTAAGTAAATGCAAAAATACACCCTGGCGATTTTTATAATTCAGCAAGAGTTTAGATATTTTATTTATTTATTTTTCTGGGGAAAAAACCTTTCAGTTCAAGTTCAAGTCCTGTCTGAGGAACATAGTGCAGTCAGTTCACGGTTACCATGGTTTAGCCTGTTATTGACAGAAGGAGCTGTGGCTAAATATAATTGAGCAAGTCTCTTCTTCTGCACGGAGGTCAGATCCATGGCTTCTGAAAAATAAAAAACCATCACGCTGGGTGGTCAGGTATCTGGAGAGCAGACGAAATACAAATTTCAAAGCTGTGCTGTTGTCATGGATCAAGTGAGAGACAAGGTTATTCTAGTTAAAATATATGTGAACAAATATTGTAGTTAACTAAGATTTAAAAAGAAAGAAAGAAAGCTTCTAAGAAAACGATGAAAAATCAACTAAAATTACTTTTAACTTGGAAAACTAACCAAAACAAAACAGAGGAAATATTCTTAGTTTTAGTATTTGTTAGTTTAGTTATTTTTTAACTCAGATTTTTAAACAATAAGAATTAAACTAAAACCAGAAAACTTATTCTGGAAACTAAATGAAACTAAACTGATTTAAGAACAAAAGAATACTAACCCCAGTGAGAGACGGTTCTGATTTAAGGCAAATGTCCTGCTTTAACAGACATATTTTAAAATAGCTCCACAATTGTTTACATTACATTAATATTTTTCACATTAAACTGATTCACTTACTCAACATCAGCTTCTTAATCACCAAAAACTGCAGTGAACAGGCTGGAGTTACACATCACAGCAGCCTGTCTGTAAATGTGCCAAAATAACCTTATTGGATATGAATCATGAATGAAGGAGAACTGATCTAAAGAGAGGTGATTTAAAAAGGAGAGCATTTCATATGGTAATCTTCAGTTGGTGGTTACAGTATAAGAATATTTTAGAAAGATTTCTGTCCTAGAAATCTGTGTCTCTCTGTCTAAAATTTTCAGGGATATTTTGTTGCATTTTTGTTGGTAAAAGTTGCATTTGCATGTTTTCATTAAAATAGAATTATTTTCAGAGTTTGACAAAACTTCGTGCAAGTACTTCCAGAAAGTTACTACAGTACCAACACTTCGGGGGGCGGGGTGAAACCGCTGTGAGACCTTGCCCCATCCTATCATGTGACCTACTGAGGTCACCTGAGTCATCAAGGTGCGAGTTGGGTTTGAAGCACCTGGGATGGGATTTTAAGACTGCATTGTAGTTGGCTGATAGATGGAGATGTAAGCCGACACCTCTATTCAATGATTATTCACAGCAGACATGCATAGCCTCCTTTGCTCCTCTTTCAAACCATCTGTCTTCTCACATGGCACATCATGGCACATTAAGGGCAAGCACAATGGTGCAGTGGCCTCCCATTAAAAAGGTCCTGGGTTTGAATCTACCCGCCAGCTGGAGGGCCTCTGTCCAAGGCATGCATGGGGTTAGTCCTTACTTGTGATTCTGAACTGGCCATAGGTGTGAGTGGTTGCTTATCGCTTAGCTTTTGTCTTATGACAGCTGGGAGAGGGTGTCAACTCCCCTTCCTGACCCTGAACTGGTTAAGCAGAAGAAGATGGATGGATGCTCCCTGATGGATGGAGCAAGTATCACAGGTCTTTATTTCAGTCACCTTGTGCAACCCAGACTTGTTGTCTGCTAACCTGCCTCTCATCCATTCATCAGTCAAACTGAGCAGCAGATAGCGAACCACAGGACATAAAGGTTACAGAATAATGTGCTCTAAACCCACCAATAGGCTCGCTGAGACGACACACAGTCTCCATGAGACAGAAACATATAAATAGCATATGACAACCTTTTTGAAATCCAGACTGTTACTGTGTCTCTCTTTCTCTCAATTTAAATGATAATATATTTAAAAGGAGATGTACTGAGAGCATTGTGTGCTCCCAGTACATGTACACTGACTCTTTGTTGCCACGTTGTTTATTCTAATGAGCATCCTTAAAGTCTTAATGCAAGATTTAGTGTACATACAGACACAGCCACCAACTGTAAGTGGATGAAAACAGGATAGAGCCAAGTCAATTATTCTTACATGAAATTGTGCTACATATGCTTCCTGGACATAGAACATTGAATGAACTATCTCTGGCTTTCTGGCTGAGATTGTAATTTAGCATATTTTTATGATGTGCACCAGTTCGTAGAAACTTTCTTACAGTGCCTTCAACTACAACAGCATCCTAACTTAATACATAACCATTTAAGTCACTTTATATAATGAAGAAGGTTTTGATGCTCAGAGAAGGAAGTTCAACTCTTTACAAATTGGATTTGCTTTTGATAGGATCTTGGAAACTTATTCTTCAGACCTAATCTACTCTGGAGCAGATTAGTTTAAGATAAAGGATCTATACATATAAAACAAAAACCTAATAACCAATAAAGCCTTGCACTGGAAGTCAGTCTGTGTTATGTTTTTAGATGTGCTTATTTTTTGCTCTCAGACAGTTTAACACTGATAAAGTTAAAGCTGAAAGAATATCTAAGAATAAGTTTTACATAACATAGGAATTTCTTCATTGAACCAATTCATTAATTCAATGAAATACAGAAGTAATTATAGGCGTCATTATGGCACCTCGGTGATGGGCAGTGAAGTTTGCTAAATGAGACGATCTCTTTTTCCTTAGATTGCCTTTTTTGGATTTAATTTTAGATTGATTTTTTTTAATGTAGAGCTTTTCTATTATTTGTGGCCACTCAAAAGTCTTGAAGTGCACCCATTAATACAGTGCTTTTCATACAGAGCTTTTACATGTGCACAGTCCCTCTTTCTGCTCTGCTCTCCTCCGCTTTAGCTCTAGGAGCTGTGTTGCTTTCAGACTGCATTATCAGCTTCATATTTTTCTAATATTATAGTTTCCTTCTTGTTTTTATGTTACTCTGTGGATTGGGCCTGCCCATGTTTGTGACTGATCATACTCACGGGTAAATTGATAGATTGATTAGATTGATAGATTGGTAGATTATAGATTCCGGGTTATGTTAATGAGGTAACAAGTGGTAACCTCTGGAGCTGAAAAATGAAGCCAAGGCTTAAATGACGCGGTTCCTTTCATGGGACTTGAGGCTGGCTCCAAAAAATAAACAATCCTCATAGACTATCACATGAAAATAACAAACTTTACAGCAGAGAAGTTCATAACGTCTGCATATGTTTACATACTGGAGTGAGGGGATTGCTGTCTTAAGTGACAGGTGTGCTGACATGGGTAGTAGTATGAAATTTTGTTGAATGAAATTCTAGTATTTTATTATTTTGTTACCATCCATCCTCTTCTGCTTATCTAATTCAGGGTCACAGGGAGACTGGAGCCTATCCCAGCTGCCACGGCGTGAGAGCTGATAGGTGCCTCTTGGGTTGGTACAGTATATGAATGAAGGTGACTCATGTGACTCTTATATTACAGTAGGTGAAGCCAGAAAAGGGAGATATAGCCTGGTCATTTTGTACTTTCTTCATACTTAATTTTGTGAAATTAGGTATTTTGACTTGGATACAAGTTATTTTGCAGGTCAACATTAATGGTGCTGAAGAAAGCAAAAAAGAAAGTAAAGAAGTTTAACCTTCAGCTTGATTTTGCTAATTGCTTTTGATGGTGTCAAATGTTTGCATGGACGTTTCCCCTTTTATTCACCGAGTTGTGAAACAGACCATATGACAGCTGAGCCTGAGGAAAGAAACAATGATCCAGGACACACAGCAGGCAATTAGCACCTATCTCTCCTAATCAGTCTGCGCCCTGCATGCATTTCAGCACTCATTATTGAGACAGATTTTCTATGATTCATCGCATTGCTGTGTGATTTACCACCACTCAGCAGTCAGGCGAGAATTCATTACACCATTAGAATGCAAATCCTCCTTTGAAAATAAAGCATCAATATGCGAGGTGATGCTTTCATTAGACGGTCATTTGGTTAATTGAGTCACTTTGTTTTAAGAGGGAATTAGCATATGAGCTAAATCAAGGTCGTTCGCCCCACCTGTCTCATACAGACACGACACGCTACAACCAACCAATACAGCATCCCAATACTTCTGGGGGCAAATGTCAGTTTTTAAGCAGTTGCATCTTTGAGTAACGCACTATGACGACCCAGATGATAAATGAGTGAGCAAAGTTAATTTAGTCAACCAATAGGAGGTCAGGTGTATGTGTTGATAGAGCATTTGTGGGCTTGTACTAACAGTTGAGCTTCACTGCTGCTTCAAGTGATGTGACAAATGAATTTGAGTGCACGAGAAAGAAGCTGGAGCAGAACGATTCCCATCACACATTCTCGGGGTGTGATTTGTGCTCTCCTGCCACATTTGAACCACAGCAATCTGAACATGTAACATAAGAACTGAAGGAAAATGCATTAGCTTGTAATAAAGCATTATAATACCAGATATGGGTCCCTGTTTCAGTTGTGTGAGGCTTTTATTTTTTTCAGCAGTTTCCTCTTTGGCAGCAGGCATCCTAACATTTGGCTCCTGCTCCCTTGAAATCTGTTGATTTGACAGAGTGCCTGTTACGTTTCGGTGTGTCAGTGTTTTGTTTTTGCATGACTTATGTATTTCCTGCTTTACTTTGAAAGTCTGTGTTATCTTAGTGTGTTCAGTTTACATTTTTCCCTGTCTCGTCAGTTCTAATTTGCCCCAGCTGTGTTTCCCTCCTGTGGTCCATTTCCTGATTGCTCCCTCTATGTATTTAAACCCTGTGTTTCAGTGTGTCATGGTCGCGATCTCCCCCGTGTTGTAAATAGTTTGGTGTTTTTGTTGTAAATAAATAGTCTGTTGTAAATAGTTGTGAATGGGTTTGTTAATATTTTTGTTTGAGACACCTTTGTTTTGGGATTTTGGTGGAGGGCCTTCGTGGTTTTATTTTCCTTATTTTTATTTTCCTGCGTTGCACCCCGGTTGCCTAGGCCGGGGTGTAACATATGGGGGCTCGTCCGGGATTGCCTTCGCTGGGGGGGTCCGGGGACTGCCCCAGCCTTTGTCGTCTGCTGGAGGGTCCGTGGGACCGCTCCAGCCTCCGTCGTCTGCTGGAGGGTCAGTGGGGCCGCTCCAGCCTTCATTCGCCTTCGCTGGATGGTCCGTGGGACCGCTCCAGCCTTCGTCGTCTGCTGGAGGGTCCGTGGGACCGCTCCAGCCTCCGTCGTCTGCTGGAGGGTCAGTGGGGCCGCTCCAGCCTTCATTCGCCTTCGCTGAAGGGTCCGAGGGACCACTCCAGCCTTCATCCGCCTTCGCTGGATGGTCCGTGGGACCGCTCCAGCCTTCGTCGTCTGCTGGAGGGTCGGTGGGGCCGCTCCAGCCGTCATCAGCTTCGTCTGCCTTCGCTGAGGGGAGGGTCCGTGGGACCGCCCCAGCCTTTGTCGTCGCTGGAGGGTCTGTGGGACCGCTCCAGCCTTCATCTGCCTTCGCTGGAGAGTCCGAGGGACCGCTCCGGCCTTCGTCTGCTGGAGGGTCAGTGGGACCGCTCCAGCCTTCGTCAGCCTTCGTTTGTCTTCACTGGAGGGTCCGTGGGACCGCTCCAGCCTCCGTCGTCTGCTGGAGGGTCAGTGGGACCGCTCCAGCCTTCATCAGCCTTCGTCCGTCTTCGCTGGAGGGTCCGTTGGAGGGACCGCTTCAGCCTTCGTCCGCCTTCGCTGGAGGGTCCGAGGCACCGCTCCGGCCTTCGTCTGCCTTTGCTGGAGGGTCCGAGGCACCGCTTCAGTCTTCGTTTGTCTTCGCTGGAGGGTCCGAGGCACCGCTCCAGCCTTCGTCTGCCTTCGCTGGAGGGTCCGTGGGACCGCTCCAGACTTCATCCGTCTTCGCTGGAGGGTCCGTGGGACCGCTCCAGCCTCCACCAGCCTTCATCCGGTTTTGATCAAACATTTCACTTGGGGTTACATGTTTGATTTTTGGGTAGGGGGAAATGTTACGTTTCGGTGTGTCAGTGTTTTGTTTTTGCATGACTTATGTATTTCCTGCTTTACTTTGAAAGTCTGTGTTATCTTAGTGTGTTCAGTTTACATTTTTCCCTGTCTCGTCAGTTCTAATTTGCCCCAGCTGTGTTTCCCTCCTGTGGTCCATTTCCTGATTGCTCCCTCTATGTATTTAAACCCTGTGTTTCAGTGTGTCATGGTCGCGATCTCCCCCGTGTTGTAAATAGTTTGGTGTTTTTGTTGTAAATAAATAGTCTGTTGTAAATAGTTGTGAATGGGTTTGTTAATATTTTTGTTTGAGACACCTTTGTTTTGGGATTTTGGTGGAGGGCCTTCGTGGTTTTATTTTCCTTTTATTTTCCTGCGTTGCACCCCGGTTGCCTAGGCCGGGGTGTAACAGTGCCGATACACTCGTCCCTGCACGTCTGAATTCATTTATGTACAGACAGACAAGCAAAGCAGTCACAGAAGCTTCTGAATGTACAGGTACTATAGATATAAACACAGCTGGGTGTAAGCAGGCTTATAGGTCAGCCTTTTCAGACATTTTAGACCAAAGATGAACAATGAGCATGTCATTATTCAAAGCACAATACACCAAAGAAAGTATTCAGTAGAGTACACTATGTATATTTATTCTTTTTTTCATTTCTTGTCACAGCCCCACTAGAAAATCCCCCACAAAATAATATTTAAAATAAGCCTCAGTTCACTCACATGACTCTGTTAACACTAATGCTGACATTCACATTACTAAAAAGATTAGTTTTGTTATATAATATTGTCATAAATCATGAGGAGACATATCTAAATCTACTGTCAGCAGGCAACTTAAAAGTGCGAAGGGTCACCTGACAACAGGAAGTCAAAGATTTGACTTACCACAATCCAGGAGCAGGTTTTTGAGACAGGTAAACCAACTAGGACTGATGGTCTGTTGCACATGGACACAGACTGGATTAACTCAGGAACAGGAAGCTGCTTATAGCCCAGGTTCTTTGGACATCTGGCCCAAACAGGAAACACACAGATGCACAGTTATAAACATTATCTGCATATACATACAAGTCTACACGCTGCCCACAAACGCTGAAGACGAAGAAGGGGCACTGAGTAATGGTTTGAAACAGGCTGTGAAAACTCGCCAGTGAGGCAAACAGACTTTTTTCTCTTCTGAAAACACGCAATCATGTCCTCCAACACATTTACCAGTCATCTGCAAATACCATTATCACTTTCACATTCCCATGAGGTCTGGGCACATTAGTATAAAGGATGCTTCTAGACACACCCTTAAAAATTCCACCTTTATAAATACACAGTTTACTCCCAGGTTACAGTGCTGAGTGGATGCTGAAAGCAGAATGATCCATGGACTTGAAGACAAAGTGTTTACAGCCTCACAATCAGAAGCTACCTGTGAGCTTGTACACACTGGCAGCAGCTTTAAATGGATGTCCCTCTGGGACATAAACAGGAGAAAAAAATGAACACCTAAAACAATTTTTAACCATGGCTGTAAAGGAGATGATTCATTGACAAATCCCCATAATGACCCTTGCTCGTACTCTTTTGGGCTCCAAAGAGACAGTGGACTCCACACCTACCTGGAAAATAATTAAAAGTGATTTCCTACTTGCCAAAAATAATATCCCTTGGTAGCCCCTGCTTTAAAATGGCACTTTACATCTGAACCTAACAAAGCATTTTGGATGAAATAAGTTGTGATGGCTGCAGTTACAGCCACACAGTGTTAATAGCCACCAAATATTAGAGGCTTACACATAACACTACACTCACATTTTTCTTTCTTTAAATATAGGATTTAATTTACAGGATAATAAATAACTAGTTTTGGTTTAGAATTAATTTACATATTCACATAATACTGCATTCTAAAATAAGTGCGCACATTTTAGTTTAGACTGTTATGTATGATTTAATCTTTGTTTTCTGAGTGACCTCAGTTGCAGCTGCTCCAGTCCTTTGATTGATGAGCCAAGAGGTGGAAAAGGGGAGGAGCAAGCCTATATGGAGACCAGCAAATTGGCACATACCATAACTCTGGATCAGGAGGGGAATTGGAAATTGTTATGCTAGTTTCAGTTAGGTTGTTTGTGTTCTACCCCTTTTTTGTGTTTTTGTGTGCTGATCAGCGACTATTTAAATTTCCCCTTTGTTTACGTAGGTCAGTTTGTTTGAGTTGCTAGTATTGTTTGAGAGATCAGAGCAGAGATCATCCTCCATCAGTCCTCCTAGAGCACATGGACACGACTTCTCTCTCATTTAAAAATGCTTTCACATTATAACAACAATAACAGTAATAGTAATAATAATAACAACAATTTCTCCATGCAAAGAAATACTTTTATTCAGTTAGATTTATCCTTGTGTATATTGGAATGGCCTTCTCTGGAAACAGTCTTGAACCCAGAACTGTCACCTGCAACTGCAACAACAAAGTGCTTCACAGCATTACTGGATAAAACTCTTTTGGAGACATTTCAAAGTTACACTGACATTAAAGCTATTTGGTAAAAAGCACCCCTGAATCCAAAGTGACTTTGAGAGTGCACCAGTTTCCAGTCTTAATGGCAATAAGCATTGCAAGCACACAAGTGGGAACGTGTCAGTCATGGGGAAATTATTATTTTGAATCCATTATTCCACTGTGGACGTAACAACATGCTTTCATTATGTTCCTTTTGACATTAGACATTTGTTTTGCTTAATCACACAAACTCTTAAGATTTGGCAGGAGGCAGTGCTGGTTAAATGTGTTGCACAATAACACAATAAAAATAACGGCCATGTTCGGCGGATACATTTGCAGATTTAAGATTATGTAATGAATAAAAAACTAAAATACACCAGTCAAGCCATTAAGTGAAATGGGAATTTTTAGTATCTTGCCTATGGATATTTGGCATGCAGACCAAATATGCACCAAGGGATCGAACCACCAACCTTCTAATTATTAGATGACCTCTATCTGCTGAGCTATTCACTATTCACAAGGTTGTGAGTGAATCGATGATGAATAATCAATCAAATCCAACTGAAATTAGATGTTTTAATAATCACCTTCAAATGAACCTTTGCCTCAATACAGTCAGACTTACCTACTGCACATAACACTTCATCAACCCAATGATGCATCAGTATCACGTTCTTTCAATGGGAGCTCTGTCTTCAAGGAGGCAAATAACTTAACAACAAAAAATGTGCATATCCTGCTCTCTTATCATGAGTCCCCTGTGGAAAAGGAGCTATTACCAGTCATTACCAGTCACTTAAACCGCAGGCAGGCAGATTCCCACTCCTGACGTGTCTGAGATTTCACTATAAACTACAGAGACGGGTACAGTTAAACCAATAAAGCCAGAAATAACCGTAAATTTGCAATGTGCTCTCATGCTTTACATGCATTCGGATTAAAAGTCACGTATGGCATTTTTACCTCAACTTTGTGAAGGACAGTATATATCAATTACAAATTACTGGTGCTTATTAATGTTTTACAGCTATTTTTGATATGTGCCCCACTATTTAAAAAAGAAAAAAAAGGAACTGCTTCTTGTTGATTGCAAAATGAAAGAAAAAAAATGCTATTATCTGTGGTAGAGCCATCCACCTACTCTTATATAGAAGTAGACAGCCAGACAGCTTTCTTTTCTTTTGTCTGTGGTAATTGCAGACTGAAATAAAGATGAAGCCATGCAGCTCTACTTATTTAACCTTTCAGTTTACCCCACAATCTCCACACTCAAGAATCTCAACATTTCTCGCATCAGCAGGAACTATGAAGCCCTGCTTTCTTAGAAATAGCTAAATAGTGACTTTATGCCCGACCTGGCCATATATAATCTTAAAAACCTAACAATACTACAGCTCAAAGAATTTTCCAACTGCATGAAGACTCAGTTTACATAAATTACTCCACACCTTGTGGACTAAAAATGAGACACACAGTATTTTGAAAAGAACACAATTTCTGAACAGTTAAATGCCACCGTGAGTTTTATGTCCCTTGCTTCTAATTTATTGAAGCAATAGTTCCCCAGTCCCCAGATTTTGGACACTGGCTGCTTTTTGACTCATTTTCAATCCAGTCCCTTTTTGTTTTTTTGCTTGTTTGTTAAGCCACTTCACACTTATCTATGAATCATTCAAGCATAAAAAAGCCAATAAACTCAAGGGACAAATTAGTTTTGTGTCTACACATAACAAAAAAAAAAAAAAAAAAAAAAAAAAAAAAATGAAAGTCCCCAAAAATACATAGCATTTTCTCTCTCTATTTATTAATATAAAGAAATGAAGGATGGCTTAATCCTTCATTTCCTTCACTTAATAATGCAAGTTTTCTGTAGAGGGTAGAGGATAATGTGTTTGTAAAAATGCCTAACTCACACTACCATCACCTTTAATATTTTTATTTCTGAAGTGCCAAAGTTACATGTAGAAATTTAAAAAAGGGGCTGCTGTATGTCTGAATCACTTTTGTTCGGTTAGTGCTCTCCTTGTGGCCTCTAAGTGCAGCCTAGAAAACTTTTGCCACAATCATTCCTTTGTTAAAATGTCAACTTCTCAGTACTGCTGCAAGTAAAAAGTCAACAAAAAACTGCGAGAAGTACAGTAAGTTATTGTTATTTGCTTTAAGATCTCGTTGAACTGTATGAAATTCACGAGTGAGAAAGAACTTTATTGCAAAGACATTTATTACAGTGATACATTAACACACCACCACATCAGAGACCTGAGAAAACAAACCAAATTCATGTGATTCTGTAGATTTTCATCCATGTAAGAAAAGTTTTTTACATATGGACTGAATAACAAACTAGTAGAGGTTCTGCATTGTTCTGACATGACAAACATTTGATGGTACATATGAATTTAACCAGCAAAAAGCAGCATTACAGTACCAATCCAATCTAAACTTGAACCTTAATCTGGTTCATCTTTGTACCCAGTGTTGTTTAAATTAAGCTATGACCTGTTATAGACTAAGATTCTGAGTTTTTGATGTAAAACAGTAAGAGAAGCATGCCTGCTTTATCATATTAAACATTTCTTAGTTTAGCTCAAATGATCAAACACAAAATGTTGACTTTTTTATGACTGCGGTACTGAAATACTTCAAACACATGATTTTGTTTTTAATAAAACAGCCACATCATATGTTTGAAACGCTACATATTTTCTATCATCCAGATACGAAGTGCTGAAACCAGTCAAAGGTGACAATGCGAGAAAAGAGAGAATGCAATGCATTGGAAGAAAACTGGAAAAAAAGAGAGCATCAAGAAGCATGTGCTGTAAAAAGACTCTCCCATGGAGGTGCAGCCTTGATGCACTTCTCTCACTGCTCAACTCTTTTCCTTCTAAATAAAAACAACCACAGTCCTAATGAGTAGGAGGAAGAGCAAAGGTGCCCGGGAAAGATGCGGTGCTCCCAAGGACAACATAAGGAGAAATATAGGCACTACTCCTTATGTGCTAATCTTGTCCTGTGCTGTGCAGTTGCATCACTAAAACCTAGATTTAAAAGCTTTAGAAATGAAGATAAGATCGTGCGAAAAACCCGTCAATGGCTTCAACAAAGTAAAATATTGCCACTGCCTTATTACAAGGATCAATGCCATTCATATTTATAATAATAATTTCAAAAAGTGGGGTATTTTAAAGATCTAGGCACATCTATGAAGAAAAAGAAGCAATAACCTGATGTTCCGGCAAATTCCTAGAAAACAGGAGTGAGTAAATTTCTTCTGGTCCATGGCTGATTTTAGAGGTTATGTCAAAAGAAATGAAATATAAGAAAAATTAAACCAGGGAGTCCACATGACAAGGAAGGCAGCTGTGGACATACAGACACACAAATAACTCTGAAGCTCCAAGAGGATAGCAATAAAAACAACAAACCCTTAATTTTCCGTTTTTTATTTAAGTATTGGCGCTCACTATAGCAACTCTACCTCTGTCTGGTTTCTCTCGCTCGCTCATCCATCTATCAGCATCCTGAGATGTCTTTGCTTTTGTTGCGTCGTTGGAAACGTGTCTCAGCAGGGTCGAAACCTTGTTCTTGGGCTCCAAACAGAGCCCAGCTGGGAGTCTTGGCTACGTAGTCCAAGGCAGAGAAAGTCTGCTGTCCTCCACTCTCATCATAAGCTTGGATCAGTTCCTGAAAGCGTTCGTAGTCGATCCATGTCCACCACTCGCCATCCATCTTGAACTAAAACCACAGAAACAAAAAGACAGAGAAACAAGGTTGCAGATGAGCAACAAGCAGTAATCCAAGTAGAGTTTAGGGATCTGTGCTTTTGCAAATCTTTTGCTAAGCCTGTTTGCAATTCAACACTAATTTAAGGAGACGGCCACCTGACACCATGTCCACTGATGTCAGCCGTTTCCGTATCAGAAAATAATATCACCCATCAAATTTCATGCATCTGTCATTTCATGAAAGTAAAACAAGAGATGCACACATTTCATTTCTACAGGATATTTCACTGGAACTGAAGCAAAGCAGAAAGCAAAGGCTCTCAGCAAATTACCACACAAACACATAAGTGTTGTGTGCTGTAAATTCAACCATAAATAATTCACAGGTGTGAAAGATGAACATTAATTAAAGAGCTTCTTCCTCCACATTCACCACTGGCTAGAAGTTGAGCCTTTCTTTAAATGGTGTGGGATTCATCAACTCCACCACTTCCCTTCCAATCCCATCACTTGTTTTATCAATCACTGCTTCCTTCTTCATCACCCAATTTGCCATCCATCTCACTAAAGAGAAAAAAAGAGCAGAGATAAATGGGCAGCGGAGCGTGGAGAAAGAATATGTGTGTGTGTGTGTGTGTTTATTGAGTGGGGCACACAAACTACCCGGGAAAGAGAGAACAGCTTGTGTGTTTGACAGTGAGGGAAGAGCCTCCATCATCATTCGCTAAGCCTGCCTGTTTTCCCTGACGAGCACAGTGGGTGAAGAGCGTGACCTCTACTTTCCCAGCATGCACCAGTGCTCTCTAGTTGATACAATACGATGTTTTCCTTGTTATCAGCAAAGGTGGGAAAGACTGAAAAGAAACAGGGGGCAGGCAAAGAAGCAAGCGTGTGTTATATAAACCAAACTTCTCTGAAGTTTGATGCTATTTATAGCTAACTCTACAGCAAAGCTTGAATTTCAAAGTGGTCCCTGAAGACTTGGAAGTTTTCTATAAGCTGTAACTGGATGCAAAATGTCACCATGTTGTCACTGGGGACAAACATTGTGCTTTTAGCATTTAAAATTTGTTTCAGGTTCACTGCTGCTTTAGCCTGACCCCCCATGAGTGCACTTGGGCTCACCACTTTAAAATTTTCACGCACCAAACTGCTCCTACCACTTTATTCATAAACAAGTGGAAAAGAGAGTAACATCACATCACTGACTTTCTTCTAAAAAGAAAAAAATATAGCAACTTGATGAATTTCTTTTTTACTCATGAATGCTGATTTGCCCCTTTAAAGACTAATGATGCCTCACTGAGGGTAAATGGCTTTTGAACGTTAGCCTGTTGATGACCCAGTGCCTTCGTCGGTCATTAGAGAAAATCTCTTTGCCACTTCTAACGAAGCCCAAGAAGAGTCAAAATAATGGAACCATCACCTGTTGGGAGTTGATGTTTGTTGTAATGAGGAAGGACTATATTTGCTTAGCTGGCATGTCAGTAAACAATTACTGTCTCTGTGAGAGCAAAGCTGTGCCGTCTTAGAGGAGAACAGGCACCCAGCGGTTTTAACTAACTAAATGAGCTACTTTCATGTCAGAACATGTCACTGAGCTGTAGCTCTCAGCAACTGGATGGATGGAAGACCGCTCCAGCTTTTCTGTCTATAGATTATAATCAACTGGAGGTACAGTAAACTCGAAATAAGCACAGTGCTCTGAGTAGAGGGGAAAAAACAACTCTTCCAAGTTATGCTGGATTTACGTAGCTCTTTGGCTTTGCAGAGGGAGGTATTCAACCAGGAGAGGCACTTGTGTGCAGTCCTGTGTGTAGCCTGATAGAAGCCATGTAAATGTCAAACGCTAATATGTTAAAAAGTTATCTTGAACAGAAAGGAAACAGCAGAAGTTAATCACAAAAAAGAAAAAGCCTTAACCCTCCACCCCACAATGATAAAAAAAAAAAAGTATACATGAGATGCAGCGATAATAATTAGAGTGAACAATTTTACCACCTAACTACAAAGAAGTGCTTTGTCTATTAAGATTTAAGATTTGACGTTGTCGTGGGGCTAAAAGAGCAAAAACACCAGAAACAAACATAGCTCTTCATAGCACCTACAGGTTACCAATGCACTACCACGCTGAGTGCTTTGCACAGCCCGGTGCAAAAACAACCTTTCGTAAAAGCAATCAAACGATAGCTTCAGGGCAGATAGTTAAAATATCTCACTCTGTGAGATGGATCACAGAAATGTCAAAAGACTACAGCACTGTCATTAAACTGGTAGAAAACTTGCAAAACCAAAGATAGAAATATTGAGGAGACATACTCTGCAATGTACCTGGCATAATTTGTATTAAAAGTAGACTCAAGATCTTTGAAAAATACATCTCTATGCAGGCACATGTAACACATACAGTAGCCCAGAAGGGACAAGGATGTTTTTGTTCCTACATTTATAATAAACGTTCAAACATTTGATGTAAGGTTTGACTTAATTTAGGCTTTGAAACAAAAACTAAACAAGTCTAGTGAAAGCACTGATGTGCAAGTCAGCTCGCCTTTCATAAAAACAAGGTTGGGTCTCAACTGTTTTTTCGTTGCACCGTGCTCTTAGAGAAATGAAACCGAGAAGGATGAAAGAAGACTGAAAATAACAGAGAAAAGTCGAGGGAAGGGAAAGAGAGAAGAGATAAAAGAGAAAAAAGGGTGGCAGGAAAAGTAAAACGATGGATGAGAGAGGCAGAGATTCAAAGAGATTCAAAGAGAAAGAAATGCCCAGCTATGGGAGGATCCCAGCAGTTGAAAAGTAACTAATGATGATGATGTGTCAGTGCAAGGAGGATCTATTGCTAGTTGCTATAGAGAAATAGACACACTCATAATACACACACCCACAAAATGAGACTGATGTGCTTCCCTGTGATGCATATTAAATTCTGCTGTTATGTAAGTTGACATAAAACCTGAAGGAATTCATATTCTGATTTCTCTTCCTGCTGCACAAAGACATTCAAAACCCTGAAGACCTGTAAGCAAAACAGTCTCATTCACAAGAGGAACCTAAAAGTGAATTCAATTCCCAAAGTTGCTGGATTATTGATGAATGCCCAAAGACAGCAGTGTGCCAGCACGCACACATTGGTAAATATTTACACAGAAATAACTGGGAGGCATTCAGAGGTTCAAGTTTTCATTCAATTTAGATTTTCCTTTTATTTCTTTACTTTGGTCTATGTAGTTGCTCCAGTCACACTTTGGCATTGGCGCACCAATAGCGGTTTCTTTTCCTCTGCCTAAAACTATAAATGTTGATGAACTCATCTATAAAGTACCAACTGAAACAGTGTAAATTTCACTGAAATTTGTGTCACAGTCTTTGTCAGGGACCTTTATTTCCTGACCATAACTAGGACGATAACTAAATAAAAACTAATACACCAGGCCAAAAACTGATGAAATGCACTGACAATTTTGTTAAAAAATGAAAATGGGATGAAAATATTCTGGAGCAACCAGATCCAATCAGAACTAATTAACTTGTGTAAAAAGCAAAATGTCAACGTTTGGGTGGAAGAGAAGATTAGACATGCACATTTCACATTTGATGCCAGTAAAAGCATGACAAACTTTCAGACTTTACATTTTAGTCAACTAAATCAACTTTATATTTAGTCTACTACAGTCTTATATTTTGTCGACTAAAACGAAAAAAAAATCTCGATGTCTAAGTTGATGTTTTATTCAAAAGACTATAGTTAAAACTAAATCAAAATTTGCAGTCAAAATTAACACTGCTCTGAGCATGTGTTAACAGCTGAATCACATTTCAACTTACAGTTAACTGTTAAATAGCATAACAAAAAACTGCATTATGTTTTCATGAGAAATTACAAAGCTTAAAGTAGCAAAAGGAAACATTTCACTCTGACTTCAGGGCACTTTTGGAGAGCACTGTAGAGATATATCTAAGGCAGGTACTGGCTTTAAACCTCTGTCAGTGCGCCCCAGGGCGGCTGTGGCTACACTGTAGCTTGCCATCACCAGTGTGTGAATGTGTGTGTGAATGGGTGGATGATTGTGTATAGTGTAAAGCGCTTTGGGGTCCTTAGGACCAAGTAAAGCGCTATACAAATACAGACCATTTACCATTTGGCGCTTTGGTATATTTAGAGATGATGGTGATCATCATCTCCTATGAAGTTGAATTATTATTAGTTTTAGATTTCATAGGGCGAATAAATAAAAGGCTTTACCTGACTCTTTTTGGTTAAGGAATTTGAGGGATTACTCCTCTTACTGCGGTGACCTTTCAATTAATGGTCCTTGACAGCTGAGTATTTTAACTTGTCGCTCAAATTTGAACATTGAATAGTATTTATGCACAATTTAAAATTAAGTGCTTCCATATTTGAGGTTTTTTGCCTTTTTTGCTAATCCCACCTAAGATATAATTCAGTTTCTTATTAACGTTGCTCATTAGTTTAATTAATAATAACAACCTATAATAATCCAATTTCTCCCTGGCAGTTTTATAAATTGCAGTATGGTCTTAAATACAGACACAAAAACATATTCACATTCTTTCAGTATGTGTGAGTTCAGGTGGATACAGACAAACACACAGATGGACTGTGTGATACAGGAAACAACATACTCGCGCAAGTGTAAGTCCGAAGAAAAATAGAAGAAAAAGATAAAAAGACACAAACAGCGAATAGTTATTGTGCACTTGTACCATCTATGGGCTTACATTCCAGTTTATCTCCATAAAGTCAAAACGCTTGTCTAATTATCAATAAATCTCACACGGAATTTGAGAACAGAACGACAATCTTAACATATTCATATTATTAACATTCAGTGTCATGAGTACGACTTTTAAGATCCATCCAAAATATTCTAATCAGCAAAAAACACCCCAAACTATTTCTGCCTGATATGGTATCATATTATTATTCCTGTTAAAAATAACATGGAAACAGATTCTGAAGAGCAAACATAAAACATGTAAACCGTCTCCTGCAAGTGAATATACAAGTATTGCAGTGTAATTAATGTTTTGCTTTCTACAACATTAGAAACTTAATGATAATACGATGAACTACAAGGTCCACTAGATTCCCAGACCTAATAATTCGTCGCTAATGTTAAATAAGCATTGCACCTCATTGCTATCTCCGACAAGTTAATGATTGGTTACAATATGTGGCATGGCTTCAATAAGCCTATGTAGTGTTACAATATTTATTCCTATTCAGAGTTTTGTTAATTTTTTGTCAGGATCTAGTGCTGTTGGTGGGAGAGCTGGACCACGGCCCAATCCCAGAGATTCTCACTGGGATTAAAGTCTGGACTCTGTGCTAATCTGTGTGAAAATGATGTCTCCTACTCCCTGGATCACCATTTCACAGTTTGAGCCTTATGACTCCTGGCATCGTGATGCTCCCACAGGTCAGTACTGTAGGCACTAAGCATGACGGCTCCATCACTTCATCCAGCTCTTTCCCTGATCATCAGTCAGGAACAGAATAAATCTGGACCTATCAGACCAGATGACCATTTTCCATTGCTCTAAAGTCCAGACTTTATGCTATTTAACAACTGAACCTTTTTTATGACTAGTGTAATTAATAAGTGGTTTTCTTAAGGCTAAAGTGTTTAGTCCCAATCCCTTGAAATTCCCTCACAACACACTGTAGAACTGAGTTCTGAGTTCTACTGTTTTTCTACTGATTTTTCCAAATGTTTAAGTGACGTCCAATCATGATCATTCAGGATGCTTTTCGACCACATTTCTACCACAAAGATGATCATTCACCATTAACTTTCAAGATTGAATAATGTGTTTGACGGTTCTTAACTCAGTTTCAGTACTTTCAGCACATAAATAAACAATTTTAGCATTTAGAAATGCAATGTTTTCCACAACCACCATGATGGTATTTTAAGAAATGAGAAGCTATTCACTGCATCAGTTAAGGTTAAATGACCCGTTGCCAGCCAAAACACAATCACTGCAGTAATTATTCAGTGGAAGTCTCTGATCCATTTGCTTAGTGCAGTGCACATATTAAAAGTGTGTTTATATATATCAGTAGCGCTACTGATATTCAAGTCTGGAAAAGAATGGTCACCATTAGCCAGGCTAACGTTTCCATCCACTCCATCCTTTGTGCAATGCTGCCAGCACTTCTAAAACTAAAGCTTATTTAGAATCATATCTCAAATCTTCCAAGACTCAAGAGATATGATGTTTACAGTATATGCAGTTTATATATATAGCTTCAAGCAATTGCATTTAAATGAAAAGAAGAAATCGGCAGTAGGAGTCAACAAACACACCACAGAGAGAAACACTTGGACCATTGCCCCCAACCTGAAAAAAAAAATGTAAAAATGAAAATGAAAAAAGGAGGATAAGGAGCACTGGCACTCCCATAAATTGTGACTGTACATCAAACAGAGTTCCTACTATGTGTGTATGTGTTTTTGTGATAGGCAGGTGTGGGTGCCTTGCTTGCTGGCTGCCTTGAATTTCTCCTGTCAGAGAGAGCCAAGATGGCAATTAATCATCATTCATTAACTGCTGATGGACAGTCGCCTTGGCAGAACCCAACACTGACTGGAACTTTTTTGAGGGTTTGCCTCTGTAGAAGTAAATTCCTCCTGATGCTTGGACGTTTTCAAAAGACAGCAGACTAAACTATATAAATTATGAAACAAGATAAAAATCAAAAAGCCAATTTTAAAACTAAGAACCTGCACTGGGCTGCCTGGAAAACAACCTTAGAAGAGAAAACAGATAAAAAGGCATGTGTCTGGAAAACTACAGAGAATTATGTATCGTCTAATGATAACATTAATTTTTTTTTATTAATTTCAAGTTCATAGTTTTTAGAAGGAATCAGAATTTTCCATCAGATGCATAGATGGTACTAACTTCCTGAAAATCAATTTCTTGTGGAATAATGTTTAAAAACGTACGTTTTCTAGATTATCTGTCAAAAAAGTCATATAATCTTGAGCAAAGCACGAAAATTAGACAATTATCTTCCTCACATTAAGTGACAGACCTTACTATAAGTTTAAAACCTTGAACTGACACTAATTGCATCAAATGTGTGGAATTACTTGGATCCCTGTGACATCCAAGTAATTATCAATGATGAGAAGAAACTCCAAATAAATAATAACTGTGTATCAAATATTCTTTAGTTGTCAAAAACTTCAGATGTGCTACATTATGTAGTTTTGTACAAACCTTTGGAGGCTTAGAAGGAGTTATTACCTTGGTGTGTGCAATGAGCAGACAGTTTGAGTGCTCATGTTCGCAGGCAATCTCATATTCAGGCAACATGTCAGCTAGCTGCTGAACAAAGGTGACCACTTCCTGGTGCCAGGGAACATTTGCCATCGTCAGGCTGCTCGCAGAGCTTTCCCCGCAGTATGTCACCCCCTGGAGACACATGAGCAGACAATCAGAAACAGAGTACAGAAAAGAAAGATTTACAGATTTTAACAAACATATTTTTACCCCACAAAATACAGAAGAGAAACGATGCAAGTAAAGGACAAATAATTTCCTGCACAAACTTCAGCAAAACAGCTTTTTGTCTCCATACAAAGGCCTTAGTTTGAGTGACAGAGTAATTTTTTTAGTGCCACAGTGTCTGTCAGCAAGACTGCACGAACTACAAGGCATTACATTAATAAAAGCTTTTTGAGATGTTGAGCAAAGGAAGAACTAGTTCGATTTTTAGATCATATCTGAATCGGTGTCTTTAAAATTGCAAAACAGCCATTGTAGAGCATTAAAACACATCCACTTGTAGTTGCTTAGTACTCCATTTGTTTTCTTTCTCTCTTTTTTAAACACATAAATAGATTTTCCAAGAAACATATTTTAACAGAAGTGGTTTTTTGATTGAACATCAGCTATTAAAAGCATAAATGCTTCTGTATTCATGCCTTCATCAAAAGATTAATACTGAAAAATTAAACTGAGTGAAATATCTAAGACTGGAAAATGCAGAGTCTTTTCTGGTGAGCTTGTACTTTGGATACTAATGGACAGGTATGACTTTCAAATATTTACCAGACCAATAACATGTGTGAGATACTGTAAGATTAGATCAAATACTTTCCTCTGAAAACAAAGTATTATTGCTTAAAATTCTTTAGAGTACAGCAATCAAAAGTAGATTATCCTGTGGAGAAACTGAGACTAGACAGAAGTCCACAAAAACATAAAAAAAAGAAACTGGTAAACTAAACCAATATAGATCTAAAGGAACCACAAAGATGTTCAATGTAAAGCATAAAAATATCCAGATTGTAATTGATTGATAAGATAAGATAAGATAAGATAACCTTTATTAGTCCCACACGTGGGAAATTTGTTTTGTCACAGCAGGAAGTGGACAGTGCAAAAGTTATGAGGCAAAAATTAGAATACAATAAGAATAAATACAGTACACAACTGTACAGAATAGAATAAAATAAAATACTATATACAGTAGAATAAAATAAAATAAATATACAATAAGATAAAAATAGAATACAAATACAAATACTATATACAACTGAGTAAAAATACAACGATGACAGAAAGGATTATTGCACTTAGTATTATTGCATATGTATGGATGTGTGTGCTTGATCAGTTAAAGTCTTTATTATGGAGTCTGACAGCAGTGGGGAGGAAAGACCTGCGAAATCTCTCCGTCCCACACCGTGGGTGCCGCAGTCTCCCACTGAAGGAGCTGCTCAGTGCTGTCACAGTCTGCTGCATGGGGTGGGAGATGTTGTCCATCAGGGATGACAGCTTAGCCGCCGTTCTCCTGTCACTCACCACCTCCACTGGGTCCAGAGGGCATCCTAGAACAGAGCTGGCCCTTCGGATCACCCTGTTCAGTCAGATCAAGTCAATTACAATCAAATTGAGCTGCAGTGAGTTCCTTTTGTTGGCTCCATGAGGGCAATGACTGGCAACTGACCATTCACCTTTTATGTAGTGACTTTTATGATTCATTTGACCCTGATGTTTCTCACTCTAACTAATGCTCATTTTGTGAAATTGTTAAGACTTGATATACAGCAGCGACTCTTCTGATCAATAGTGGCTCTTACTCTGCATTTAATCTTTAGTTGTTATTAATCACTGGCTCTGTTCCACAGTTTGTCATCCTCCCCTCATCTCCAACCAGTCAAGGCAGATGCCCACCCCTCCCTGAGCCTGGTTCTACTTGAGGTTTCTCTTCTGTTGTTGCCAAATTGCTTGCTCGTAAGGTTCATCTGATTGTTGGTGTTTTCTCTGTATTATTGTGGGGTCTTGAACTTGAACTGTTGTGATTTAGCGCTAGATAAAGAGAAACTTTTGCAGAGGAGAAAGCAATAAGGTGAATACACCTTTCACGAACTTTTGCCATTATCTGAAAGAATCTGCTGCAGACTGAAACCCCGTGTCAGACTGTCATTTGCTCTTGGCTTTGCATTATACACCAAAAAGATTGTGGAGGTCACAGACAACTGTTTTGTCGGAGCTTGAAGTTTTTGTATTTCTTAGTGAATAATCACTGAGCCAGCCTCTTAATAGTTCAGTACACCTCTCAAAGCAGTACAGAGGAAGAAGAAATCAGTGTATGCATCAGGATTTAAGGAATGTTTTCAGTAGTACCTATTCAGATATGAGATTTTCAGAAAAAAAAAAAAAAAGGTCCTGTACAACTGGAAAAATAGATGTATTTAAACATGATTATTGATATGGCAAAAACTGGAAAGAGTCGGGGACCTTCACAAACAGAGATGTTACCTAAAACCATTTAAGAAAACAATTTTACAGAGGAGTTAAAAGTAAGAATCCACAGCACACGACGTAACTGTCTTTTGAAGAAATCTTTACACAGACCCAGCCAGCCATTACTTATTTTAATTAAAGCTTTACACATGAACCACTGCATCATGTTCCTGTAACGACTAACTGCATAAACTTTAAATAAAAGGTGTGATTCACAATAATCACAATAAGTTTAGTGAAAGGCAGTGAAACCAATAAAGTTAATGCCTAAAGATAAAATTTCATTAGCCACAAACCTTTGAATGGTTTTGTTAAATATACTGCTGTAGGTCATCTTCACAGCATAAAGCACACCTGAACAGTATTTTATAAGTTCTTATAAGCTTGAAGAAAATGAGCTGAAAGACCCTGTTTTACACAGTTCCTTCGGTATGATATATTGTTGTCAACATGTATTTCACAGTTTTCATTTTTCAGTTGTTGTTCCTTTAGCGGTCTCCTCATCTGCCTCCATCTCAGCCTCTCCCATCATCCTCCTCTATCACACCAATCCTCTGCTTGTCCTCTTTCACTACATTCAAAAATGTTCTCTGTGGTTTTCCTCTTTTCTTCATGACTGGCAGCTTCATATTTAACATCCTTTGCCCACTATATCCACTCTCTCTCCTCTGCCCATTACAATGCTCAATCCTAATCCTGTCCATAATGGTCACTCCCAATGGAAATCTTAATATCTTCAGCTCTGCCACCTCCAGTTTGGTGCCCCTACTTTTTGCTAGTGCCACCATCTGCAAACCATCATACAACTCACTAAAAACTCAATTTGGCTGCTCAGATAACCACAGTAGATGAATCTGCATTGTTGATTTTTTTTATGTCATATGCCTTTCCTGAAACAACACTCCCAGGGATCTATGTCTCCTCTCATTCTCAAACGGAGGATCTTTTGCTTTTAGGCGAATACATTAACCACTGCACCACTAAGCACTGTAACTAAAGCTGTGAAAATCATCTCTTTCACTCTTGGTACAATCCACTATTTAAATACTGTACTGTGACTCTTCTGAGTCTGCTTTTGTTATCTTTTAGATTCTTTGTTAAGTAAGACCCAAAGAAAAAGCCCCAAGTACTAATTTGTCTGTTAGAAATAATCTATTTGGCTTCAAACTCTGGAAGTTTGAAGACATGACATGTCCAGGGAAGTAAAAATAGTTGATGCTTCACCATTTCACAGAGCCAGATTTAAAAAAAACAAAGACAAAACACAAATCTGACAGATGAGGTAAAACTTCTTAATCCAATAAAAAATCATTTTCACCTAAGAAAGAATTGGTTGTCAAATGAAACAAACAGTTTCATTTCTCTGTTGGAGAATTTACTCCACTCCTCAGAGAGAGGCTACCCAAACAGCAGTTTTACAACTGATCTCTTTCTCGCACCGGTCCACCCATTTCAAGACTGCCATTCACATTTATTCTAGTCAATCTACTGAGGAGCTGTAGGGGATCTGTGAATCCAGTTGTGAGCTGCAGCCATTTCTACACTAATCCAACCTCATATGTCTTCTAAGACTGATTGAAAATTCACTGCACCAAAAAAAAAAGTTAACACAGAGTGTAAAATTTCTTTGGGTTGGGTTTGAAAAGACAGAAATTGGGTGGCTGAGGGCAAACACAGTGGGAGCGCTGTACAAAATTGATGGGAGACCTTGGAGTTATCAGCCTTGCCCGGAGGCCTGCTGAATAAAGATCAACCATTCAGGACTCTGTATAAATCATCAGGAAGGGGCCTGGGCAGGAGGAGTGTGCAGCAGGAAGAGATGGGGAAAGATCTTTGAGATATATGGTAGAAGATATTGTGCTATGTGGGAGAGATGGAGCAAAAATAATAAGAGTCCCTCACCTGTTCAAATAATCTATGTCTCTTACCTTTAATGGAAATCATAAATGTTGGTCATTGAGGCCTCACTCACGCTGTGCAACATATCCCTGTGCACTTTTCACCAAATTTATCTCAATACACTTACATGCTGGCCTGGCTCTTCTCTTTCTGTGTCTCTTTTGCTCTCAGTAATCCATTTCCTTTCAGGCCAAGTGAGAGACTGTGGCAGAGTAAATGGTATTGATGCTGGACTAAGATGATAAATTAGGCACTGGGCAATTGGATAGAGGATGGTAAACTGTACAGGCAGAATGTGTTGTGCCACATAAGATGATGAACTAGTTATTAGTGGGTCAGTAATAAAGGTCTTGTTGCTGGTGATGGTGGACATGCACATAAGCATACAATTCATCATTCTTAAAGAGCCACAATTCATCTTAATTAATGGATGCTATACGTACACACATACAGACTCAATGAACACTGAAGCTGTTCTGAAGGCTCATTTTTAACAACTGTTGAAAAAAAATTGTTGTAATATACCACTGGGAAGGTAATTAAGTTGATTTTTTTCAGGTTTCCAGATGTTTCTGATCATAACTATGGTAACAATGTCATAAATTTTCCCACTTCAGTATGTTCCTAGTCTGCTACCCGTAATCTCTCAAAAAACTCTTAAACCTAGCATTTTGTCCTCATCCTATCCGCAAACCTTTGGACTTTTAGACTGAAGCATGTTTGTTAAGCCATTTATCACTGACCTATGAATTTATTCATGAGGAAAGAATGGCACCTAACTCAAGGGTTAACTAGTATTGTGTCTACAGATAACAGACAACTCGGGAAAGAACCAATTTAAAATACATAAACACCTAAGATAATTTCGTTTGATAATAAAATTGTATTTTTTGCTGAAACAAGGTGATTTCCAAAAACCTAAAACTTGGCATATCTTGGCATGCTGTGCAGTGTGTCCTTAAAGATAAAATGAGGAAACTGGACAAATAAAGGACAAAAGAAAAAGAGAGTTCAGTCTTGAAGAATAAAGCTGGTCATACCAAATACTATTATTTTAATAGTATTTGGTATAGTACATGCAGACATAATATTTCCATGTCTGCATGTGTTTCAGTAAATCACTGCAACTCTTTCCCAATTTTCCTACCAAAATATAAAGAAACAAGGGGTGGTTTAAGACTGTTGGAAAGTACTGTAAATCTTAAAAAAAAAAAAAGGACAAGTTAAAATTATTATAACTACTAAAGCCATTCACAGGCCCAAGCAACCCCACCGGTCAGCAGTAAAAGCCAATTTGAGAGCTAGCGATATGATGACAAAGGAATTCACTCTATCATACTGTCATTAATCCATCCTGGGATGTACTAATTACTGGACCCATGATGCTGAAGTTGATAGCTTGCCCAGAGCTGCCAGTAGCCAGAGAAGTTTATCTGTTCAGTAAGGGACAATATACTCTTCATTGTGGAAACAGGGAAGAGGAGGACAGAGAGATAAGAGGGTGACAGAGAAAGATAATTAAGGAAGAAAAGACACAAAAGCCTTTATAACATGAAGGAGAGTTCACCCTGAGAGTGACCTGTGCAAGAGAGACAGCTTAAATTATTAACTGTCAAGATGAGGCAGAGATTTCACTGTGATTTTCAGTGATCTGAAGGTCAGACTTTGAGAGACCAAAATTGTATAAAGACTGATAGATATATAATTACATATGTACAACTGAATATTGGACAAATGCTAGGGCAAATGTGGGCATTGAATAAAGCAATAAAGTACCGCTGTTTCCGCTACCACATAAAATGTGGCTGTATTTGTGAGGAAGTAAGCCAAAATTAGTGCTGTAGAAGTTATGACTTTCCAATATATTATTAAAAATATTGCTTAAATGTGATCAATAACAAAGAATTGTGTAAAATATCCTTAATAATTTGTCATCTATGTTTTCAAATTAGTTTTGTCTTTATGTACCTTTGTACTTTATGGTAATCACTGTGCAGATACACTGATGACAAGGAAACAGCAAGTTGTACTATTTACAGCACAGGTGTGTATGTGATGGTCTCAAGTCCGTCAAGACAAAGCGGTTTGCTTATCATGCATCACATTTTAATTAAAGCCCTAATGCATTTACATACAGTATATCAGTCGGTATCAATCCAACTGCTAGTCACTTCAAATGTTAGCTTCCAAGTTGAGATAAGGTCTCTGGATGCGGCATCGCTGTTAGTCTCCTGTACCAGAGGATGTGGTCTTTTATTGGCTGACGTTTTTACACACTCCAGAGAACAGGCAAAACTGTTAATGTGGGTTTGTAGTTTGCCTTCATTAAAGAAAGGCATATAAGAAAAGACAAGCCAAAAATATTTCAAGGTCTGACGTCCCATATTTGGTGGTTTCCTCTCCACTACAATGCTCCCCACTGTCTTGTTAGTGTTCTGCCTCTTCAATATAATAAAATGGCATGTAGTGTTGGGTCAATACAGAGTCCTGTGAGAGAATGTCAATAATAAACTGTCTCAATAGACAACTTGGATTGAAAAAGGAGCACATCATAAACTCGATCAAGCAAAGACTTGCTTGAAGCACCACGCCGATTACTTGAGAGCAATAAAACACAGCAAGCAAAGCAAACTTAGTAGTACATAAAAGAACTGGGGGAGATACAGATGGGGATCCATTAATTACCACACAGGCGGTTGAATTTTTGCACACATGGCAAATTAAGTCCTTTTTCTTCTACAGCACCTACAAATCAAGCTATAAAGGTATGTCACTACACAACTTTAGTAGAAATAAAGATCAGGTAAAAGGATGAATTGGTAACAAACAACTACAACTCACTATAAAGAATAAATTGGAATACTTCTATGGCTTAACGTGTGAGTATCTAGACAGGTAACTCAGTACATATGCCCAACCCTGCTAATCCCCAGCAGCTCTGTAAAAGACTACATTTAAAAAAGTCTAAGTACCAAAGTTGCATGTCATAGTTGAGACATCAAGTATTCTTTACAAGACTGAAGTCTTCCAATGTTATGGTAATTTTTCAATGCTCCCTTGGAAACGCTTGACAAGCCCGACATTAATGCTCTTAACCAATCCTTGCCATGCAGCCAGTTTCTAAAAGAGTCAGATTATAAGCTCAGAGCAAGACATGTTTAGAAATGATTTTTAACCTGTTGACCATTTCCATATGGCAACTTACTTCAATAGAATCTAGCTAGACACACAAAAAGAAAGCTCTAAAAGGTTCAGTTTAGGTGAAAGATAGCTTATCCTACCAAGTTCTGTGCCAGAACCTGAGAGAAGTTTTGTCTTCCCAACCTGTCATCTAAATACAGAAAAAAGTTGATTTACCATGAAAGGATACATGTTGTATTTGGAAATGATAAAAGACACAGTAGAACTACAGTGATTGATTTTGCTATGTTGAACAATACTTAAAAAAATTTGAAACAATATGTGCTTTAAAGTTACATAAAAGATCAAGGCTAAAGACATTTAAACTGAACATGTAGAACGCACTTGTGCCTTTTATATACTAACATGTTTGAACTAATGGCATGACATCCAGACAGTGCTACAATGTCTGGTGTGAACAGCAAAATGAAAAGACTGCTCAGGTCAACAACAATCTTACTTGTGGTCCTGCATAGATTGCTTATAACAAATTCTGTTGTGTGTGTCTGTGTGTCGTTGCACATTCAGCAACATGATGCAACATCAGAAGAGCAGAACATGAATGGGGAGAGGAGATGATTGCTGCTGAGTTCTGCAAAGCGTCATCTCACTTTCTCTCTGTGGAGTTTGCAGAAGTCAAGACTGTGAACCGAGATAGCAAAACAGGCACATTTCTACGGTCTTTTTAAGTGTCAGCAGTCTGCTCAAATATGCTATGGTGGGCTACAGAACACCTCAGTAAGCAGGAGCAGAATTACAGCAAACTATAGTCTAGAGCAGGGACATATAGTGAACAGGGCAAATCTTTGTGAGCATGGAGCAACAGTGAGCATGGAGTTAATGCAGGTGGGCAGAACAAGTGATTTAAAATAAATAAATTTCCGCTTTGTAACTTAGATTAAAATTGCCATTAAATGTGTATAATGCAAAGGGAATGAACTAATAAACAAAACCTAGGAATTTCATTTTCTGAAAACACACAGAAGACAAACCCTCATCTTTAACAATGCTCTTGATTAAGACTTTTAACCCCCAAATGCTCCTGGCTGGCTGATAGATAACATTGTGCTTGTACAACTCAGCTCCCAGGTATGATTCAGTGTAATTGTGGGCAGCCTAGTACTAAAAAAACCCCTAAACTTCACTTCAGTAAACCTAGCCTGCGTGAACGAAGGTTAAAGAAAGTAATAGCTACAGTAACTGTGAGCAGTGAGATCCCAGCGGACACTGTGTCATAGTTGGACTCCTAAACTGTACTCTGGATTATGAATGAGAGGATGTGTGGAAGCATTGCCATGTGAGGCTCCGTGCAGACAGAGGCTCACGGTGAATATTAATTTTGACTTTGGAAACCTTGCACCTCTTCTTCTGCCTTTATATCAGGACACTGAAGATAAGGGACAAGTAATGGTGCACATGTAAGATGTGTCATGATGATGTGTCATTTATGTGTAAATGGATAAGGAAAGAAGTAAATGGTAAATGGCCTGTATTTATATAGCGCTTTACTAGTCCCTAAGGACCCCAAAGCGCTTTACATATCCAGTCATCCACCCATTCACACACACATTCACACACTGGTGATGGCAAGCTACATTGTAGCCACAGCCACCCTGGGGCGCACTGACAGAGGCGAGGCTGCCGGACACTGGCGCCACCATGCCCTCTGACCACCACCAGAGTAGAGCAAAACACTTCAGACCAATCAGATCACACCTCCACACTCAAGTTAGAGTAGAATCAACACAAGTAATACTCAACTTTGGTTTACTTTTTTAAAAATCTCTGTTTGACATAGTGTTTCTGCTGGCTTACTATTATAAGGAATATAAACTGTTTATAGTGTTATATTTCTCTTATGTTTCTCTTTTCTCTCTACATTATTTTTATATAGAAAGAATTAATTTAGTTAATTAATTAATCAACTAAAATTGCACAAGTCACAAAATCCTGTGTTTTGTCACTAAACCTGCCTCATTTGTCTATGTCTATATGTATGTACTTTTATAATTGACAGACCCTAAAAGAAATAATGACATCACAGTAGACGTGACAGAAGATGTGAATAAAGAAGTGAATATTTACATTTATGGTGTCTTTGCATGACAGAATAATCATAAGGCATATAGTGCTTTAATAAGATTTGTGTTTTTTGGGGAATATGGAAGAAAAAGAATTGGGAATTAAATAAACCTGCACTACAAGCGTGTGTTGACAGATCTTAAGACGCAATCTGACACAATAATTACAATTTAATGATATAACACTGACAATTAAGAACTTTCCAGTGGGACATCCCCTAATTAAAATGTCTGGACACTCCAGTACGGAGGTTAGCAACCTCCAACCACAGGTTATAATTTGGATTAACTGTAATCCTGCTCTTTTTCTCCCATTGTTTGGTAGGAGGAGCTAAAATAGCTTGTTTGATGTTGAAGGTTGCTGATGCCTACCCCAGTAAAACCAAAAAATGTATATTATTATAGATAGATTCTATGTTTTATTTGGGAATAGAATGGTGTGTATGTGTGAGTTTGGTGATGGAGTTTTTATTATGGATGAATTATGATTTTTTTTATTAATTATTATGTCTTTTTTTTATGTTTTATGGACAACAGATGGAAATTAGCCCTTGGCTATAATCTGGTATGTTTACATTCATGTAATTTTTTTACATTTATGTTCATTAACATGCACTGTCCTAAATAAATAAATTAAATTAGAGGATAGAGCTGTCAAAAACTCTAAATTCATAGTTGTAGATTAACAATTGAGACAACGACTTTTTCAACATACTTCCACAAAAGCCTTCCTGTCAGGCAGGGGGCTTGTTTAATGTTAAGCATTCTCCAAACCTTTTCACCACTACAGGTGAGAAGAGCAATCTAGAAACTTTTTGTCTTCACTGACAGAAAAACCCCTTCCTGTTAGTGTCTTTCTGACATGAACGGGAAAAAGACATCCAAGATGGGGCTCTATCACCAACACTACTTGATGTGGTGCACTTCATAATGAGCTCAAACTCTTTCACATTTTTCACTATGACAGCTGTAGCTCAGATTGCCACCAGGTGTCCCCTCCCACACTATTAATACCATATCCGCCAAATGACCGAGGATAAGGTCAGTGAATGTGGTACACAGCACACCAGTTCAGTGAATTTATCCAATATATGTAGTAACAGGAACGGCACAAATGTTTTACACACTTCAGGCAATTAGGCAATCATGCTACACCACAATGATATATACATGAAAATACATGCTGAGATACGTAATGTTGTTAAATCCTACCTTGACCTCAATGAAGTCTGGCTGGCCCAATGCTATGAGCTCTGAGTAAGCCTGCATCTCCTCCACATTCCAGGATTTGACCAGCGTCAGTCTGTACACCGTCCTCTGTTTCTGTGGATGAATAAACAGATTTTTGGGAGTGATGTAAGAAGTCATAAGGTGTGGGAATAGCTATGATATCCAATAAAGAGATGCCATATGTATCAATCTTTTAGTTTACATTTCATCAGTAAGAACTTATAAACTTAAGTTCTTAGTGCTACTCAAAAGATTCTGAAGTGACAATATATCTGCAAGACACTGACATATAGATTACAAAACACTGAAGGAAAAACTTCATTTTTAATTCGGTTTCTAAACCACAGTTACCTTTGTGACTTGTGTATTATATAGAATATTCGTTCAAATTAGAAAGGACAAGCATGCATTATTTTCCTCTGGCACACATTGGTATACAAAGCTGATGAGTCATTTATAACTTTTGAACTTAACCACTTCGTTTTTTTTTGTTTTTTTTTTCAAATCACTTCCAGTGACAGTATGTCATCACCAACATCTGTTCACTGGAGGCAACACAGCTGCTCACAGATGTCAGCTGCCGTATTTCCTCCTAAATCAGTTAGCAAATGGTTGCTAACCCTCTGTTACAAAAGAGCTGCATGTTATATTATTTACTGTGTAACACTTTTTCAAATTCAATACTTTGCACTACAGACACAACACACAAAAATCTCCACAATACACTGGGACTCCAGCAGCACTGTAAGCCAGTGAATAGTGGAGGGAATTGTGGACTGCATGTGGACTTTTAATGAATAAAAAGCTGCCAGCACCTTCAGTTGTTCGGCTTCAGTAAGCATAAGCTATGTGAGCAGAGGAGATAGAAATATAAAAAGAAAACAACCGTGAGGCACACTACACAAATGAAATGATGTTTCGGGTAAACATCTTAAAATTTTAGAACTTTTTTTTTTTCCCCTTTCAAGGATGAAGTAAGAGAATGACACAGTTCTAGCTGCCACAAAAGACCATGTAGCTCTAGAATTGAGAACCCTAGGCTTTGTACATTCAATAAGCAGGAGTGTGGAGAGTGTAACCCTAAACGGAGCTGTTTGTTATGAAAATATTAACATGAACAAAGTAAGTTAAATTATTTAAAAATATTAGAATGAAAAGTACAGAAATTTGTGTTTGGCTGACAATTGATTGTTGTAACAATACTTCTTGGTAATATATGCCTGAAAAGCTTGTTTATTTCCCCTTAAATGGTGGCAAATTTGTAAGGAAAATACATTTGCAGGTTGAGCAGCATTTGTTTATATTGTCATTTGTGTCATGGTTCTGGGTCCTTGATACAGGTTTATGAGTTTGCTTAGTCTTTTGGTCACTTCTTGCAGGTTAATGAGATGCTAATGTTCAGTTTGGAGAGCCTCCGAGTTATGTAATGTTTCTAGTTCTTAGTTCTTTTTTAAAAATTTCGTTCCCTTTCGTGTCCAGTTTGTCTTTGTCTCTCCTTGCTGTCTCCTCCAATGTGTCCCTAGTGTGTAGCCCATCATGTCGATCTATTAATGTCAAGTTCGATGTCATTCTCTTTCTCTCTGTCCCTTGCTCTCGCTCTGTTTAGTCAGTCGTGTCTCAGCGCTGTTCCCCTATCTCGTTAGTTAGATTATTGTTCAGCTGTGTTCCCCAGGTGTTTCCTCTCCGCCCCGATTCCCTCATGTGTATATATCGTCTGTGTCTCTTTGTTTTCTTTGTTCAGCGCCTCCAGTGTTTGTTTCCATGAGTGACTGCCAGTTACTTAGTAGGATTTATTTCCAGAAATAAAGCAGTTCAGTTCAGTCAAGCCTGAGAGTCCTGCATTTGGGTCCCAACCTGCCTGCCACACTCGGGTATATGTATTCATATAAGGCTTCAGTGAAGGGTAAGGATCTGGCCACATTATTATGGCCCTGGACAGAGTTGTTATGACTGCTCACTGCAATTGTAAAACAGCGGGTCACAAGTCCACATGTATGGAGGACCCATTTTACAGCTTACAGCACTTTAGGAAAAGCATCTGCTGTAAAGATGTTGGGGCCTGAAACCACAGGACACCTTATAAAGTCCATGCCTCTGTGGATTAGACCTATCTCAGCAGTCCAAAGGGTACCTACACAATACTGGGCAGGCTTAAATGTTACAATTATAAACAGCTTTGAACCGAAATACGGGATAAGAATACCTGATCTGTATCTCATGAGTCGGCCATTTTTCCCAGGTAAGTAAAACAGGAAATATAGAATCACAGTTCAGTGGTGTAGATACAGTAGAAACTGAATTGTTGTCAATATGACAGAGAGGAAGAGAAGCAAGGAAAGCCAAGAGATTGTAAGAACAGATGATATGACAAATGGTTGGTACAAAGACTCAAGCAAATAACATCGAGAAAAGAAAGCGCACTCTTTCCCTCATTTCCTCTCCATCTTCCTCTTGCACTCGAAGGTTATCTCTAACACTAGGTCCTTTCAGCCCAATAGGGAAGGGGATAATTGGCCAGTGGAAGCAGGGAGGTGAGGTATTTCAAGCTGTCTCTATTCCAAATCCAACACGAAGGCACAACTCTATCAATCCCAAGTGCACTGGCAGGGAGGCCAAGTGGGGGAGAGGAGGAGAGCTGTCAAACAGAGAGCATAAAGGATAAGCGGATGGAGAGAGAGCCCACCGTGAAATGAAGACTTACGAACAGGGAGGTGAATGGGATGGGAGGGGGATTGGCAACAGAAAGGTTATTTCTGGACACTGCACACAGACATGCTGTAGTATTACAGTCAGATGTGCATATGCAAACACAGAAGTACAGGTACAACATCCATATTGAACTGAATCACATGACCTCTAATGCTAAATAAACATCTGTGTTCATGTACTTTGTCCTGAACCATCAACCTTCCAATTAGTAGATGACCTGCTCTACCTCCTGAGCTCCAGCCAACCCTTTGGACACACACACTACAATTCAAACTATTAAAAACAAACAATATGCAACATTCTCATGCCCCCCAGAATGGCACGGCATACATAATTGCAAGGTCTGCAGATTTGACTTTTGCTGACATTTATGCAAAACAGATTGTGCGCATTAGATGTCATCGCTAGTATCGCTAATATGCAATATGCAAATGAAAATGCTTAGCCAAGAAAAACTGATATCAGATATTTCTGACAACTTCAGAAATAATTGTATTGATTGATGCCTCATCCGACTATCAGACAATGGAGCAATATTTACAATAATGAGATTGCAGGCAGAAATCAGTAAATATGCCACAGGGTAAAATTGTGTGTGCACGTGTGTGTACATCTCATATGTGCAGTTACAGCATGTTCATATTTTCCTGCTGTGGTCAGGTTAAACTGGTGATATAGATCCAAATAGAGTGTGATGATCACTTGTAGTTTGCTTCACGCCAAGCACTGAAAAACACCTCAAGCTGGGCAGCATTAATGAATAAGTCCCAATATTAAAGGATTAAACATGAGGACACAGGCTCATCACAGATACAGCTGAGAAAGTATTTTTCAAATTTGTATGTTATGTTGCTGCTCCATAATAAATACGTTTTGATTTTTTTTGTAAATGTATTTATAATTCTAACCTGAAATATGTATATAATATTTTATATCAAAGCAAAAAACAAAAGTTTCACAGAAACTGCCTGCAATGCTAAGACACAGCTCCGTGTTGGGAATAAAAAAAAAAATAGTGGCAGAGAATAAACCATGGTAAGAGAGCTGATGACCACTAAGCTTCAGAGATCCAATTTGGAAATGAAAAAGCTCCAGGAAAACAATCATAACCACACCTGTACAGTACATTGATCTGACTTTCATGGTAGAGTGGGCAGACAGAAACCAGTATACAATATATAAGGGGCTATAATGGGCAAATACTGGCAAATATAAGCATGTTATGGTATCAATGAGATGTCGTAGGGCATCTCATTGAAAAAATAAGAAGTGTGTAGCAAAGCTCACTCCACGCCCTTTCATATGATATATTACTCAATGTGGTTTCTTGAATTTGAAGGTCAAGTTTGATCTTGGATACTAACAATGGAGGGGTCAAGGTCAAATGCTTAACCAGCCTAAGTACTCAAGACCTAGTGTAGTTTTAAGACTATCCATAAAAACTGTGGGTAATATATTTGGTGTGACCTTGACCATGATGCCATTGTCACCAAAATTAGATCAGCTCGAGCTACTATTGGGATCAGAATCAGAAACTTTATTGTCATTGTCACGAGAACAACGAAATGAAGAATGGTCATACCATCACACAAAATTTGGAAATGATATCATGAAAACTGCATGAAAACAAACAGACAAACAAATTGAACCGATTATATACTCCCTTCCTTTTGGGGGGAGAAGGAGTGATTGCTCATGTCTTCTGTACAGTAATTTAATTATAAGTTAATATACTATACAAGTTTAAAAAAAACAAACAACATAAATAATTCAGTGTTAGCTGAAGGAGGGTTGACATTACCAAAATGCTGCAACATAAAATGTGAAGAAAAAAAAAAGTATCTACATACTTATTGAACAGGTTTTATTTGCAATAGAGACACTGCAGACTTTATCCTTCTCAAGGTCATTTGGTGGTTAATAGACCCATTTATTTATTTGGGGGGGGGAAGCAGCCAGGTAGCAAGGTGGAGGTTGTGATAATGGATTTTCCCTCTTCTTGGAATGACAAAAACTTCTAAAAGTCTATTGAAAGCACTTTAAACCTGCTGAAATGAATCTATGAGCACAGATCACAAAGACAAGTCGATAAGGTCACTGTCACCACAATAAGAATGAAAACATAGGTCTCTGTTTCTCTTAAAGTTGCAAAAAGAACAGGCAGAATAGCAAGGCGACATTTCACACTTGAATAGCTGCTCCCTGTCATTTGTTGGGATCTCAGTGTCAATATATGGAAATGGGTAAACAGAGAAGACCCCTCCTTCTGAGGTTTCTACAAAGGTCGATCAAGTTAAGCAGTATTAGTCAAAGACTGCTGCTGTAAGCTGTTATGACCTGGGAAAAAAAACATATCAGCAACTATTTTATAGGCACTAAATTAATCATATTTACAGTAACATTCAGGTTAGTGAAATTCTGTAGGCTTTAACAGCAGCATAACATCCACACATTAAAACTTTAATTGTGACTGACACAGTATAAAACTGATAATTATCACATCTGCGTTGCAGGTTTAAGAATGACTTCTTTCGTTCTTTTCAATTAAAATATGGTATTAAAATACTACATTGCCACTGCTAATTTTTGCTATATTTTTTATGTAACCCAGGACAGTTATGTGGTTTGGCTCTGGGCCAAGATTTTTAGGACAGGAATAACAATGTATGAATGTGTGAAAAACATTTTTACTTTTAATTTAGCGTCCCAATGGAAAGCAAGCACATTCTTTTTAGGGCTCAATACCATGCTATCGTAAAAGTCTGCAGATAATTTAATAATGCTAGTTTTTATCCAGTTGAATTTTACCGAGGAGTCAGATTCTTTATCAAACTGAACCCCACAGCCCAGCTGATCACTTGTCTAAGATCCTGGATGAAAGCTTACTTTTTCTCCCAGGGCCTTGAGGCTATCCAGGAAGCGCGGCCAGAAATCCTTGAAAAGTGGCCGGTCGATCTTCTTCAGACTGTCTTGGGTGCTGGCATCCACACTGACATACAACTGAGTAACTGGCACCAAACTCCTAAAAGGAATTTGGTTGAGAAAAGACAAGAATTATGTAGCTGCTGCAAAATTTAAGACGCATTTAAAACAAAAATTACATTCTCCTAAGAAAACACAGTTCTCTGATGCAGGCACTTATATCCTATTCAGACAACGTGATTAATTGCCAACTTGATTCAGTGACACAAGAACATCAAGTCAAATACTCATTGTTGTTGAAGCAATGGTTTTCTTTCTTTTTCTATAGATAATCAATAAACAAGGAGAATACTGAGCTGGAGCTGAGAAAGAAACTGTAAAAATAAAGAGTACCTATTATAAATATCAAGTAAGAAAAAAAAAAACTTATTTGGGTGAAACTGAACTTTGGTCATATAAGTAATCAGAAAAGAGTAATAGAGCAGAAAGTACCACATGAAGAACGTTTATAATACTGGTGAAAGAACAAAAAAACAAATAAAGCAAAAAACAAAAACACATTTCCCCTTGTTAAAAGAGCCGTGGAATAGATTCTCCAACCCAAAGTGCAACAGCTCATCTCCTATAAGATAGCTCTGGCAGACAGGATAAATGGCTGATGCCTGGTGTCCTTGCCTTTAACTTGCTCGATGACTATGTGATAAGCCTGTGACAGGCCAGTTAGCCACAATATTGGATATGTCAGTGTGTGTCGTGAAAACCGGTAAGTGGTTCTTGATAGAGAGGTCAATATCCTGTTCATTTCAAATGGCTCACGCAGCATTCATCCATTACAGTCTAGACTTATAGAAAGTGTCAACAGTATTCTGTGTACTAAATGGGAACACATACAATATTTTTTTCTTTTTTAAACAAGCAGCAGCATCTTCACTAAGAGTCTGTGTGGCTACAAAACCACTGAAAGATTAAAAGGCAATGATAAATTTAGTTTGTGCAGAAGTGGTAACTTTCCTCTTCGGAGTGAAGAATGACATAAAAATACAATAAAAATTTCTGTCTGCTGATCTAATCAAGAATTTAGCAGATTTATTCAACACTCATAGAATGGGCAATCGTGGCTCAAGAGTTGGCAGTTCGTCTTGTAATTGGAAGGTTGCTGGCTCGAGCCCCGGCTCCGACAGTCTCGGTTGTTGTGTCCTTGGGCAAGACACTTTAGCCGTTGCCTACTGGTGGTGGTCAGAGGGCCCGATGGCGCCAGTGTCCGGCAGCCTCGCCTCTGTCAGTGCGCTACAATGTATCTTGCCATCACCAGTGTGTGAATGACTGAATGTAGTGTAAAGTGCTTTGGGGTCCATAGGGACTAAGTAAAGCCCTATACAAACAGGGCATTTACCAGTTACCAACACTCAATTGGAAAACTTATTCTTGAATAAAACATGTCTGCAAACAAAGTAACCTTTGTGTTAGGTAACATTGTTAATAATACAACAGATGTGCACTTCAGCATGCTTTTTTGTAGCATGACAATATTGCCCTGACAAAACTTTTGGTACTTCGTCTTACACTTCACATTACACTGAGTGTGACTCACAAAAACTTTTCATGTTGATGCTTACAGTCCTTCCTGAATCTAAGGCACATTTCACTTACTACACTTAGTATCTAACTGTGTTTGTGGTGAAGCTGTAGTGAAAGAAACATTAATAAAAACAATCGAGACCTTGATTCTTATCGTGGTTAGGAATTTTTTAGTAGGGGAAAAAATGGGTTTGGAATCTACAGTATGTCTTACGGATTAACTACAGAGACCTCACCTTCATAAGGAAAGTCAGAAAATAATATATGTTTACACACTCAGGCAAAGGTACCAACAATCAGCCATTATGGTTTAAATGTTTTTTTTTAATATAATTATAGAAAAGCGTTCAAATTATCCCAGTACATGCAAACATTTAAGGTTTTTAAAAATCCATCAATTTAATGAAGGTTAATTGAAATTATGTGCTGCTCAAAGCACTGAAAAATGGATTATCTTCCCCCCCCGCCGTCTAACTCTTTAATCTTCTTGTTAGGGTTAGGTAGGTTATTAAAGTATGAAAACAGATCAAACTTATTTTAAGATTACTTTAATAGTAAGAACAAAAAGATCATGTAACACACAAAGAAGATATTTTTTCATTTTGCTTGTACCTGATTTCCTGGGGGAACTGCGCATTGGTTACCAAGAAACTGGAGATCTGATGGTGGTGGAGGAGGCGAATGAAGTTGTTGATTTCAGGATACATGATTGGTTCACCAACCAAGGACAGGGCGCAGTGCTTGACTGCTAGGCCCTCCTCATACCTGTCAGGCTTTACTCCAGGGACACCTAGCAGGAGAGACGTCAATGTCGGAGTAGATCATAGTTGTCAGACACAAAAAACAACTGTGTGAAGCAATAGACTGAGGTGAAGGCTGTTTTAGTGATTACCCATTGTAACAGGGCAGCCCTTAGCAGCTGGAAACACAGTGAGATGGACCAAGGCAAGTGTAGTGGAACAAAAAGTATTTATTTACTATACAGCTCTCCTTACAACAATTAACTCGTCGAGCTTCTTCACAGCACAATCAACCCCTCTAATGAGGACTGGCAGCCTTAAATATGTTCAGCTGTCACGGACTAAACCATTATTCCACTCTCAGGTAAATTATTAAATCCCAACCTTCCACCACAACACACTATATGTCAATTAGAATAAATAAATACATAAATAAATTTCACATTTTCATATTAATAAATAGTTCACACTTTAATTTTACACCAAACCCAATATTATAAAAACCCAGAAACCTCAAGCACAAAAAGATTCACCACACTCTCTTAACCCATGGTCTCTCCCGGAACCTTTAAATGGTGTCTGGACCCCTGGGGAAACATTTGCCCAAACACCTTGAAGAGGACACAGGCAAGAAAGGTGAGTAATCATTATCTTACAAACACTTATTTGCACCAGTTTTATTCCTAGATTTCACACACACACACACACACATTTGCATTAGTGTTCCTTACTGGTAAACTTTAATCACAATCTCAATCACCATTCTTCTCTCCTCACAGACAACCACCATATTCCTTGATGAGGAGCAGCTGTGCAGGATCTGAAACAAGGCTACCAACTGATTTTAAAATTCCCAATAAATAGTCAATAAATAATTAAACTTCTTGTGTGTAAATGTTTTACTGTGCAAATCCAGGCTTAAAGTGCAATGCTAAATAAAGTGCTTGATAAGGTGCTTTTAATAAAGTGAAAGGTGTGCTTAAAGTGCTATACAGATAATATAATATAAATAAATGTAGTAAGGGAGTCCTCTTCCTTACACCCATAACCAAAGAGTCACAAGAAATAGATGTGAAGATGAACAAGAGAGATCTAGGGCTTGACATATCTTCATTTCAACTCTTGATCCTAGGCTCTTAAACAGTTAATCCATTTCCT
>NC_140631.1:37311309-37478809 GCF_057382275.1 Copadichromis virginalis | reverse complement strand
ACTCTAAGAGAAATATGAAGGTGGCATTCAGGACAACCATTGGTATGCCATTGCTCTTTTGCAACCACATCAGGAAAAAATTATTAGATTTTCTATGATGATGTGCGTTATATATATCCTTAAACTCAGCTCTGAGAATCATATTAACTATAAAATAGCCCCTTTGAAGAAGATACGTCTCAGAAGTTTTTTGCATTTATATCATTTCACGAGCACAATGTCTGCAGTGTTTTATAATGGGATCAGCAGCAGCTTTGAGGTTAGAGAGGCAGCTCTCTGACCGTAAAGTTGCAGGATCAGGCCAGGCCTCAAGAATAGTTGGCTGGACCGAGGTCCTACATGCCGGCCTAGCAATCATGTGAATATTTTATTTATTAGCCATATAATATCATATTACATAATGCAGGTAAGTGTATGGTGTCAGTACTGACTTGTACATGAGCACGATAGAAAATAAGATGAAGAGTTTAACTGGAAAGATGCTGGTTTGGGCTTGATGGAAATGGTCTCTGCAAGTGTGTTTATGCTAACTAGAGTCACAACAGGCTGTACGGACAGAGTAACATCCAGTGTTGAGCAGAATGCAGTTTGGAATGGAATAATGTAAGACTGTATTTCTGTACCACAGCTGACACTCGAGAGCAAGAGTCTGAAAAACATTTGAAAACACTTTTGTCTTTAACAATATGGTAATGAATTTATCCGCATTTCTTTGAGCTTGTCACAAAACAAAACAGATGCAAACACATTCTTGACTATTAATTATTCACAATTGTTTTATCTAGAAAAATATAAAAACATTCATACATTTAGCTTCTCAAATTGTTATTTTATATCACTGTAAATCAAATGGCCCACACATACATGAAAAACTTAAGAAATCTTTTTGCTAGGCCTTTCCACTATATTTTGAATAATAAATAACTGTTTAACACAGACAATATAAAATATTCTTACATTTATGTGTAAGAACATTGCAGTATAAGCATTGTTTTATTCCTACAACTCATTAAGGAGTAACTTAGTCTGAACTCTAACCTAATTTTGCTGATTACCTTTAAATCCACACGAGGAACAAAATATTTCTGAATTAGTTTGCCTTACTTAACGTCTGATAAATTTGTCACCACTATGTTTTGACAACATTTCTGAAAACCTCAAAGAAAATCTGCTTGGGGCATACACACAGGATCAGTAAATTCTGTTTGGACTGAGCTTTGAGTGGCCAGCCAGCCGTTCTCAGCCAAAGCTGGTAGCAGCCAGAGAAAAAGTCCCAAATGCCAGCAATGTTAGTACAAGCAGTAGAAGCATAGTCCAGAAAATGGGAGTACAAATAGGTTTAAATCTTTGATTTCCAATTACTAACTTAGATACCTCAAATGTTGATAAGTTTTAAGAAAATAAAGAGTGGAGTTGTTACAAACAGGAGGTGGAAATCAAAGATTGCATGCACTGTGTGTCTGTGGATCTGCGATTGAAAAGTGATTTATGAGCGAGGAAAGCAACAATGTGATGAAACAGCTCATCAGCCCCACAGATCATCAGCACTTGCATGTGAACTTTACTTCATTAAGTTTAAAAGAATTCATAAGTTCCAAGCTGAAGACCTTAAGGTGAAAAAGTGCAAAATGGCTTATTCTTGCACACTTTAGTGACTATGTTCATTTTAACAAAGATGATGAACACTTTCAAGCATAAGCATAAGTAAACAGACAAATAGCCAGACAGACATTTAGAAAAAACATGCATGTTGTTGTTCATGTTTGCATGTGTCACCTGCTCAAAGCCTAACCTCTGAATTGTCGAATCATGTTCTGGTGCTTTTCCAGGGCATCCTCCAAGATTTTCTCTGCAGGATCCATTTTCCAGCGCCATTCAGTGCCGACAGGGTTGGTATGATGTCTGTTAGTGGAGCACAAACATGAATAAATAGGAACTAACAGCAGTCAAGATGTAACTGCTTCAGCAAGCACCAACCAAATGTAGCAATACAGCAAACTAAATATTAATCAAAGAGCAACCACTGTATCCTTAGAGATGGTATTACCTTCTTTGGAGACATGCTTCTGGAGTATAAAAGGGAAAATGAACACTGCTTGTGGCTACAAATGGAATAAATGGCCTAAACAAACTGTAAATATGGGCTCCAAACCAGCTTCAGTACAAACAAAGGACATTACACCTCATCGGTGGTATTACTCCATGGTAATTCTGATTTAGAAAGTCCAAGACTATTAGACCGTTTGTTCAACACAAACATCACTTAAAAAGTTAAAGACATATTTCACTAGAATAAAAGGAGCATTTAACGAGGTGCCAAATGCTAAGACTCAAGTTATTTACTCACAGATTGAAAGTGAATTATGTGGGCGTGTGTATTATCACCCTATAAAAACATATTAAGTGAAAGAATGCATGCTCTCCCTTTGGGTGTTAATAACACGTTCCAACTATCCAAGTGTGATGTCTATGTGCAACACCAAATCCTGGGGCATCACAAATTTCTGTCAGATAAGTATGCACACTCTAACGTGACATATACTGATGGCGTCCATGAAAATCTTGATCCACCTGTTGCCACAAAGAGGTGGATGGTGGGGGCAGCAGGAACAAAGCAGCTGTGCCCCGAAATTGCTTATTTCCTGTCATCCCACATAGCTGTAGTAAGGGAGACGGGCAGATCTGTGTTGACAGGGCAGCAGTTCACCACAGCACATTCTGACAGCGACCTTTCAGTGCTCAACACAGTCGCCTTTTCAAATGGAACTTGAAGTTGGTAAAAGGCCCAATCTCTCACTAATGCCATGATGAATCAGTGTCCACATTTAGGCCTTGCAGCTATGCAGACCATTATCCATCTGCACATAAAACATGAACTTCTATGGAACAGCGAGATCATCAACAGTGACTGGACTAAACCCTAAATGGGTTTGGTTTAAAAAAAACAAAAAACCCTACAAGTTAGTAACCAAACAGGCTAAAACTAGTTAATATATAGCAAAATAAAAACACTCCTAAAAACAGGAAACAGGAGTTATACCTTATATACAGTTGTGTAGCAATGGACAGTTAAAGTGATGGGAATAGGGCTGTTCGATATAACGATATATATCGGATGACGATATAAAAACGTCTATCGTTTCATTTTACGCTATTGTTTGTTTCGTGGTGTCGCAAAATAAACTGTTTACGGCAATATTTTTTCATCGTTTTGATGGTCACTGTATATTAATTTCTTAAAGTTCTCTCTTTCTCTTACATTTAATATAACCACACTACAGACGGACAAGCGCCGTTTTTAATGCGTTGTCATTAGCAACAACGACGGTAACAGCATCGCGTGTTCGCTTGTTTATGTTCCACATAAACCTTTCACAATAAAGCTCAAGATCCTGTTGAGACTTTTCAAAATAATCGCGTGAAAGAGCAGATTATTTACAGATGAGAATTAAAAAAAGAGCCGCCAGGTGCTAAAAAAATAAACCTTAGACTCAAACGTTAGAACAGGCTTTTCCCCGCAGCACGCCGTGTAATAAATACTCACAAAGAAAACGGCGGCCTTTACAACTTATGTCTAAAAATGTATAGTTTCATGCATCGGTTAAAACACTCGACTCCAGCTACATGACGCGCAGCTGGAAACACTTCACGCAAGTGGAGCTGCCCGAGATTCACAGAATTTACAGAAAATGTTATATTTTTGTGATTCATATGGTTATCGGGACGATAAAATTCTTATATCGGGATATGAGATTTTGGTCATATTGCACAGCCCTAGATGGGAAGCATAAAGCCTGTACCCAGAAGGACTAGCATCTTAATTAAATCACAGTATAAATAAGACATGTACTCTACTAGGGTATTAATATTGATAGGCTGAAAGATTAACTTTTATTTGGATCACTTAAGATTCTCCTTAATGATGTCAAACTAAAAGAGAAGAAGTTGAGAAGCACATACCTCCAGCAGAAGACACACTTGTTAGCACATGCGAGGCTGGGGGTAGTCTCCATGCACCGGTGGGACTCAATACCGTAGAAAGTGTGCTTGTAACAACCTCCCCTTCCTCTCAACATAGACTAAAATAAATAAATGAATTACAATTCATGCATTCAGTTTGTCAAAGCTGTAATAGAAATTTGAGATAATTTAAAGGAAGTGTTTTAACGGTTTATTTAAAAGGGTTGATTTCGTTACCTTAGTCCATCGACAAAGCTTCACTCCTGAGTGACTCCCAATCAGTTTATATCCTTCACAAAAAGGTAAAAACACAACGTGTTATAAATACGGCATCAAATCAGTGAAACACTTCACAATGCAGAACTGCACAAGTCAAATTAAGCTGAAAGAAACATGGACAATATACTTTTTATAGCTTTACTTCAGTAAAGCCTTTCAACATTCACAAAGTCTGATTTTTTAATGGCCCCATGCTAACAGCCACTGAACATCTCCAGCAAAGTGTCTACTGGCAGCTTGAAGCCATGTCATTGGGAGAAAGGAGAGAATGTTTCAGATTCCCTTTTTGCACAAAAAGGTCTGTGAGGAAAGTGTTTCAAATGCCCCTGAGGTGGGCCTCTCTATCCCTTTTAACACCATGGCCTCAAACCACTATGAACAGGATTTCTCCTCATTCTCCCTCATTAAAAAAAATTGAAAAGAAAAAAATCCGTCCCGCTCTATAATATCTGTCAGATGGAATCCTTTTATCCTCATGACTTGACGCATTCATGAAATCCCAGGAAAAAACACAAACAAACAAAAAAACGTGATAGATTAAAGAAGAAGGGCTGCCTTTCCTTTTCAAAATCATTTAAAATAGCTTTCTAGTAAGTACAGCAATACAAAGCCACACAAAGAATGTAGGCAGCAAGTTTAAAAAACAAAGCCTCCTATTTTGGAAGCTTGTGTGTGTTGTAGCTGCTATTAAAACCTTCATGAAATATCTAAAACACAAAAACACAGCAGGACATCTGTACCGGGGTGTGTTTGTGCTCGAACTGCTCCCACAGATCTCAGGTTTGATGCAAGATTAGTCAAATACAAAATGTTCCTCATCAAGGCTGTTTGTGGGTATATTTGCAGGAAAGGCTGAATGAATGAAATACACTTTTTTGATTTTTACACTTCAATGTAACAGCTTACCACTGAATCATCTTTTCACAAGTAACAAAAAAAACTGAGTGCAGGTCTACAAGACTCTGGACAACACAGTACTGAATCGGACCTGCTATTAGTGACTTTAACAAGAACAATGATTATCTTTGTGTTTGTGTGTCTCCATGCACTGTATATAAAAGATGGACATGTCTTCTGAATATGAAAAATGAAGTGATGCCATGTGTGCAGCGTCTCTCAGTTCTTCCGGTGAGAGCCTCCCCTCGCCATCATGTCAGGTTTAAAACACAAGATGACGACAATGAATATGCTCAATTCACATTAGACTTCACAAACCAACAGTTGATGTCACTGAGAATGTGTCCGTCTTTTTAATACACTCTATGATAACTGCACCATTTCAGAGAAACAGCATCGGAGAATATGAAAATTATAAAAACAGTTTACACTCATGTGATACTCTGTCTTTCACTCTTGAGCTGCTTGAGGGGAATGAAAGGAGCAGGGAGACAATGGCCTAACTGGTCTTCCACCAAGTAATGAAAGAGACGACTGCCAATTTACATATTAGAGTGACAATTTAAGCACAAAGATACCACAGATATCACCCCCACAACAGGTTTCACTCTTGACTTTGTGCTTTTCTTGTCTGAACCAAACAGGAAAGCTTTACCTGGTGTGTGGCACAAAGAAGAAGCCAAACTCTGTGTGTTGCACACTACCGGAACTGACTGAAAGTGACATTGGTAAGCTACTTTAATAATTAATAATAATTTACTAATTAACCTCTACCTTCTAGTTATGACTTTCCCTGTCACTATTTTCTTGAAATAGGTTTCTCTTGAACCTCGCTGATGGAAAACTATTTTGCACACTGTGCAGCACTGTGTTAAAACTTTTTTGGACAATGCACAAGAGCAGTATGTGACACTGGCATCCAATCCATGCCAGGAAAAGACTATACAGGAAACATATCCTTCCAAGGCTGAAAACCATGAAGACAATGCCAAAACTTTCATCCTTCCTTCTAAATAAAACAAACTGCCCTCCAGGACTAATTGTTGCCAACATAAACACCACGAAATAGGTCAACATTTGGTCAAATGAAGTGAAGTCCTGTGTTCAGTGTCCTATTTATAGAGTGTTGTGTAAGCTAACTGTGGGGGGTATTGGCTGAAAATGACTGCTGGCTTGTGTTTTAATAGTGGGATAGTAGAAGAGTAGAATAGTAAAATCCAGACCTAATGAGTAAAAAAAAAAAAAAAAAAAAAATCAGCACATGGTGCACAGTGGAAAAAAATAGCAACAATATAAATAGTGATGGATTCACAGACCTTTTAAACAGAATATTTTGATGTTATTTCTACTAGATAATGTTAAACCTTAATACAACAGTCCAATTTTCAAATAGCCTCAGTTAAAACAGACACTAGTTATACATTCATATTATTATTTAGACATTAAGTTAACATTAGATTAACATTTTAAGCTAATCTTTAGTCCTGAACTTACTATCTTAAACAAGCAAGAACTGAAATGCACTGCACCCACCCACAGTTTCCATGTTGAACCTTTAAATAACAGCTCATCAGCAAGGTTAAAACGTAATGAAATTTCAGCAACTGATTAACCCAAATATACTCCAATGGTTTCAACTAATTTCTTCTTTCTGCATAGTACGCCAGAGCAATAAGCACTGATAGCCATTAAATACTTAATGAATTGCAAAAATACATCTTTAGCCATATGAGTTACATTAAATTGTTATGCAAATACCTTTTAGTACCACATAAATTTAAAAAAATGGCATAACTAACAATCTATGTTTAAAGTGAAAAAAAACTTTGCTGCCCTCTGTGGAAAGATGAAGGTTAAATATATGCTGAGAGCAGCTGGTGCACTCTGTCTGTAATGAGATTTCTTTGGTTTACAATGCAAAGCAATGCAGCTAGATAACATGCATATATTATTCGCAGTCACAAGTGACACCCACCAGATGTTCCTTTAGAAAGCGATATATAATTTTACAAATACATCTTGAAGAACCATAAAACTACCACTGACTGAGTCAGTAAGCTATCAGTGCTGGTAACTTGGCATTTTTGGTTTCTAATTTGCTTTTGTGACTTCCCTTTTGCTAATCCTCAATTTTTTTTCTGAATCCTCTTTCCTCACCTTGCTTTGTCAGTGCTTCTCTGAGGGCAGGGGTGATCATCTCCCTTCTTTCCCCTTCGTCTTCAATCTTCTGCACTCCGTTTAATTTGGATAGCTTCACCATCTGGCCGTCTCTTTGACTCTCCTCTTTGCTCTGAGGCAGAAACAAAACTTTCAGTCTATTATGGTCTACAGCCATATAAACATTTATATCTATACTAGGTAACAAAAGGAAACAGCTGGAGAGACATTTTGCAACTAATCAGGTTAACCGGCAACAAGTCCGTAACATCACAGAGTACAAAAAGAGCATCTTAGCGAGACGGGGTTTCTCAGAAGTAAAGATGGGCACAGGTTCTGCAAAAAAGGGGATCTAGATCTGCAAAAGATGACAATGTTTATTAATATTAAATTGTGAAAACTGAATGCAATGCTGTAGATGAGCCATCATCAAAAGATTCAGAGAAAAAGACATAATTAAATGATGTCTTATTTATAGTATTTGAAAAAGTTTTTCTGTTATGTTCTGTTGTGTGTGTAAAGAACAAAGTAAAGGCCACATAAATTGAGCATTTTGTTGTAAAGATGATCACGTCAATCCAGCTATGTATATATGTATATATATTTGTTTTGACAAGCAGAATAAATACATTAAGGAATCATTTACACACTTGCAAAAAACCATAAAGACATTACAAATCCAACATTTCCTCTTCAACCTGCCTATTAATTGCATCTATCATTACAATACATATGTATGTGGTCCATATTTAGAAACTGCGAGCGAAAAATACTTTGGCGTCTTTTCATTTTCCCTGCTTTGCGAAAATTAATAAGTTGGGGTTTTTTTTGCTTTCAAATGACCATCACAGGCTGCTTAAAAAGATGGACACTGCTGCAGACATCAACTGTTGTCTAAGAAAGTTGACTTTTGAAAACATGTCCAGGATCCATTTGGAAAAGTGATGACCAACTTTTATACAGCTCTCTGTATCACAACAGCTATTTTTTTTCTTTTTGCTGCATCATCATCAACATCTTATTTCATGCCAGGATTATAATACTGCAATGCAGTGATTTTGTGTATAATGCTAAATATCTTAGATATATTCTGTGGACAAATACAACAAGATTGATTAAATCCTGCAAGAAAACTTTGCCTGGGGACAGAGAAACAGGTGTTACTTTTCAGAAAGACGTGATGGATGACCAGCCTTTAACATTAACCATGGTAAATGACAGCTTCACCCAATTACTGCACCTTTGCCACTTCTTCAGTTTGTCTATAGGGATCTATATGTCACCCTGTCAGCACACTAGGGCCCTTTAGGTGCTAATACAGTGTCAGCAAATGCTGATAAATGTTCAACACACTTGTATTCTTCAAGAATGTAGATAGTTCACAGATTCCTTTGTAGCTCACCGTATGGTACTAACCCCCGTAGAACTGTGTGAAAAATACTTGTTAACATTGCACAAACCGTTACTGCAAATCAATGAGATTCTTATAGAGTCCATTTTAATCTTTCCTCTCTTATCTCTGGAGTCAGTAGTCTTGAGAACATTTGTACTCTCTCTTACTTGCAAATTTGCAAAAACTTTGATCCCGCAGTAGCAGATTTCTTGGTTAAATGGCTCTAAATAAATGAAAATATTGCGCTATACCCAGTGGAAATTTAATTAAGTCCAGTACTCACTCCCCTTTTAACCCATATATTTGCTTCTTGCAAGTGTAAAAGGAAAGATCATGCTCTTTAAATGCTAAATGTTTTACTCATTTACACCAGTTTGTCTCTAAATATGTCTGCTGCTTGGTGCTGAGCAGATAGAATACAGTGGGCTTCCACAGGATATAGCTAATTACTGCAGGCAAGTTTTCACCTCATGATAGTAAAACATCATTTGCATCAGGGCTAGAAATTATTGGTCAACTGCTATTTCCAATGTGGATTGTTACATGTGCTTCAGTGCACCAGCTTTTCTTTCTCAGTCATCCTGAGTAACCTGCTATCCAATTTATCTCCAGTGCTGACTGGCAGCAGAAGGCTCACCTGCACTCATATGATGCCTGAGAGTGGTTGTCAGGCTGATTCCTTCTCACGCTCCCTCACCTCCATCAGCACTTGCACTATTCCTCACATTTATTATAGGCTGAGTTGGGAATACCGGCATTCCAGATTTCAGGTTTGTTTTTTGTAGTCTAGTTTACTAACAGTCTAGTTTGGGGAGAAGCCTGAATATGACAGTCTATTGTGTCTGATTCATGATCTTCTTTCTCTTTTGTTTGGTGTTGTTGGTGCTACCATTTCCCTTATTCGGGTCTGTTCATTGGAAGTAATTATATTCCAGTATTAAAAGCTTGTGAAACTATGTTTTGAGCATCTTTGAGCAATAGATTTAGAAATTGTAACATATTACCGTCCAACCCTCTTCAAGGCCTCGGTAGCTCCCAGCATGCACGTCCATGCCTTGGTGCTTCCCAGCCAAGTAGCTACCCCAGTATGTAACAGTAACACAAATTAACTGTTAAACTTAGAGTCTGTGAGAATTTTGCTTCTGTTCTTTGTTTTAACGTAGTTGCAATTAATGTCCTTGGGTGTGGATAAGAAATTATGAGGTCTGTTCTTTGTGAAACTCTTCAGTAAGTTTCTTGTTGCAAGCCTAGAAAATATTTTAATAACTATCTGATCAACTGGAAAAGAAACAAGACAAAGTCAACTTTTCCACAGTCTGTGAGCAGTTGGTTAAATGATAATTGCCTCAATATTAATTCTGAATATAATTTTTGCCAGAATTGAGCAGCTGCTAATCCGTTTTAGTCTCCTAAAGCCTTTGTTAAAAAACAGAGAGCAAGCTTCTCTCTAAATATACTGCCAATTTTATTTGTGAACCTATGCTTCAGGTGTTCACAGTCATCTGTGTAAAATAGCACTCTTTTAACTTAAAACTGGAAGAATGCAAGCCCTTGTAGCTATCTAGTAGCACTATTTGCTCTGTGCATTTCCTCAACAATCATAGCCCCAAATACAGAGGAGGTTTCTCACACCTGACAGCAGCAGTGGTCCCCTAGAGCTCAGTTTTGATAGTAGATGCTGTGAACAAGGAAGCCACGCTGCTTTGTCAGAATACTGTCACATTTCTTTCTTAGATGGAAAAAAGATGGTGCTTGATGATATTTTTACGCGTCATTTAGATCACTGCAAAATGTATGGGTTGCATGTTTTACTCTGAGTGACTTAAAGCGATGATCTATTCTATTATAGGTGACGTTAAGCTATGATCTATTCCAGTAATAAAGACAGGAGTACAAAAACAACCATACACTGTAAATCAGGGCGAGCAACAGCCATCCAGTGTTTCAATCATCGTGTGAATGGGCCTCAAGTCATTCTTAAAGTTCACCAAAAATCTAAACTGGGAGTGAAAACATGTACAGCCTACAATTTAACACTCAAGATTGGATAAGACTAGTTTGCCACTCAGCCGGCCCAAATGTCCACCTTCACTTAATGCATCTGTGACTCGTACAGTTCTGATAGCATACACAGCACGTAGCCAACGGTGAAACAATCTGTCCCTATGGTGTTTTCATGCAGCCTTGAAAATTTATCTGGCCCTAGTCTCTGGATCCCACTGATTGGCTTTCAGCCTTGACACCCAGTCATGCTTGGGCCAATCTGGGCTAACAGAAATGGGACATCTCACAGCATCGTGTTGTGCACGGGAACCATGACACAACATGGTGCTGCTGCAGATGAATGATGCAATAATACTTCACTGATTGAGTAGCACATGTGAATAAGGGAAAAACATAAAAGTACGGGAGGCAAAAAAAGCCCAAACCATGAACAAGTAGAAAATAAGAAAGACAAACACTCTAAGCTGGCAAAATGAATTCAATATTTTAAAGCTTAACCTTATTATCCAAATATTTTAATATATGTGAATAAGAGAAGCTATTTGTTACCAGTGTTTGCTCCGGCTCCAAAAGAGGATTGCACACCAAGAAAATTAGTCTATAGGTGCACTACTCTCTATACTGTAAAACAATAAAATAACAGTATTTGCCATTATTTTGTGCTTATAACAAGTGTAGTCATATTGTAACAGATATGTTGATGGAACAGCATAAATTCTAAATTTCGAATATTTTTTTTTCTACATTTCTGTTTCTAAAACAGTTAGCAGACATTAAAACTTAACAAAAAAAATGTGATGATTTATAAAAAATAAAAAAAAAAAAAAAAAATAATAACAATAATAATGATAAAAATTAAAATTAAAAAGGCCTGCAGATGAATCAAAACTCCCCTGCACCCCTAAGAGCTCAAAATTGTTGTTTTCACTATGTAATCTGCCTGAGGACTTTTAACTAGGGTGCATTTTGCACACAGGAGGTTTAATAAAGCCAGTCCAGTCCAGAATCTGAACATGTTAATTTATGCCAATCAATGTTTCTGAAAATATAGAATATACCTTAGTAGTAGTTATACTGGCATCTTATGTGTGCTTTTTTCCTTTGGCTAGTGAGCTGAAAACATAAAAACGGAGCCAAAATTGCTGCGTGCCAGCTCAGGTTAATGATGCGTTTTACACTAACTCCTAACTGGCAACAGTCCCACAACGTAAAATCGACCACTCTGGCAGAAATGGAAGACTCTTATGACAAAGTTTAGATGCCAATACTATAAACAATTGTAAAAAATCAATTTAGGACAACAATGCAAAATGAATTTTGCAGGCACTTGCTAGAATAAAAATGGAACTACAGCCAAAGACTGATATAGATTAAGGCCACAGCCAATCACAGCCTGTCCATCACTGAAGGAAAAAAACAAAACATGTATTCATGAAATGTTTAGCAGTGATCAAGTCATCCTGATTCCATCTGGGATACAAGCCACATGGACACCAGTACAGACAAATCCTTCCAGTTTCAGTTTTTATCAGTCAATAAATGCAAACTTATATTTACTCTTACTGAGCACTCAAAGCTCATTTCACACTACAAGCCAAACTTACCAATTCACACAGTGTTTTATTAGTTTCAAGAAATATTTGGTGTCTTTAAACACCTTTTACCTCCCATGCACACATTCATAGGTCAGTCGATGCATCTAAGGGGTAATGTGTGGTTTAGTATCTTGCACAGGGGCACCTACATCAACTTAATGGCAAAAAAAAGAGAAAGACAGGTTGGGCGAGGTAACCTACTTATCCAAGCACGAGGTGATTTGTGCGTGAATTATTCAGCTACTGACACTACACCATAATTGTAAACTAAAAACGAACAGGAGACTGATGTTTATTTCAGTGTAATGGGGTAGAGAGCATTAAATGCCACAAGGAAACTTGTGAAATCAGCGTGGGATATAAAACCTGTAAAAAAAAAAAAAAAAAGAATTGAAAAAAAAAATCCTCCCTTTCATCATTGTAATGGTATTTGTAAATCTGGTCCTCTTACAGTATTACAGATGTCAAATTTAAAGAAAATGTAATGTTTTACTAAAAATCACCATAAAGAGCCAGAATTAAGCCTGAAGAGTGTAACAAGCCCCACAGATACAGCATTTTCTAGTCACAGTTTGATTACTCACAGAGTATTCAGCTTGGCTAAATACCTGCTGTCTCTTGACAATATTAATGCTCAAACTAATTACATCTTACACTGCTCGCTCTGTGTGAACAAATTATGCAAAAGCAACATAAATTTGTTACTACAGGAATCCAAGTCATCTCTGGCATCCATGTGTGATGGCACAAATCATCCCAGAGCAGTTACAATTAAATCTTACATGACAGGTTAGGAATAAAGATGACTGCCTTGGGTATCATAAAGAAATAGTCTATGGGTATATCTTTGGGGAAAAGGATAACAGCAGCTTGATCATAAAAATTACATGAAAACACCTCATGAATTAAAAAAGAAAAAAGAAAAGAAGTCTAACTCTTCTTACTGTGGAGGGCATAACTGAAGAGTACTGATCAACCCAGACTCCTCAAGTCATAAACTAATGTCTCTTTAACTTCCCAGCTGTGCTGTATAAACACATTTGTGCTGTCCTTACAACGTAGTCTGTCCTAACCTCCAAGAGCGTCTACACTGTAATATTACTGTCACACAGGAAGAGATGAGCCTGGGAGAGCATGGACAGCACAAAGCATTTTGCATTCAGTGCATTAAGTCTCCTATGAACCGCAGTCAAATGAAGCATAATATTCAGTAACCCAAAGGAGCACATACAGCGAAAATAATAATTTCACATCTATCAAAACACAACAGAATAAAACACTTGTGTGCATCTTCAGGACAGGAGCTGCCTCCACACTAAAAGTTTTCTGGATGTAAAGTCGACCGAGACAGAAGTTTGTGTTTTGACTGTGGCAACATTAGTAAATAATTCTGTGAATGTCTTTTTATGATGTAACATTTCTGGTGAAAGAAGCTTAAAGTAGAGTGTGATCACTTCAAAATGTCAAATACTATAAAGTAACAGTAAATGCATGGCACAGTAGTGCCGTGGTTAGCACCACGTATTAGAGCAAGAATGTTCAAGTTACCAATTAGTCGCCTGCCGCTATACCCAGGATGGAGGACCGATTTGCACATCAGGACTGCTACAGATCTTTACGACACTTTAAACACACAGCTCTGCTGTTAAAGCGATGAATGTATATTGTCTGCAAGTGACAGTCTATGGCTGTCTGTGTTTCTGTGTTAGCCCTGTGATGGACTGCTGATTTGTCCATCATTTACCTCAATTCTGTCCCAGTCCCCCTGTGACCCCTCACTTCAATTAATAAAATGGATGTATAGAAATGATACAGTCACAACAACTATCATTATCAATTTAAAATAACAATAATAATGATACTTTCAGTTGCTCCCTTTTTGACAAAGAGCTGCCACATCAAGTTGCCAAATCATGTTGGATTTGATTTGGCAATTTATTTGAAGTTTTTTTTTTTTTTTTAGCATTTCAGCTGAAATTTCCCTTATTTTAAGTTTTTACACTGGATGCCCTTCCTGATGTAACCCCAAAGGACTTTGGTGTAGTGTGAATGGGCACAAGCGGTGAAACTGAAATTATAGTTAAAAGTTCAAAATCTATGCACTCATTCACATTTTCTAAAGTGGGCCTACACTATGGAAAATTCCTGTACTGATACTAATCTATCTTGTGTTGTTGTTGTGTATTATGAATTTCATCTTTATCTGCCAACAAGCAGACTGAAGTCCAAAAAGGCTCATTTCTGCAGTGCATCAGTGCTTCCTGAACTGAGTACAGAGGTTTTGAGGTAAAGCATACTAACAAAAATGTCACGATGTACATAAAAAAAATAAGAGATTTATATCATTTGGCATTATTCATGATTAAAATCAATAAAAATGAAAATCTGCAATTGAATGAAGTAATTTCTCTTTTCTTGAATTTCCAATTTCTTCCATTTTTTTGAATGAAACTAATGAGCAGCTTACACTAATCTGCTACATTCAAAGTGGTACATTACAGGGTATCGTCTGTCCACTTTATATAAGCTGTCATAGATCTTTATAGGACAGCCTATAACAGCAGAGTGATAATGTCTCTTCTTTTTCAATTTTTTCTTGAGTCACTCATCTCTCGCAAGTCTGTGGAGTGGGCGTCCTAACTATTACGCAAGCCTCCACTCCTCGTCTGTCGGGGTCTGGTGTCTATCAAACCATCTGCCATTTCTCCTTTAATGATACCACTCTTATCTCTTTACTGAACGCACTTACACTGGATGAAGGTGGTGGGAGCTTAATGCCACAGTGATGCCTGCTTGCAGACCTTGAAATGGAAATGCTGAAAATAGAGCTGCTGGATGATGACATTGGAGTGACAGTTTAAAATGACTCAAGAATAACAAAACTGCAGGTTTATGAGGGGAATTGCTAAGTACTGTATACACAACTCATATTTACAAGTACGAATACTAAGCTCTGCTTAGTTCTAAGGGTTTCTGCTGTCAATGTGTGAAATAACACGAGCATATGTATTGCAAAAAGTGGTGCTAACATGTTGGCGGAGGAAGCCTGACCTTTGCTTTCTTAACGCTGTTCATAATATTTCCCAGATCCTCCACGTCGAGCACCGTTTTTTTCTCATCTGGCAGACCGGACTCATCTTCATCACTGCTGGATTCCACTAGATCATCCTGGGGAAAAAATGAAAGAAGAAATAAAGAAGCACAAAAAGTGGTTAAAAAAACAAGGTCAAAATGGAAAGTCGGGGACACGGTGATAAAGATGAATGGCATGTAGTAAAGAAAGGCTCACATATGGTCCAATCCATAACAAATAAAAAAAAAAAAGAAGTTGTGATTGAGTGAGTGTGCTGATGTGGAACACATTTATTGAACATCGTTATGTCCTCCTGGGCTGCCTGATTAAATAAGAAAACTATGTACCGTATGCGTTTATGGCATTTCAGCAGATTTATCACGACACATGGCCGACATGTGCAGCAGGAGAATAAAATGCATGAGTGGTACAGCGGGTACATAAATCACCACGATGGTCCCCTCGCCACAGTTCTCAGCTCCTCTCGGTTCCGGCTGAATGTCACCTCTGCTGAGTGTTGCAGACAGAGGGGAGGAAGTCTCAGCTAGAGTTGGCTCTGAGGTCCCCGCTACCATGACAACTGATCATCTGTGTGTGCTGTGATGCATATGAAGGCTGTGTGCGCATGTGTGTACATAAAATGTCTTTTTGTACTTGTGAAATGTGTAATTTTAGAGAGCGGTGGGGGGGGGAAAAAAGTGCTATTTTCATATTTTCACATGATAGACCGGTGTTAAGTGAAATACAACAATTTTCATGCAGAACATTAAATAACGCCACGCTGCACCTGAAAGTGCACATCGCTGCTACTAAATAAGGACCTAATAAGCCAAGTATAACACTCCTGAGAAATTCAGGCGTCTGATCTGATTTTAATCACATTGTTGAAGGAGTGCAACATGAAGCTATTAGCCTGGCCAGTCTGTTTCAGACTCCTGCTTGGAGTTCTAAAGTGCCCGTGTAATGTCATATTACATTATCCTAACCCAAAGGACAATTCTCCAACTAGATGTAAGCTGGATGCTTTCTCTATCTTTCTTTCTCCAGTTCTCTTTACCTGCTTCATTTAGAGTCGGTGGGACAAGCCTGGAGTCAAATAGTGAGGAAATAATATTACAACGTGTGGTATCGTATGCACAAAGCTGTTCTGATGATAGTTAACATTTTTATGTGGGTGTTTTTACTTTTATTTGTAGGCTGTCTATAAAAGATGACAGAGGCACCCTGATGTCACCCATTAATTTGTGAACTCTTTTTTTTTTAAAGCATTTTGGGCGTCCATCATAGCCTTTTGGAGAGAGAGAGAGAGAGAGAGAGAGAGAGAGAGAGAGAGAGAGAGAGAGAGAGAGAGAGAGAGAGAGAGAGAGAGAGAGAGAGAGAGAGAGAGAGATCAATATCACTGAGACATCGAGGACAGTTGTGCCGCATGTACAGCAGTGGCTTATAAATCACATGCTAGGCCCACCCGAAAGCTTACCCTGGATTTATCCCCATTTCTTACTCTAAATGTAAACAGAATGATTTTCATGAAGTATTCAATAAGACGTGAATCACCTCTTGCTGGCCTTTAGAAACCACTTGGACATTTTTAAAAGCAGAACCCATGGCTATATTTCATATTCTGACTATAGTTTATAATCTCAGTCAGAAGCCAGAGAAATCAACATTTTTTCACTCAGAAGCTTGCTTTCACTATTATATAAAAATAGAGACACGCTACCAAAACTTGGACAACTGGTGTGGACCAATAAATATTTTTTCTGTCTGTCACACAGCAGGTAGATGTTTGCTGTAATATTTAAGAACAGCTGAATGAATGTTCAGAAACTAAATGGCTTATCAGCTAGTCATTTTAAGCACAAGGCCAGCCTTCACCCACAAAAGAACAGATTTGGTGATAATTAACATCGAGTATTCACAGCTTTGCCCATCAGCAGGGGCAAAAGGGGCGTTTGAACTACTGTTATAGATAATAATATTAAGATATACTATCTTAAAACAATCGCTCGGAGAGAATGAAAGAAGCAAGAGGATGTCTCCTTTTCTCTGTCTGGGTGCTGGTTCCCTTCAAAAGTACAGGAAGAAACGTCCAATGGCAATTAAACACGGCTCCTAGAAAAGCTGCTAAACGTTGATACAAAGTTTCCAAGTTGGCAATAATGAAGCGAACTGATGCGTGATAATGACAGCTGGAAGTGAGAGGCGTGTCAGGCTGCCAAGCTGAGACGGTATAGGCTCAAACATATTTAAAAGCAAATATCTGGATCCCAAAAATGTGAATAATTGAATATTTTGATGAAGACTTTAATAAAAACAACTTTCCTGCCCTTACCTCAGAGCTGTTATTCTGTGGAGAGGCCTTCTTCTCTTCTTCCTGTCGCTCCTTCCTCTTGTTCTTACAGGAGCCCTCAGTCTTGCACTTCCCACTGCAGCTCTTTTTCTCGCCCTTTGCCAGAGTCTTTAAGCGGTTCAGGAACTTGACCTTCCAGGTCAGGAAGTCTGCCTGGATGCTGCCATTAAGACTCTTCACCACATTACAGTCGCCTTCTCCCCTGGTCATGATTCGTCTGCCACTCAGCATCCACAGCCACTTGTCCACATTTTTACACACCTGTATGAAAAAAGCAGGTTGAATTCTTAGTAATTACTGAAAGCACTGAAGTGATTCAGGCTTAATAAACTGCTGAGCTACAGCCTTGAAGCTTTAGACATCCTCTGAATAGCTGACTATTATCAACCAGTGTCATTCTTCTCATTTTGTGAAAACCTTTCATACCGTGTTGTAATGGCCAACATAGACAGAGTTTCCAAGGCCAAACACTGCATATCTGAGTCCTTTCAAGTAGGTCTTCCCATATCTGAAGTCAGTGGATGCCTCTTCGAGCCACTTGCAGAACCACTCAGCATTTTCTGTGGGCTGTCCATCAGTGTAAGTTGCCACAAGAAACACGCACACCGACTTACTGATGCACTAATGGGAGAGGTAAACACAGCATGTAGGAAAGAGTTAAACAGGAGGAAAAAAGCTTAGTGTTTCTTCATTCAAGACTTTTTTTGTCCAAATATGGAAACACTTATCTGTGGGACTAACTAGGGACGAAATGCAGTGAGAGGTTGAGACACTAACACTGGACACTAACTGGATGTACTGCTGACACATAATTACGTACCAGCTAGTCCTAATTAATTAAGCAATTACTAACACCCTACTCTCGCCTGTGGCTACAAACTAAGCAGCAGCAGATGCAATAAAGAAGCCAGTTGAAGTGGTATCGGCATTCCTAGGTGTTTTCAGCATGTCCAAATGGAAGCAAACCCCAGGGCAGAACACCGTGAAGATGTTATTTTTCCCGACTGGCTTGGGAATCTATGTATCTGCATCTGGTGGAAGGGAAGTGCCAGAGAGAGAAGGAAGTCTGAGCAAGTCTGGTTAGACTGCTGCTGGAGAAGCAGTGGAAAATGGATGGTGGATGTTTTTTTGTTACTGAACCAACAGTAGCTCAAATCCACAAATAATGCAGTCATCTATTTTCTTCTGTTTACGTAACTCAGGGTCACAGTTGGGGAGGAATCTATAAACAAGAGGCAGAGTACACCCTGGACAGGTAGATGGAAGCTGGAGTATCCAAAAAGGTTCATGGTACTCCGGCTTCCTCCCATCTCTCCATATGTTTGAAATGTTTGAAATAAAATGAACTGAACTGAAACAGGGTCAAATGTGCCAAACAAAAAGGTTCCTTCCTCTGATGCCTGACCAGTAAATCAGTCGCACTGAAGGAGAGATGTCTGCAGACACATTTCACGTAGAGCTTTTCTGTCACTGAAAACTGTATCACTGTCCCTTTGAATAAATAGTTATTTTCCTTTTTCTGCTGTCAACCAGCCAACCAATCTCCTATTCATCTCGAAATGCAGCACAGAGGGACTGTGCTCACAAAAATAAAAAGACTGATGAAAACAATCCATCTTGCTGCAGATGAGCAGGAACATGTTTGCTCTCTGCACCGGCCGTTTGAAGGCTCAAGCAGAAATGAAGCTTAAGCTGAGCTGGCAGTAATAGAACTTGAGGCTTATCACGCCAGTGTTTGCTGTCAAGCTTTGAAAATAAGAGTAACGATTTTTATTTTCCTTTGATTAATTCTGTTCTAATCAGGTGTTCCCTGGAAGTACACACAGGCAGGTCTTATGAGCTCACAGTTACATTTTAGAGATTTAATTAGCACCCAACAGCTGCTTCTGAGCATCCTGTAAACAGCATTTAATTGCTTACAGAGTACCCATCTGACAGCTGCATTAATCTTTCATTTATTCTCTATGATGCCACAGGTAGGGGTGATAAAGAAAAGTTTGCCAGGTCTCCTTAGAGGATCTGTGGAACCAGCTCCCAGTTTGGATTTGGGGTGTAGACACCATCTTACTTTGCAGATTAGTCTTAAACTTTCCTTTTAGATAAACTATTAGACAAGTATTACTAAATAGTAGAATTAAATATTTGGGTTGGCCCATATGCCCTTGAACCACCCTCAGTTATGCTGCTAGTGGCTCTGGACCTCTTGTGTTTTGTTGTGCAACTAGCCTCTGGTCACTTTCCCTCCATATGCACTTACATATCAACACCTTCTCCCTCCAGCGGTGTCTATGGTTTCCAAGATGCACGGTCCCTGTCCGGCTTCACTGGTCCATCAACCAGCCAACTATGTCACTTGTGTGTTGTTTGTCATCTCTGTGCTAACCTTCTCTGTCTATACTTCCCCCATACTCCCCAACAGGACTTGGCAGACACCTAGCATTCCCCTGAGAAGTGTTTGCTCACAGGGTGAAACAGTACAGGGTCTCTACCTTACAGTATAAAGCAGTCTAATATGAAACTGAAAAGCATATTCTGCTTTGGTTGGCTTACCTCATCAGCAAGCTGATCATCTGGATCGTAGTCCTTCATGTCAATCACCTCGGCTGGTAAACCCAAAGACTTCACCTCCTCTGACAGCTCGTTCGCAAAGCCCTAAACATATGGAGAGTCTCAGATGGTGCTTTTAAGATGTCAGTAAAGACTAAATTACCACATGCTGAGTACTTTTCAAAATACTATCGATTTAAATTTGAGTTGCGTTTAATGTGCTTGATTACATGTGTGTAAAATTTAGTGCTCAGAGTTTTTGACTCAGGAACTGGTTGATGAAATTTAGCTTAGCATTGCTGTATGCAACAGAAAGCTTTACTACCACTGTGCTTTGTGAGATGAGGAGTGCTACTGATGCATTAAAATGCAGTAGCTTTACCACGCTAGAGCAAAAATATGCACAAGGGTAATGAATTGTTATTGCAGACTGTGAAAGTTACACATGAGCCTTGATACAGAAACTGTTAATCAGTGTAGTGATTCAGGTTGTCAATGATCTGTAGAGTAATTATAATTACTAGTATTACTATTTTGTTTTATTTTTAAAAGGGTAAAGGGGTTTGCGTGTCAGTGGCCCCCTGTGACAGGAGAGACAGGCTGGAAAACCAACAGGAGGTTTCTGATCAGTCGCTTTCTCTGTGTCTCATATTTTCTCTGCTCTCATCTGGTCACTTTAGATTTGCAGGAAATAACTTTTGTACCTTTGCAGTCCCGGTTTGTGAGCCATAGAAGATTTTGACTCCTGACACATGAACCTCCTTGGTCTCTCTGTCGTTCTTCTTGTCAACTTTGTCGTTCTTCTCTTTGCTGGCATCTTTAGAAACGCTTTTCTGAAAGCAGATCAGTGCAGCGATAAATGGAGCTGTTTCCGGTCAAGACAGCGAGACCTTAAGAAGCACTGCAGAGACCGTTTAGAGACTAAAACACATACACAAATTAGAGTAAGGTATGAGTAAGTGCCTCACCTTCTTCAGTAAGAACCAGAGCCCAAAAACAAGCGCAGCAGCTGAGTACAGGTACAACCTGCTGTGCCATAACCACATGAAATAGCTCTCAGTGGGACTGCGGGCATCCTGAGAAACTGGAGGGAGAAAACACATCAAACTGAGTCCTCAGATCCTGAACTGCTTTGATGAAGAAAACAGCCACATCATATTTGTTTCTGCCAAACCACAGCTGACCACATGCAACAACAAAACAGAATTAAATCCCAACCTGAAGCTACCTGCGAAAAATAAAAGTCGGGGGACTGGCGAGCAACGCATGCTAGCTAGTAATGCTACCCTCCTTTAGCCAAAACACAGCTTGAAGAGAGTTTTCAGTTGCTTTAAATATTTAAAATAAACTCACCTTTTGAATCCGAGGCAGAGACGCTGGAGGCCAAAAGCAATACAAATACGATAAAAGTTGGCATTGCTGCAAGTAACTACTTGCACACAGTCTTCAGCACCTGAAGCTCTGCGCAACCATATTCTTTGCCGATATGAATGCTGGGAAGTTGAGTTCGGATCGTCCAACGGCTTGAGTTTGTTTGCTTATGGACATTCAGACTTTTTAAAAAGCAGCTGAAGTTAAATTAAACGATGAAATTCATCTTCTTGGATTTAATTTTGAATATTTTACTCATTCATACCTATATGCTTTATTTTGAAAGTCTATAGAGGAAGTGGTTCTATTACACTATGTCTATTTTGATTTTCTTGTTGTTTCCAGAAGGATGTTTAATTTGTCCTTTTTATTTTAATTCCTTTTAACATTTTGTAAACTGACGCCAGATGAGGAGACCCGGACATTAAAAATAAAATGAATGCAATGTCAATTGATATTGAACAAATAACTGCACTTATGCATTCTGGTAAGCTAGCTCGGTTACAAATACCTCTAGTCGTTTTTGTAGATCGCCCTCTTGTGGTCATATGGAGGAACGATTAAAATATGCTAACGTTCAAATTAATTACAACACTGAGGCTTGAGAAAAGCTGTGAGCTATTTTCTGGTAGTTGTGTTAACTTCCGTGATAATGTGACAACTATTATTAGGCGAAATCACTAACGTGCAGAGAAAAGTATGATAATGTAGGAAGAAAGAACTGCAGGTGGCTTTAAATTGAAACGGAATATTTTCTGCCCTCCAGTGGTCACAGCGGCGAACTGCACATAGAAATTCGTCAAACTTGCATTAATGTAGGCATGACAGCGGCATTAAGCACGTCCGATTATTCATTTCAAAATAAGACTTACACGTAGTTCAAAACGTTTTTAATACTTAACGCTGTCAATAACAATAAATAAGAATAGATTGTGCTGTCAGACAATTAAATATGATGTTATCTCATAACTCTGCAGCCATTAATCTAACAGTGCCCAATTTATGTGGCGTTTTATTTCGAAAATAATAACAGTTTGAAAAGTTAAATTTCATAAATATGTATTTAATTATGCATATATGTATTTATTTAATTTATTAAACGAATAACAACAAAGAAAACAAAACTGACTCGGAACTGATGTTCGCAGTCACAGTTTCATACCGAACAGCCATTTAGGATACACTCGAAGAATACGGGTGGTGTTGTGATAGCGTACGTTTCTTGTCAGCGGCGCTTGCTTCGCAACTGTTTGTGGTAATCGCAAATATGTCGATATTTACGCCAACGAATCAAATCCGGCTGACCAACGTAGCGGTGGTGAGGATGAAGAAAGGCGGGAAGCGATTTGAAATCGCCTGTTACAAGAACAAAGTTATGAGCTGGAGATCAGGAGCGTGAGTACCAGGAGATGTTAACGCCTCCTGTGCCTGATTGCTGTTTTACTTCGTTGTTGCTAGAGGAAACTTTGACAATTCATTTCTCTTCCACTTTAAATCCTCTCGATGGTCGTTACATGCTAAATCAGCCAAAAATGCTCCAAAACGTCATGTTTTCATTACAGAGAGAAGGACCTGGACGAGGTTTTGCAGACGCACTCTGTTTTCGTCAATGTTTCCAAAGGCCAGGTGGCGAAGAAGGATGACTTAACCAAAGCTTTTGGGACTGACGACCTTACAGAAATCTGTAAACAGGTATAAAACATCCCCATACGTACACATTGTAAGCATAAGCCATGCCATTTACTGCATGTAGGCTTGGTTGTTTTGTTTTTTCTCCTGAAGATCTTGGCCAAAGGAGAGCTCCAGGTGTCAGACAAAGAGAGGCAGACTCAGCTGGAGACCATGTTCCGGGATATAGCTACTATTGTGGCAGAGAAGTGCGTCAACCCTGAAACCAAGAGGCCGTACACAGTCAGTCTGATTGAGCGGGCCATGAAGGACATCCACTACTCTGTCAAGCCCAACAAGAGCACAAAGCAGCAGGTGAGGAGGATACCATGTGTTTCCCTTTCTTGTGTTGTGTTAGTAAATGGGCTGGTTCTTATTTAGCATCTTTCTACTTTACCTGAGCACTCAAAGCCCTTTAAGCAGATATCTGGGGAGCTCAGAGTAGAGGTGCTGCTCGTTCATGTCAAAAGAGCCAGTTTAGATGGTTTGGTCATCTCAGGCCTGCTGGGCACCTCTATTTGGAGGTTTTCTGGGTATGTATGTATGTATGGAGACCCTGTGGGGGGATGCAGAACCTGCTGCAGAGCTTAAATTTCTTATCTGGCCTGAGAGCACCTCAGGATCTCCCAGGAGGAACTGGAGGCTTAACATGGAGCCAACAGCAACTTCAGATGGAAAATAGTGCACGAATGGGTGTATTTTCCTTTAAAGTCATTAAAAATCATGTTAAATATATTTAAAAAAAATTCTAATTCATCCATCCATTTTCTTTAAAACTGGTTTTATATATACGGGTCTTGAGAGAGGTGGCTGGCGTCTACTCCATAGCACTAGGGCATTAGGGCATCCTGGCTAACACAGACAGACAACCTCAGGCTCTCATATTCACCTACTGCCAATTTTGAATCACCAGTTCCTCTGATAGTCCAAAGACTACGAGATGAATCTAGAGCACTTGGAGAAAACCCACACAGACACAGGAAGAACAAGCAGACCCCACTAGAAAGTTCAAGCCAGGAAGCTTCATATTCTTTCAGTAGTTTGAGTTTTGTGTCTAAAACAAATAAATAGACGAGAGTGAATTCAAAGTCTTTTGCCAGTGACAAGTAAACAAAGAGCAACTAAATGTTTGAAGCTCGGTGATCACACATACTCTGCCCCTCTGACTTCAGTTTGTTGGTGTGGAAGTTGTTGCAGTTATAATCTGTGTATTTCAGGCCTTCTCTGCAGTGAATGATGATGCTTTTTTACATCATTGATAAACAGATGTGTGCTGTTGTTTTCAGGCCCTGGAGGTGATTCGGCAGCTGAAGGAGAGCATGGAGATCCAGAGAGCCCACATGAGGCTGCGGTTGGTGCTGCCAGCCAAAGAGGCCAAGAGGCTGAAGGAGAAGCTGAAACCGCTCCTGCAGGTCGTGGAGAGTGAGGATTTTGATGAGGAGCTGGAAATGGTGAGCGGCGTTTAATGGTATTTGTGGTTGTGACTGAATAATCTCTACTTTCATTCAATAATATGAACAATTCCATGAAGCTCTGCAGATCAGCTTTGTGTTTTTTAAACTGAAATTTTGTCTCTTACCATATTATAATGTAAAGCCAATATTATTATCCCTTTATTACTCTTTATTTTTCCCGGGTGTGCGTCTGTCAGGTGTGTCTGGTGGATCCCGGCTGCTTCAGGGAGATCGATGAGCTGATCCGCTGTGAGACTAAAGGCCGAGGCTCTCTGGAGGTTCTCAGTCTCAAGGATGTGGAGGAGGGAGATGAGAAACTATAGTAACCCTGCCCGTCAGAACTCTGCACCTTATCCACACTAACACGCTTCATTAGGGCACACAGACTGCAAACTCATGAAAAAAAATCTATGTTTATGGTCTGATTTATCACAATTTCAGCCACTTTCACCCTGTAAGGATTAATTTGACTGAAAGAAGTTATAATTTGCTGAGTGGAATATATTTTGAAAGCAGGTTTGAGAATTTATGCCTGAACTTTAAAGTCGGTGCTTATTTCTGATGTTTTTTCTTTTATTTATTCACTTTTTTTTAAGTCGATTACTAATTTAGCAGAACGTCTACACAAAGTCGTGTGCCATGTAGTCGCGCTCAGTATCCCATCCTATTATCTGTGGATCATTTCTTTATCCTGGTAAATTCTATTTTATTATAATAAGTTTGGTCTGTAATAAACACTATACAAAATATTATCTCTTGGGGGATTTTTCTCATATACGCTGCTTTGCAGAGGCGGCGCAGTGGTGCAGTGGTTCACACTGTCTGCTCACAGCAACAGGGTTCCTGTTGCCTTTTACCTAATGACAGCTGGGAGGGGCTCCAGGCCCCCAAGACCCAGAATTGGTAAAGCAATTAAGAGGATGGATAGTAAACCAGCACAGGGTAATGACAAATTCACCTCTGTTTTATTCTTTAAGAAAAAAAATAATGTACAGAATTCCATGGAATATCCTGTTTATCTTAAAGGTGTTCAGAAAGGTGACAATACAGCATTTGTAAATATCATTAGTAGAAGAAACTATAAAGTAAAAGTGAGATGCAGCCCAAAGAGTGATGCAACTGTTGTTGTTTTTTTTAATTAGAAGTCAAACAAAAGAAATACAGCTGAGAAATCAGATCCTCGTTCACACATGAATATCAGAGACTGTCAAATTCAGAATGAGGATATTTTCCACAGTTTTCCTTTCTCACATGCAGCACACACAGGAAACGGTTCACTTCTGCTTGTTGGATTATAATCTATGCTTTTGGCACATCGGCTTAATCCGATATAACGCAGACTTTTTTCTGTCCAGCAGCGTCACACGTTTGAGCTCTCGTATGCACTCCTGCTGGGTGATGCTGGGTGATGTTGGGTGAGGTTGTAGCACCTGATGTGGTGCTGGTAAACTTTAATCCGTGCAATGATATCCAGATGCTGGCGTTCTTCTAGAAGACTGTAATTCATGCTTGTTTCTCACTGCTTATTGTGTGAGTAGGATGAGTACGTTTATGGTCTTATTCGCCACTGGGCCACAAATATTCATCTATTCAGAGACTCTGGCTTTATTTCCATCAAACATTTTCAAAAGACTGAAAAACTGATGGTTATATGATTTTTAAATTGCCCCTCACACCTCTTCATCTGCTCAGTGGCATAACTAGTTAAAAGAAAAAAAGTCAAACAACTTTATTAAAACATGTTTCTGAATAATTTGCAGTGCTTTTCTGTGTCCAACAGTTCAGTCCATGTAAAGTTGTATTGCTTTATTTACACAGTAAAATGTATTTGTGCGATAAGTTTTGGGATCGTTATTATCGGTCAGAATTGGTAATTTCATCAAGTAATGCAACAGACACCCAAAAGTATCACTTGAAAGTAATTTAAACTGTATAACAGTACTGCATTATGAACAGTTTGCTATCTTCACTGGAGGTGAAAACACTGCAAAGCAACATGCAAAGTTAAAGTCCTGCCCACATCCCTATCAGTGAAACTAGCCCCATGATAAATGACTTTCCAGTGCTGTGTTCATTACTTTTAAGCCAGTGCATCATTACCTAACCTGCAGCCACAAGTTTTCTTCAGCTCTTTGCTGATTTTCCAGTTTAATCCCTCACGCTCGGTTAAATATTGCATCACAGTCCTCTCATATAGGCTCTGATCTGCGTTCGTACTGGCTGTGTGTGAACGTAGTCCTGTTGATCCTGCTCAGTGGGTGACTGGCCTCCTCCTCTAGATTTGGGTACCTGCTGTCTGAAGTCTGCTCCTCCTGCCTCTGAGCAGTTGGGCATCTGGTGGTAAGAAACACCCCACCGGCAAGCATCAAGCCAAAAGAGATCCATCCAAGGTAGAGAGCAGGTCCCCAGTCCCTTTGTAGACCCACAGCGCCCTCCAGTGGCTGACTGGTGTGGTGGCACGTCCAAGCTATGGGAACCAACAGTATGATCCCTGACAAAACAAAGAGACTACCAGAAAACACTTTGATCTGGCCTCGCTGAGGGAACCACACCATCCCCACTGTTCCGATCACTGAAGCAAAAGCCCCAGCGCCAATGGCTGCCAAAATCAGGGCTCTCCACGTCCGAAAACTTCCAGAAAGAGACATGAGAGACCGGTAAAAGGAGCAATGCAGGCTGCCATCGTGGGCCAAATCCCAGTGATCCCATTCCAACCACACCCCGTCCCAGTAGGCAGGCAGAGTAGCTGTGGTGTTGTCCACGGTGCCGCTTACTTTCCACAAGGCTAGGCAGCGTGTCAGAATGGCACATAGCCACCCGATGGCGCCGAGGCCGAGGGCAGCGAGCTCCAGCTTCTGCTCCAGCTTCTGCTTCATGCCGGGTCCTCCTCTTCACTGCAGACCTGCCTGTGTAACCAGAAGCAGCTGGCTGCAGAGCACAGTGGGGTGGGGTGTTATTTTAACGTGCATGTGCATGTGTGAGGCAGAGATCATTTGCTTGTGCGCCTGTTTGTTTTGCATGCCGTGTTCAGAGAGAGGAAACCAGTTCTTTGGTATTCTTGAAAAGAAGGCACCGCGTGTCTACGGCTGGGTGGAGGAGGGAAATCCCTGTTTGCCCTACCATGGTTTCAAAACAATCGCTTTCTCACAGTTTCTCAGCAGAGGGGGAAAACAAAGCTTCTTCTGTGCGCTCATATTTAGCCACTGGCCTGTGTTTCTGGGAAGTAACTTGATCTAAAGAGCCACAAATTCTTGCTGATTCTGAGATTTCTCCCAACAGGTTACTAAATCTCTGTGGCAGTAAGAAAAGTGACAGCAAAATATTGATTCAAATGACGCACGGTTACTCTGCAGTCTTTATTCTGAATACTAAGAAACAAGTCACAATCACAAAAGCTTTCAGCGTAGAAAACATTCTCTGTTTAAGTTCACAAAAACTTCAGACTAAACTACACGAACGCATGCACGTTAAGCTGAAAACACAATTACTTTTACAATTACTTCCAAATACTTTGAACATGTCATGGTTGTTGGTGATGGTGTAAATATTTCAGAAACTTTTAATCTACTGGGATTTTCACACACAGTCATCTTCAGGGTTTACAGAGAGTGATCTGTAAAAGAGAAGATATCCAGTGAGCATTAGTGTGTTGCTCTGTCTTGCGATGTCAGAGGTCAGAGGCAAAGACTCCTTCGAGCTGATAGGAAGGCAACAGTAACTCAAATAACAACTTGTTACAGCCAAGGAATGCAGAAGAGCATCTGGGAAAATATAAAACATGTTGAACTTGAAGCAGATTGGCTACAGCAGAGGACCTGTCCTGGAGAGCGTCATTCCCATCAGCTAAGAACAGGAAAATGAGGTTACAAGTTGCAAAGGCTCACCAGAGTTAAGCTTTTCTGAGGCGTATCATTTGGACCAGCTTTGACAGGGTCAGAGAGTAGTATGAACATGAAAACATGGATCCATCCTGCCTGATACTGAATATGCTTCAGTATTCGAGTGGTAGTGTAGTGGCACTTGGCCCCTTCACAACAGCTGATCATTAATTAAATGCCTCAGCCTGTCTCAGTACTATTGCTGTCAATCTCTGTCTCTGTATGACCACAATATACCCATCTTCTGATAGCTTTCAGCAGAATAACATCCCCTGTCATAAAGCTTCAAGAAACAAGTTCATTTTTTGATTATTATGGGTACAATAAGTTCACTGTACTCCACAGTCACCAGATCTCAATCCAATAGAGCACCTTTGGGAAACAGTGGAACAGGGGGCTGCTGTCGATGATGTGCAGCTGACAAATCTGCAGCAACTGTGTAATGATGTTTTATCAACACATTCAAAATCTCTGAGGGATGTTTCCAGCACCTTGTTGGATCTATGCCATGAATAATTAAGGCAATTCTGAAGGCCAAGGTGGGAGGGGTGCTGTTACTAGCAGGCCATGGTGAGTGCATTATAAACATTTCTGTTCTGATGGGATGAGTCTTTTATAGGATGACAATGATGCTCCCATCCATAGCTCAAGAGAGGTTTTTGAGTGATTTGATGGGTGTGAAATATGTGTTCATTCTGTGCAATTATGGTCACAATCACTAACTGAATGTGGGGACTGATAGCACTCTCACAATCAGCAGTACTCCAGAACTGGATACAACTACAAATATGTGTGTTTGTCTCACTGAATGGCAACTTTCAAGAGTTTTTCTCTTGATTGTTTTTTTTGTGTGTGTCTCTAATAAAGTTAAATTTACAACCTATAGACATCAGACTGCTACACAAAACAGACGCATAAGAAATAGGAATGTTCACTATTTTGTAGCCACACAGTACAACGCATGCAGACTGGACAAGCCTGGGACTGAACCACTGACTTTCTGAGCAGTCACTGACCAACTCTGACACCTAAGCCAGATTCAACAGACACCTTCTTTGAGGTAGAGGTGAGAGTTGGGTAAGGAGTGAGGTGTGAAGCAAATGCACTACCTCTACTGGTGCAACCCTGTGCCACTTCAAAATATCTAGAAAAAAAGAAAAGATTTATGTGGTTCAAACAAACTACTGAGTAAATTTTTCATACTTTTAAAGTTGATTTCCATATGATCAAACATGTATGATTTGACACTAAGACATAAATTATCTAATTATTTTACTTTACTGCCAGAATAGATGGTTATCTTAACAATTGCTTCCATATTTGAATTATTAAATGGCTAATAGGTTTTATCCAAAGAGTTCAAGACTGCAAGTTCAAGGTATTTATTCTAAAGTGATAACATGTTGGTAGTGTATTTTATTCACTCAGACGCACCCTGACATGTGTGTTCAGTCTTCAATCTTATCTTCACACATAGTTCTTGATGGCGTAACTGCTACGTGTGGGTGTCTTGGCCAGTGTGTACCCACTAGAGGGGAACCTGTCTCTATGGGGTGGAGAGCTTGTGCACAAAATGGCTCCCCCACAGAACAACAGCCCAGATGTCACAAAACCTATGTATATGGCTGCTCCAAGCTCTCTCTTCATCACCTCAGGGACTCGAGGGTTGTGGAAATCCCTGATGATGGAGTTGGCTGTCCAAGAAACAGGAACTATAGAGGTGAGAGCTGCCAGGCAGAAGATGGCCCCAGAGCTCATCACCACCCTAGCTTTGATTTGTGGGTGGCCCAGGCAGTTGGTGCAGCGCGCCCCCAGAAGAAAGATAAGGAACGCCAGACATCCCAAAACCAGGCTGATGCAAATAAGGCCACGGGCTGCTTGGAGGTCTGGAGACAGGTCCAGAAGAGCATCGTAGAGCTTACACTGCATCTGACCTGTGTATTCACTGACACAGGTCATCCACAAACCCTCCCAGAACACCTGCATAACCACCAGATGAGTGCCAATGAATGCTGTCACCTTCCACATGGGCAGAGCACAGATCAGAATGGTCCCAGCGACACCGGTCATTGACAGGCTGATGCCAAGCTCCTGCAGACCCATGGAGAACTGCAGGAAACACAGAAGGTTGACAAGAATGAGAAGCTTCGTTTTTATTTGGAATAGATGTTTGCAACATTCTGTCATGTAACATGTACTCATGTAGATGAGGATCATCATACAGATACAGCTTTTAAATTTAAATTATAACTACTTGGAAACTGAAGAAATATGAAGCATTGTATGAAGTTTAAATTTCAAGTTATTTTCTCAAACATTTGAGTTAATAAGTCAAGATTCTGAGAGAGCTGACTTGGAATTTTGAGAGAATTTTTAAAATTAAGGCAAAAAAGCTCTTTTGTATAACAAAAAAATACATAATTTTTTAAGTTATTCATTTTCTACTGGCAAAAACAAGCTTCCACGGTTTCCTGTGTCTTTTATCCGAAAATCATTTTGGGGTTTTCTGGCCTTCTGGCTCACAGTCCACTAGATGGCAGTATTTCACTAAAGACGAACAAACATCTGTTAAGATGATTGCAGTCGACAGACTGTTTCTTGGACTATGATCTATCATCTTATAAATAGCTGTTTCACAATGAACAGGTTCAGAATTCGAGTTGTCACTGCTGAGTTAGTAATAACCTTATTTAAAAAACAAAATGCGCTACGTCTGCTCTCTTTCTTTCCCCTTGCCCCAAACCAGTCACACCCGATTGATGCCCCACCCTGAGCCTGGTTCTGCTGTTCTCCCTTCCTGTTTCAAGGGAGTTTCTCCTTCACCTAGGGGGTTACAGTGTTTTTGCCCTACAATATACAAACTGCTGTTGTGAGTTTGCGCTATATAAGTAAAATTGAGTTAGTATAAAATTTAATTCGATCGGAATCTTTATGGGATGTTGGAGAAGCTGGTATCACCTTTTTGATTTTTTTTTTTTTAATCTGTGGTGCACATATTTACAACTGAATTTTCTTTAATGTTAAACAATGAGCTGTTAGCGCCCCACACTGCATTGGGTCTGTTAGTAAACTGATAATAAAGTCTATTGATACTAATAGCTATCTTTATTCCTCCGCTGTATCCATATAACCGGAAAGTGCCATTCGGGGGGTGGGCTGTGACCATAAACAGCAGAGAAAGATAGGAACAGCAGTGAGAGGTGTTGTTTTGACCATCATTTGCTATTCACACACTTCCTGAACATCTAGTGATTCGACCCCGCCCACTGTCAGATCAGCAGCCTGATAACATGAGAAAACACTCCTTTTAGACAGGTGCGGCTGAGCACAAACAACATAAGCATTTTAAAGGAAAATCAGTTAAAAGTTATTTTTTTATTCTGAAATACACACAGTGGCACCAGTTTCAACACACGGAAACAGGTTTACACCCTTTCAGATAATACCTTTGAATTTTTGCGGTGCTGAGCAAACGCAGCATGACACAGTGTGATGAATGAAACCACTGAGGGTAAGTCATGGGTTACTAAACTCATCAGCCAACAGCGTTGTTGGTCTCTGAGTCACCATTTTTTGTTACTTGAGTAGTCGTTACTGGTAAGTACCGGACAAACAGGTTCTCTCCGTGTTTTTTTCACATCACTCCCAGGCCCCTTTTTCAAAAGTATGTAAACAAATATCATCAGAGGAAACAAACACAGAAGCAGAATTATTGTATTATTATTATTATTATTATTATTATTATTATTATTATTATTATTATTATTATTATTATTATTAATAATAATAATAATAATAAAAGTAAGAACTATATATATAATATATTTGATATATATATATATATATTAGTCAGGTGATTGATATATATATGTATATATATAATAAAATACATTATACAATAAACTGTCCACGTAAACATGTTTAATGTTTAGGAAACATGTTTAGGAAGCCTCTAGGAAGCTAAAACTGATTCCCTCTTGAGAACAAATGCAATGAACAGATTTCCTTCATTGCATGTTGTCTGTGTGCATGTGCTTTTTCTTTATGTTTCACAACAGCCTTTGTTTATTCAATATTCCCATCAGAATGTTCAAATGTATGTCTTTGGTGTCAGAGATCTGAATGACTCCTTTGTGTTGTTTCCTACAGACTTGTTTAAGAAGTACTTCACAGATGGAGCATTATCTTTCTTAGGAGGGCAGTTGACACAACAGAGCCCCCCTCCTGAGATCAGTAGTCCCCCAGCCAATGTAAAGGGAAGCACCAAGCTCTCTTTTCTAGGCGTCTACTACCATGGGTTTGTAAAAGTCCCTTATGGTGATGCTGGCAGTCCAGGAAACATCAATAGTGCAGAGTAGACCAATGATGATCAGCAGCACAACACCTGTCACTGAGGCCCTATCTTTGGCTCTCTCCTCTGGAATGAAGTTTGTACATTTCCCTCCAGCAGAAGCTGCGAGGAGCCCTGCAATACCTATGATGATGGAAACTACCACCAGAGCACAGGAACTTTGGAGGTCTGGGCTTAAAGCCAGCATGGAGTCGTAGACATACATGTATGCATGCAGCTCATCCAGATGCCCTCCCACATGACCTGCAAAGTTACAATGTTGCTGTCCATGAACACTGTGACCCTCCACATGGGACTGGTGCAGACAAAGAGCACCAAATAAACCAATCCAACCAAAAAAGATCAAGGGCTCAGCCTGCCATCTCCAACCCCAGAGAAGCCATTGTCTTCTCGCTCTGAATGTCACTAAAGTGTGTATGAAATCTAATAAAAAGAGGTATAAAAGCGAAGCTATTGTGGGCTCAGAAGCCCTGACAGAGAAGACTGGCTATGCTGGATTCTTTGTGTTTAGGAATATTAAACATTCAGGCTTCTATCATTTTTCAGAAGGACAAGGACTTTGGTAACTGAATGCTTTCCTAATGTTCTGAACATCAAAAACCAAAACAAAATACATTTTTTCAACAAAAACAAAGGATAAAGGTGCAATATGTAAACTCCAAATCTGTAAACTCTGTAAACAGATTTTCAGCCGCAATAGAGCAGGTGGTATTGATTTCGCTTTGTGAGTCAGTGTGTGTCGAAGTGTATGTGCTGTCATGGCGAAATGTGGTCATAGTGAGAACTACCATAAAAGGAACAAAACACAGACATCCAAGTACTGAGTAAAAGCTTCCGGAAACAGGGAGGGGCTCATTGTTTCTGCTTTGCTGTCATGTTCTCAGGCGTGTTTTCATTTTCAGTATATATTATTTGTAACCCCCATATGAAAAATTGTCTTTATCTGTTTTATACATATATATATTTGTCTTCTCCATTATGTCTGGGGTCTGAGAAAACTTCAGCTTTGTTGTGAAGTGATCCTGTATCTAGCTTGATTCACAATGTCACTGATGAAGGTTTGGATAAATTACTTTTAAATAAATCAATATTGGATGTTAATTAGACAGAACTCTATTTTGTTGTTTAAAATGTGTCCTAATGATCCAAAACCTTAGATGAACGGTGCCAAAGCTTATCTGTTCTCACACACGTTTCTCTAGGAAATGAGACACTGCATCGGTATTTCAGTTTGTTTGACATTTTGAAATGTTGATAAGATTTTGTTTTTCTTATTTTTTGTCTTTTTGTCAAAATGTCACATGTGTTAATTCAATTCTCCTGTCACTGTGCCCTTGATTAAGGCAATTGCTCACATCTGGACTCAATATACTGGCTGTTTGCTCTTCTAAATATTTAGGATGGGTTGAATAAATAGAATAAAATTCCCTGAGAGGATCAGTGAAGTATATCTTAATCCCTCAATCTGAATACTAGTAGTGAGAAATCTATTCAACATAATGCCAAATTGATTTTGTTTTCATAAATATTTCCTTATATTTACATTTGTTCAAATGTCAACTATCTATTTCAAGACTACTATAAGTGTTTTAATGTATAATGGAAGTAGAAACAACACGTTAGAGCACAGGTGTCAAACTCCAGGCCTCGAGGGACGGTGTCCTGCAGGTTTTAGATGTGCTGATCCAACACAGCTGATTTAAATGGCTAAATGACCTCCTCAACATGTCTTGAAGTTCTCCAGAGGCCTGGTAATGAACTAATCACTTGATTCAGGATTGGTGACCCAGGGTGAAATCTAAAACCTGCAGGACGCCGGCCCTCGAGGCCTGGAGTTCGACACCCCTGCGTTAGAGTTTCTGTTAATTGAGTAACCAAAACCTAGTTGTTATTTTTCGTTCGTTCAGAGAAGAAGGCTGTGATGTCAGTGACATGTGACAGAGCTCAGAGTAATCAACCCAGCTGGTTTCAGCAGATTCACTGTCTAACCACAAAGAGAAACTCTGGAATGTGATACTAGATAACAATGGACAGACATAACAGGTTGTGTGACTGTAGCGAACACACCCTGAACACCAGGGTTAAAAATGGAATTCAGCAGCTGGGGAACCTTTAAATTGGTTGTAGTTATTCAGTGTGGGTAAAAGATTCACAACACCATCGCTACTGTTGTGCGTTCTAGTATACTTTCTTTGTGCACAGGCTTGATCAGCTGACCTGTGCTGCTGCTTTTGCTGAACTGAGGTTTACTGCTCTTTGTGGATGAAGTGAATTCAACAAGCTACCTTGGGTGATTTCCATCCCCTACACTGACAGCATACTGTTGATACTGTACTTATACACGGCAGTATACAGTTGGTGTGACGTAATCTAAGCATCACAAGCCCATTAAACTTACAATGACCTGAGGCTAGCAAACCTCAGTTTGTTTTGCAGGAAATTTCACTACATGAAAAAAAATCTAATTTATCGAAACACCATAAAAAGATGTAACACCTGATTTTTAATGAGCACATTACATGCTTCATGCCTTACTTTTAAACATAACCTCTCTTCTTTTTGTGCTGACGTGCCTTTCTTACATATTTCTCAATCTCTGGTTATCTCTCATTCTTTTCTCTCCCTGGGAAATGAAACTGTTGTACCTTTATCTATAGATAAAGGTACAACAGTTTCTACTATATAGCTTACATTCAAAGCAGAACTAAATGCCTTTTAATTGACATTATTTTTTAACTTGTAGTGTCTTATGGGTGTTATGGGTGTTCTATTTACTCATTGACTAACACACAAAACCAGTTTTATGAAAAGGGTATCGCTGGCAGTATTGGTGTGAAACTGGCTAAACTTGTTAAAAGGTGCCACGAAGGAGCATTTAGCTTTTGTTGCCATGAAGGCGGCAACAAAGGCTAAATGTTTTAACTGCTTAGGCTCTGTGTAATGATAAATACATTATTGTCAAGATAAATAGGAAAAAAAGATGAAAAAAAGAAAAACACCTCATTTAAACCAGTAAACAAATTTCTGAGTGATCTAAAAGGACACCAACAAAATTATATAATTAGGTAAAATGTTTTATTACAAATCAGCTCAGTAAACAAAAGCAGTACTTTCATATTGCAGCTGAATAGAGATATTTCTAAATATTGTTTACAACAAATTCATAATATAACTGTAGTACAATACACATTTACTTGCATAGCATCGTTCAAGCACAGGTTTGATTTCCCACAAGACTTCAGAGGATAGTTAGGTTTGATACAAGCTCAGTATAAAATAGTTTCATTCAGTCCAGATTTGGGGCGTGCTGGAAGCTCTGTGATTCACACATCTTTGGACTTTTGATGTCTAAGAAACACAACCCTCATGTGTCTACCAAAGAATTCTGAATTTCACAGAAAGTCAGAATAGTTTGTTACCTTAACACAGAAAGTGACATACAAATTGTGGTATAATTAGACAATCAGAATGAAGGAGTGTTACTGAAGAAAATTAAAATAATTTATAGTCCTTCTCAGTAGAATTTCAGACATAGGCTCGGCTGGTGGCTGCTGACCTGGGACCGCCATACTTCACTGGATACTCTGGGCTCTCTCTGGGTGGGCAGGAGCTGCAGAGGAGGGCACCACCCAGGATTAGAAGTGCAGCTGTGCCCCAGCCAATGTAGAGTGCAGCCCCAATCTCTCTCCTCTGGGCACTTATCAGGGTAGGGTTGTAGAAATCTTGGATGATGGAGTTGGCAGACCAGCATACAGGGATGAGAACAAGCACACCAGCACAGATGAAGATAGCTCCAGCAGCAATGGCCACTTTGGCTTTGGATCTTGGTTCCTCCACAAAGTTGGTGCACTTTCCTCCAATAATGCCGACGATAACCCCCATAAAAGAAACCAAGATAGCAATGACCACAAGAGCTCTGGCAGCCTGGAGATCTGGAGAAAGAGCCAGCAGAGAATCATAGATTTTGCACTGCATCTGGCCAGTGCTCTGCATGACACAGCTCATCCATAAACCTTCCCAGATAATCTGCGCCGTCACAATGTTGGCTCCAATGAAGGCGCTGACCCTCCACATAGGCAAGGCACAAGTGATGATGGTCCCCACGAAGCCAATGATTGCCAGGGCAAAGCCCAGCATCTGTCGTCCCATTGACACCATGATGAGGCTTGAGTCCCTTGGAGATGAACGAAGCAAAGGATTTAAAGGTTTCACGAGCACGTCCACTTAGGTTGTGAACTCTAACTAAGACCATGGCACATATAAAGGTGCTTCTGCTCTCTTGAAGGTGGAGTCAAATGATCCTTCCCTCTGACCTGAAACCACTACCAGGAATGATTTACCAGCCCAGCCAGATTCTTCACATTATCTGTACGCAGACTAGACTTAGTTTCGATCAGATGCACGTCAGTATGTAAATGAGGACTGTAAAAATTCCTCATTCCAACAATCCTCTGCACTGGTCAACCATTGGTTGGGCAGGTCACTGGTTTCGGGCTTTACAAACAAACACGGGTGTTAGTTTCAATGGATGTCAAGGCATTCTCTAACAAGATGCCTTCCTACTTTAGGTGTCCTTAGACATAATAGAAATTGATCATAGCTTTGAGTCAATGTATTGTTTTGTATATTTTTATTTTCATTTTTTTAATTTATCAGAAATACTGTACCAATCGAGTTGATTTTTTCCCAATTTATTTTCCACTCTGTTGATATCACTATCAATATTTTACATTATTATCAAAGATTAAACCGCACTCCTTGTGATTTTTATTTTTATTTTGTGTTGTGGAATCAGACACTAATATCATTTGTTACCTATCAATTTCTTAAAGATTTTAGCAGAAAATTTACGTAGGTGTAGATCTACGGATCTGAACTTATTTTTTTATGTAGATAATTGTTCATGATGTTTTAATAAACAATGACTCCGTAAACAGGCAGGTTACAGGTAAGACAAATGTTTTTATTGAAATTCATATGAAAAGATAAAGTGGCAGTTACAGAAAAGAAGCACACTGCTAAATCTGTAGTTCATAACAGGGAAATAAATACATCAGACAGTGACTTCCTTGTGAAAAGCAATGCAATTTTCAGCACACACACAGATTCCTTTTACATCAAAGCTTCACAATCTTCAAGGTAAAAGTATGTGTAGAAGTCTAGTTGTTTTACATCAGTGTATCAGAATAATGCCGTCTGTACATCTGATATTTTCGTGTGATTGTATTTCCCAGTGGTCATTTGAAAGTCCAGCAGCTGTCAGGGCAAGGTTTTCAGTCTCTGTCCTTGATCTCTTCCTTCATTTTTATAGATATTGTGAAGCAGGATATGAGGCTGGTGCTGCATATGGCCTGCTGGGAGCATAACCACCTGCGACTGTGTATGGTTGGTTGGATGGTGGAGCATACACACGGCCATATGCAGCTGAGTTTGGTCTTGAATAAGCATACACCGGTTGTTGGTAGCTAGGGTATCCATACATTTGTTTTTGGGGAGGACAGGAGGTGGTTAAGATGATCCCACCAATCAGAAGAAGTATAGTTGAGCCCCATCCAATGTAGATAGCAGATCCAATCTCCCTTTTCTGTGTTGCTACAGTCAAGGGGTTCTGAAAGTCTGAGATGGTGAAAGCTGCAGACCAGCAGACGGGGATTAAGATCAGGATAGCAGAGATAATGATGAGACAGCCACTTGTGATCACCACATTTGCCATTGATGCATCTTTTTCCAGGCAGCTGGTACACTTGGCTCCAACAAACGAGATGATAAAGCCAATAAATCCAAAGAGAAGTGAGATGATGACTAGTGCTCGGCCAGCCTGCAGATCAGTCGTCAGGCTCAGGAGAGAGTCATTCAGCTTGCACTGCATCTGTCCAGTACTTTGCATCACACAGTTCATCCACAGACCATCCCATACAATCTGGCCTGTAACAATATTGGCTCCAATGAAAGAGGTAACTCGCCACATGGGGATCCCACAGGCCACTGCCACCCCAATGACGCCTATGAAGCTTATGACCTGACCTGCCGTTTCCTTGCCAATCTTCCCCATTGTCTAGCAGCTTCGTCTACACCAGGAGAGAAAAGTCTTTCGGTGGACAGGTTCAATTGCAGAGTGACACAGCTCTGTTTTTTGCGAGAGAATGTGAAGGAGGAGGGCAGTCCTGTTGTCAGATGAGTTCCTCTGGCCAAACAAGATTCCTCTGCTTCTAAAGCTGAAGGATTGCCACAGATTTTTTTAAACAGTGCCTGCCTTTTGTTTATAAATAGCACAGTTTCATATGCAGATCTCTTTTCATAATCATTATTGGCCTGTTGGTTAGTAACAATCCCTTATCAACTTTAACGTGCCTGAAACCAGCTTAAACTGTGATGCCCCCTCCCTGCCCTTCACTGGTGATCACACACACGAATAATTAGCCTAAAGCTCACACACACACACACACACACACACACACACACACACACACACACACACACACACACACACACACACACACACACACACACACACACACACACACACACAAGGATAATTAGCCTACAGCTGATTAGATAATCAGGCAAACAAAATGTTTATAGTGCTTCCTTTTACAACAAAACAAAACAAAACACAGTGTCATATGTGGATCTTTTTCTCACAGTGATAATAAGTCTTTTGGATGAAACAATCACTCGTCAAGTTTAAAGTACCTGAAACTGGGATAACCCCTCTCCATCCTTCACACACTCACTAAAACTGAGTAACTTGAAGCTAAATAGATTTTTACTGGAAAATTTGTTTTAAATGTTTAGTTCTAAATTCAGACGGATTTGTGAGCTCAAGGTGGTATGGCCATAAGCTAAAATGAAACACATGGTTTAATTTTATTTATTTTCATCTATTTATTTTGTTTAACACACTCGCCAGTATTTCTTCATTTCATTTATTTAGGGAATAACAAAGCTGACATGCTGCTTCTCTCTGTGGTTCAGTAATTAAATTGTTAGCTGTCATTTTTTAAAATTAAAACTAAAATAAAAGCTTTTGAAAAAACGTGATGAAGTACAAAACAAACACATTTAGACTCACAATGTTTTCTCTGTTGCCTGCCTATAGTTATTTCTCTCATATACTTTATGCCAATCTGACAGGCGATCAAAGGTACATACAGAAACTGGATTATTTGTTTTCGTTTTGATAATAATCACATAAAAGGAATGGGATAAAATATAGCTGACGGTGATACTTTAAAGAAAACCCATAACATCCCATGACCGAGATGTCTGTTGGGTAAAAACAAAGTGCTCACATGTTATACCAGTTACCCGATACTGCTCTACCAACCACTTTCACACTTTCGCTTGTTAGTAGAACACACCTTTTTCTTACGGAGTGATATATGATTTAGGTTTTTATAAAAATTTGAAACTAAAGCTTGTTAACACAACAATGGGTGCGTTTAAGTTATAAAAAAAAATCCTCACTATGTCATATTACAGCTATTGCTCACGTTGATAGTTTTATTATACTATATTTCAGTATTGATCTATGGCATATTTTGAGACAAACTGGCATGCAAAATAGATTATCAGAGTAATGATGTACTTAATCTGCTCTTTAGTTACAGTAGAGGATTGTGTACTTGCCTCACCTTTTGCTTGACTTTCATTTTACTACTCAACATTCACCTGTCTCCATAATATAGTTTATACACTAAAATTTGACCAAAATAAAAATCAAGAATGCAGAACAAACTTCAGTTTATTTGCAGTGCTGAAATGTTACAAGTGATCACCAACAGAAAAATGGAGAGAATTCTCTATTTTCAGGAAAATACATCAAAGGCAAGAAAGAGTGTTTTGCAAAAGAAAACAATTTTAAAGACACATTTCTTGAGTAGCAGTTATATATGTGCTGCTGGTTGTTTAGGTAATATGTGAGAGAAGATATAAATATTAATCAATTTGTCATTGACAGAAAACTGACTTAAAATTTACACCGATCATAATGATGCTACAAATAACAGAAATTCTGAACACAGCTACATTCCATTATAAATTAGACATTACAAAAGCCCCTTTCACAGAATACTTTGGTGTTTAAGGAAAGTATTTTAAACCAATCCTTTTGAGAAATCACATAAGGAATAGTACAGCGGTAACAATAATAACATTTCATTTCATGCAGATGTGACAATGAATCAAATGACTCAGTCGCAAAGCCCTGCCGGTACCTCCAAATGGAATGCAGCCATTGTTTATGATATAAGCTTCACATGTTTGGCCAAACAAAACATCCGATGTGGAAAAGATCACCTTGACAACCACACAAAGCATGACCAAACCTCATCGTTCAACAAGCAGTAGTTTTAAGCCATATTTACATTATCTCAAATATGTGGATAATTTATATCTTAGTTTTAAAGCAATCTCCAGTTTGCTACCTTTGCTATTTCTGTGACCTTGAGAGTCCATGTGGAAATGGAATACCACCTTAAACATATTCTCTTGATGTGGAGACTGACTTTCCAGGTGCATATTTGGGCACATAGTGGCGGCGCTCAGATTTAGGTGGGCAGTTCCAGCACAGGAGCCCCCCTCCCATTAAGAGCAACCCAGTAGCGGCCCAGCCAATATACAGTGCAGATCCCAGCTCATATTTCTGGAAATTCATCATCATTGGGTTATAGAAATTGGTGATGACGGCGTTGGCAGACCAACAGACTGGAATGAGACAGAGAAATCCCGAGATGATGAACAGAACCCCAGAACAGATGCAGACTTTTGCTTTGGATCGCTCCTCTTTGATGCAGTTAGTGCATTTTCCACCAGCAACTGACAAGATCAGTCCAAAGACTCCAACAAGGATCGCGATGATAATCATGGCACGAGCAGCCTGTAGGTCAGATTCCAAAGCCAGCATCGAGTCATACACCTTGCACTGCATCTGGCCTGTACTTTGCACCACACAGTCCATCCACAAGCCCTTCCAGAAGGTTTGAGCTGTGACGATGTTGGCACCAATAAAAGCACTGACCTTCCACATGGGTAAGCCGCATGCTGTGATCTCCAAGAGCCAGCCAACTATAGCCATTGTTATACCAGTGATCTGAATCCCCTGAGAAACCATCTTGTTGTCTTAATTTCTCCAACATTAAGGTCAAAAAGAGTGCAGAGGAAATGCTGTAAGCTTGTGCTTAAAGTTTGTTGTGTGAAATAAAAGAGACACAGACATAAGGGAATGCGAAACCACAGTCGTCAACTGCCATTGGCCAGATGAGTTTACACACAAACAGACCTAGTGACCTTCATTATTGCTGACCAGCCAGAAATCCAGAGTTTCAAGGTTGGATAAAAAAATGAAAAAGCAAACAACAATAATTTTTTGCTTCTGTGGTTTCTTTTATTTCTTTTTAATTTTTTGGGTTGCAATAGCAAGGACATTTGGTGTAAAAATATGCTGAAAATGCAGAATCAAATATGCTAAGCCACGCTACGCTGTTTAAAACCTATTTATTTTCTCTGACTTTTAAAAGAATATTCTTGGTTTATCATTGTGCAAGCAGAGTCTTATTTATTTCTATTATTGTTTAATTATGTTTCTAATGTCTTTATTCGGGCACTTTTAATTGTATGTATATTTTTTATGGCCTCTAAACACTTTGGTCAGTTGATTTAAATATGCTATAAATGTCAGGGTCTTTCTGTCTGGGATCCAGAGTTTTGAGTTTTGGGAATATTTAAGTTTTCTTTAGTTTTAGTCGGTATTGTTGATATTTAGATTTCTGTTATTTCTTAGTGTTTATTTTGATTTACTTGAGTTGGCCTTGATTTGCTTACAACTGATACAAGTTCCTTTTGGTGCTAATTCATGCCTTTAGTTCTGTGTTCCTGTTCCAAAGGTCTTAAGGTTTATTCTGTGTTTTGGGGGTTTATGACTTTCTTTTGGTTTTGAGATTGGATTTATGTTCGAGCTCCATGTTAGCTTTACTTTCCTTGTGATATTGAAATCTGTGTTTTTACTGCTTGAATTTGGCTATAGGGTTTTAATCCTCTTTTGTGTTCCCATTCTGTTCCTGCTGTCTTGTATTTATCTCCTGTCTCTGGGACAAGTTCATATGTTTGAGTGTGTTAGCAATTTCCTGTTTTATTTGATGGTCTCTTGTCAAAAACTTACAGAAGTCCAGTCGCTTCTTTTTCAAGCTCCTTAGAATATCATGATCTGGATGACTGAGAACCTACACAGACATTATGCTAAATGTTTAAATCTTTAATCAGATAAGTGACTAACCTTGTTCATTTATACTATACTGATGTATTGAAGGTTCAGGTTTAACAGATTTTTTAAGGTTAAAATGCTACCGTTTGACTGTTGAAACAGTTTTTTTGTCTCACTCAGCAGTCAGACAAAAAACTGCAAGATGTGATATCTTCTTTGCAGCAAGAGGCAGTGTTGGCCAAGTAATTACTCAGATAGGGAGCGCTTCACTAAAGAGTCACTCAGAGGAAGCAGTTTTGGAGGGAAAAGGAGTGCCTTATTTTCCTAGAATACAGTGCTGTGAAAAATATTTGCCCCCTTTCTGATTTCTTATTTTTTGCACATTTTTCACACTTAAATTGGGCAAACAGTTTGTGCCCTGAAGCACGAGTAAAACTGGGTTATGCAGAAGGCCAATGATAAGAAACTCAGTAAGTCGTCCTATCGACGGCTAAACAAACCGCGTTTGCTTTTTTCCCTTAATAAGTGAAACCAATTTTGAAAACTACTTTTGTAGTTACTTGAGTTTTTTGACTATTAGTAAAATTTATTTGATGATCTGAAACATGATGATCTGAAAGTGTGACAAATATGCAAAAACCAATGAATCAGGGGCAAATACTTTTTCACGGTATTGTACTGTTCTTTTTAAAGTACATTATGGAAATCTTTAAGCTGCTCATGCATCTACTAAAGAATTTTTACATAAAAATTAGTCATGTTTCCTAGTAGTGATTTGATAAATATGTATCTTATATATATCTACTAATCCATCCATCCATTCGCTTCCGCTTATCCTTTTCAGGGTCGCGGGGGGCGCTGGAGCCTATCCCAACTATCTACTAATCATTTTTTTAAAAAAAATATGTGCTTAGATATATTATATTTAATTATATTACAATATATTTAATAATTATATTGTTTTCTGATTTGTATAAGTTTCATCTGCTTGGACTCTTTTTTGGCCAACAAAAAAGAAACACTGATTTAGTTCTATAAACTAAAATATGGTTATGGGTGGTAACACCTCTGTTGTAAGACAGAGGTGTTACCTCATATCCTCTTTTATAAGACTTCATTTAAACTTAACATTATACAGTTTTAATAAATAAAAAAAAGGATAAACTCACAAAATATGTTGGTTGAGCAGTGCTTAAAACGCATCTTTATTTACAGTTTAAAAACGTCTATGAATAAAAAACACACTGAACACACATGAAATGTTATGCAAAAAGATACAAATGGATAATATCAAAGGAAAATGAATGAATGAAAAATACAACAAATCCAAGTAGCATGATGAACTTTACAGCATTTTGTGACTCCACCGTATGGGACATTGTGTGCACCACGCCCAGTTTTGGGTGCGGTGGGCTTTTTTTCTTAGCAATTTTCAAACAAGCACGATAGAAATATTGAAATATTTAAAGTGTCAACATGAATCAATCAATAAGACCACAACGCATTTGATTCATGTCTTTTTTTTAGTCTCTTGGCTTTCTCAGCTTTTCCTTTTCCTTGTTTCTCCTCAAACGTAGCCCTTGTTTGCAGCTGGAGCAGATGAACGGGGAGCTGAGTACTTGGCAGAGTAGTTATCCTTGGGAGGACAGTTGGCACAGAGGAATGCACCACCGATGATGAGGAGGCCTCCTGCTCCCCAGCCAATGAACAGAGAAGCTCCCAGTTCCTTCTTCTGAGAAGCAATTAACATTGGACTGTAGAATTCCTGTATGACGGCGTTTGCTGTCCAGCACACTGGGACAAGGCACAAAACACCTGCAATGATGAAGACCACTCCAGCTGCAATGCCAATTTTGGTTTTTGAGCTCTCATCCTCCACACAGTTGGTGCATTTCCCTCCAGCCATGGCCAGTAGGATGCCAATGACACCAAGCAGGATCGCGATGATAGTAAGGGCTCGAGCAGCCTGGAGGTCTGAAGACAGGGCCAGCATTGAATCATAAACTTTGCACTGCATCTGGCCTGTGCTCTGGACTACACAGGTCATCCAGATGCCTTCCCATGTAGTTTGAGCTGTGACAATGTTCTGGCCGATGAAGGCTGTAACTTTCCACTGAGGTAAAGCACAGATAACAATGACCCCAATCCATCCAATAATGCACAGGGCAGTGCCCAGCATCTGAAAGCCAGCCGAAACCATATTTCCTCAGAAAATTTCTTGCAGTATTTCAAAAAATGTCCAGAAAGTTAGTCTTGCTTGAAAGATCCCCAAGTGTAAATGTTTGAATAAGTCTGGAACGGGCCTTTTTTATACTTAACTGAGGAGGGGCTTGACACATGCAAAGTTACACAGAGCTGTGACGTCCTTACGGTTCTCATCCCTAATCTCAACCCCAAACGTGTATCATCATGTCAGTTTTGGTCTCAGTTGGGTAATCGTTGCAGGTGGAAAAGCTACCTTATGACTCACGGGTGTGGCAGAAGCATTGCCCATAGAAGATATTTTTTGTCCCATGTTTTTTGATGTGTTGCAGTAACAATGACTGAAACTACTTTACTGTTGTGAAGTAACAATCATGCATATGTAAAATGTCAGGTTTTGAGGAACTATGAAAAAAAAAGCTTCTCCAACTGGTTCCTAAATATACAGATCGAATTGTTATACTTTTTTGTAGTATAGTTAACCTTTTTTTTGATTAACTATACAAGTCAGGATAACAGATCCACTGAAAACAAGTTATTTCTGAAATTCAATAATGCCTCAGTCTAGAGAAAGAAAATCCTGACTGTCCAAATAATATAAACTAATATTAATAATACTTAATCTGAATTGAATAGTTGTTTAAATGTACATTAGCTGAACCCAAATGTCTTCCAAAACAGCTTTTTAGAAAAGACTCTCATAAACTTTACACTGTGCAGGTGCACTCACACCATTCTTATCATTCACTGAAAGCACACATGCCCTGCTTGTCAGCAAATGTAAAGAGAATGCTATTTCATGCTGAAATGAATGAAAAAGAATGATAGATTTGTTGTCAACCTCCTTTACAGCCTCAAGAAAATAATTTATATTAGTTAGCATGAAAAGAGTAAAAAGGTTTAAAGCTGACCTTGCAGTGATGTCAGTCCTTAAATACTTGCAGCTCTTACAGGATGTCCTCAGAGAGAATGTATATTTTGCAGTCCAGATCCCACTTGACTTACAGATAGTTTTCCACAGTATTCTGAAGACATCAGGGTTGAGATGTTAGAGAAATAGCAAACACCAGGAACAGTGATTTCAGGTGACAGACTATTACTAAAAGAGGGAATAGTGAGTGGGGGCTAAGGGAGGTAGAGGGAGAATCAGATTGTCCCCGAAATGAATAGAGGCAGTGTTTTAGAGCCAGAACTGCGGTAAGGACCATAATACCTCTATTTTTTCCAAGGTAGGATCATTAAAGGTACTTGAGCCTGGCTATGGAGATTAGGTTCCAGACACAAGGAGGCTGGGAGGAATTTTCACAATTAAGACTCTGAGGAGAGATTTTTCAGGGCCAGATTACTCCTGATAGGCCTTATGCTGCAATCATTTACCTCATGACTCCTCGTGTCAAACTCGTGGGTAATAAGAAAATATTCACATACATGTAAGATCATTTTAAGATTCAGATGGTGAACAAAATTTAAATGTAACTGTTAAAAAATGTTACTTAAAAAACTGCCAAGACATGCGATCAAGTAATTAAACTGTGCTTAAAAAGCATAACAATGCGTAAGTATCCCTGCAAAAGCCAACAGTACAAATTTTGATACAACAGGTAAGAGACTTGAATGCTTGAGCTGTGGGAAAATGACAAAGGGAGTTGTCTGGAACAAGCTCAGACTTCACAGTAACGGCTGCCTTTGGTTGTTATTCAGTTGCCCAACCCTTTAGTCAAACTTGAAGGGTTACGATGCAAAGAAATAAACAAAATAAAACTGCAGATGAGGGATTGTGTGTTATTTTATATGCTGTAAGGCCCATAAGCTTTGTATGTAAAACCTACCTGACCTATTTAATAGTTTTTGCACCTGTTTATAAGTTATAAGTTGTCATATGCTCAAGGTATCTTCTTGTATATGAGATCAATGTTTTGTTACTGGTTCCTATGGAAAAAGTTAGATTTTCTGATGTAAGGGAAATTGTTATACTGTCTAGGATTTTCATCAGATAAAACTGTGGTTTGCTTGTATCTGTATGATATCATCACTGGGGGCTGCGTGCCAGTTGCTCAGGTAGCGTCACAGTTTCAGTGGATGATGTCATGCGGCGGCTGTGTGAAGGCAAGAGAGGACCCAAATGCACGGCTCTAGACACACGGGGATGAACTCAAAGGCCGGTCTTTATTAACAGGAACATAAGAAGTCATACAAAACTATACTGGGAGCAACTAAAAGCTGAGGCGCTGGGAAGACACGGAAATTGCACACAACCTAGAGGGACACTCTGACATAAATACACAGAAGGTAACGAGGGAAGTGGGAACACACGGGGAACACAGCTGAAGACAATTACTCATGGCCGAGCAGGGAGGACACGAAACTGACGATACTGACACCAAGATGTGGACCTTAAACACAACACAGTACACAGAGATGAGCACGGAGAGAGAGAGGCAGAGAGAGAGGCAGAGAAGAAGGATGAATACGAGGGGATGAGGAGAACACAGAACACATAGGATGGGAACACGGTACCAGAGCAGACACCACAATAAAAACATGGACACAGGGGGAATCCAAATACCAAACCAAACAATCCAATGGACATAAGAAACAAAATACAAAACTACAGAAAAACTAAGAACACTGGGTCAAAATGACCCAGGACCATGACAGATGATTTAGGCACAACATGGTGTGTTGCTCAGTGACTCACTCATTTTTGCCGTGTCTTATTATCACATGACACCAACGGGAACCTGAAATCTTTCAGTCTGCCAAATAGGAGCTTCTTTAGACCCGAAATGATAACATCCTGTATAAAACACACCTGTTAATATTTACTCTCAGAGGGCAGTGGTTTAAAATCACACTCTTGGAAGATGTCTGTGTGTGTTTGTGCGTTGTTGTTCACAGTGGTCTTTTTCTTGTTTAATCTGTTATTTGGAGCTTACTGAAGTCAGGTCTGTTGACAGTAGCACTCCTATTAGCCCCTTAATACATTCTATTAATATCTCTGTTCAAAGAGATGACAACAGGTTATTTAGTTTTTATACAATGATTCATTGAGCAATGCCGTTAAATACAAACCACCACATTACACACAAAATTAATTAACAGGTGTTCAAAAAGTACAGGCCACTTGCAACTTGTGTTAGAAAAACAGAAGGTGCTTGCTCTGTTTATGTTGCCAAATAAACAAAAACATCCAGGGCATGAGGATGAACGCAAGCGCTAACCACCCAGCGCTACTAAACCTTAAATTTAAACTGCTTGATCAGATGTAATGCAATAAATAAAAGTACCATGCAAACTGTTTGTGCCCAGTTTCAGTTTAGAACGAACTGCATTTGTGGGCATTGTAATGCCAAGAGGATGACATGCTAAGAACTAATCTCAATGAGTACATCGACGTGCCCTTTAATGTTTCGCAACTTCAGAGACTAGTCTGCACAACACAACATAACAACGCACCAAATATGGATGTCTTTGTGACTGAACAGGTTTCAAGAAAACTTAAAACGACAGTTGGCCCGTTTTAGACGGATCTACTTTTGGTTTGCTAATTTACAACTTATGATGCTCATATGGTTGAGATGAGAGCTACCCCCCCCCCCCCCCCCTAAAAAAAAGAATGCTGTTTGTTCTATGATAAATACAAGCATGCAGGTGTTGTTTTGAATTCTATAAGAATTGTTGTCAGGTTGTATTTTGCCCTGGGGAAAGACTCGTAAAGTCTGTGTAGACCGTTACAGCTCTATACAGGAACAGCTTTTATTTCCTTTTATTTTACTATTTCCTTACATGATTCATGGTGCTTTCAATCACTGTAACAATGCTGATTGCACTAAGCTGTATTAGCTTAAACTGGATTAGTTCACTACAGTATTTTTCAACAACAGACGCTTGTTTTTAAATAACAATTAAAAAGCAATCAAATCAAACAACAAAAGAAATTCTTCAGCTTAATGTTAACAATAATTGGTATACATTTATACTTAGGATTAGTACACTTTAGCGTACAGTGACAACAACCAGGAGCACCTTCATTGAACAGGTCAGACTGGTTCCCATAACAGGTAAATGTTGAGCAAGGTGTGCGAGTTGCTACATGTGTGATACCAAGAAATGGTCACCACAGCTGAGGCACGCAGGAAAGAACATCTTAAAGCTCCCATAACATATTATCCATGCATGGTACTGTGCAAAAGTCTCCAGCCACTCCCCATTTCTTTTCATGTTTCCTCCATGGAACCGGACTTACCTGTAAATTTTAAAGTGATACTGAGTAGTGCTCCAGGCTTTCTGAGCTCTTTCACAGTGTTTATATGGAAACTGGCTGCTTTTTCACTGTTTTTCAATCCAGTCATTGTATCTGATAATATGAATCAGTCGAGCATAAAAGGCTTGTACAGAAGACACCTGAGTGAGTTTTATTTTTATACAAACATAAAAAGAGAACTCAGGGAGGAACCAGTGTTGTGTCTACACATAACAGGTAACTTAGGTATTTTGTTACTAACATACTATCAACCTGTTGTAACAACACGCAGCATTTCCTTACTTGAATCTCCGAAATATAATATATGATGCAAAATATAACACAGTTTGACAGCCATAAAATAATATTTTAATATTTTCACACCAACAAGGTGTTTACCAAATAGCTATTAGCCAAATAGTTACATTACTTAAAATAGTTGTGCATACCTTGGCATTGTGCGCAGGATATTTCTTAAAAGTTCTGAAGAAACTGGAAAAGTGTAGGACAAAAGTAGAAGGGAAAAGCCCAAAAAGAAACTACAGCAGATGAACAGTATTTTATAGTCAAGAAATAGGCCCTTCAGTTGAGTCTGTTCATTGAAGTATGATTAGAAATGGTCTGAGGGAAAAAGTGTCTGTGAAGAAGACATTCTCAAGGAAGGACAAAAAATGTGTAAAAATTTGAACAAGGTAGGGGGGAAAGTTGTACAAATTGTCAATCTGTACAGAAGAGGTAAGCAGAGGTACAACAGTGAGTCCCTACAGCCGTCTTTAGAACACAGAGGTGGTTTTGTCAAAACTGATGAAATAATAAATGAAGCAAAGTACTATATGTACAAATTCTTTAGTTATTTCTTTATGTACTGTATTCCATGTATGTTTGCATGTTTAGGTAAATCACTGCATCACCACTGTGCTACTATTGTTTCTAACCGATAAAGCTTTTGTATTTATTTATTTATATTTTAAGTCACATTATTAATACTTATTTGGCAACAAAGGGAGTACTATTGAGTATATTTCTGTTGACTAACAACAGACTTCTGGCAGGCATGTGTCATGATGATGAAAGACTGTGTGGTTGCAGAATGGAGAACTATTACTCAGCTTACAGTTGTGGCCAGACGTTTTCAGACACTGATGATGCACAAGAATTTCAAGGAGATTTTGGCCTCTTAATGATTTCTTTGAATTGTTCTTTTTCAGGGTGGAATGATTGCATAGCATACATCTTTACTGACTTATACTCCCCTATTAATTTTAGTTAAATTTAGTTAAATTGCACCTCAACCACATGCTTTTGGTAGCCATCAATAAGCTTCTGGGATAATTCTTTCTGGATATTTGAATTTAAATGGGTCCATTTCCTAGCATAGGCCTGACTTTTAAGCAAAGTACACAAATTTCCATTAAGGTTGAGATCTGACATTCCAGTAGTTTACTGTTCATTGCAGGCCTGAGTCTTGGCAGTTACTTTCTTGTTCCTGAGCAACCTAACAAATTTCTTTCATCTGAGGGTAAGAGTTTGAGTGACACATCTGAATAACTTGTATTCACGTAAAATTATTTGAACCAAAGATTTTCAGATCTGCAGTTATTTAGAAATAGCCCCAAGAGACCCTCCCAGCTTGTGCAAACCTATGTTTCTCCTTCTTAAATCTTCAGTCAGTTCTTTGGACTCTTTGTTCTGAGCACTGGTCAATCTAATTAGTGCTGATAAACAAATCATTTTAATGCTGTTGTAGCCAATCACTGACCCGATGTGACCTCTGTATATTAGTGGATAGCCTTTAATGACACAGAGTTCACTTATTAGCCAAGCCCCTATTCTCAAGAAGATGTGAAGACTTTTTAGAAGATATCCCTAACTGTTAGGCATTTTCTAGTCCTTTGACCAAAGTATTTGCAGGACAGACAGTACCAAAGAAAAAAAGACATAACAGCTGTGAGTGAATATTTTTTGAATGGGAAAATATCTGGGCATTACTACACCTTGATTTGTATTTTTTTTATTTTCTGGTCATTTAGATTATCAAGAGTTTAATTTGCCCATCACACTTTATTTCAGTATTACCTAGCCATCATTAAGGAAACTGGCTTAAAATGAGGTAATATAACTGGATAAAGTCATCCAAGAATCTCTAGATAGGTCTCAAATGACATAAAGAGGACTCATTAGATGCCTGTTTCTTTTTCTTTTTTTGGCCAGTAGGTATTTTCTGTGCTATAAGGGATTGTGTGACTGGCCACCAAAAAACAAGGCTGGCATTGTTCCTCTTTTTTTCTTCATGGGTCTCATTCAGGGAATGATTCAGCGTTTTTCATCATTCTGTCACATGTCACAGAAATATGCACACATGGACTAAAATACTGTGTATCCAGTTTAAAAAAACAAACAAACTCCAAAACACTTAAAAGTATCTTTACTCGATTCAGTTTATGCATCTCAGTAAATAAATGTAAATGTTTAATTGGTGTAAAAATAGATAAAACTGTTTTTCAGAAAAAAATCTACAGCATTTTACTATAAACTAACACTCCCTGGGTTCATGTACATTTCAGCATTGGACTATTCTATTAACAATGATATGTATTTTTGTGGTTGTCTCATATTATAAGACATCCTTTTGTATCAGATTTTAAAGAAAACTTTGATGTCTCCAGAAACCCAAGTTCAGTTTGGAGGTAGAAATGATGCCACCTTAAGCTGACTCCACCTTCAGTCATCTAAACTGAATAAAGAAGGTAGAATCTCTTTCTCCCTCTCTCTTCCTCTCTCGCTAAAAGCCTTGCACAGGCCTTTGAGCCACAGAGATCCAATGTCACCTTCATCTCAAGAGGGTTGAGCTCACCGACACAGAAGCCCTCCCATCTCACAGCGTACTGAAACAGAATTTTGTTCAGCTCCTTCCTCATCCCCTGCTCCAACTATGTATTCTACCGGTTTGGAGATCCTCGGGATCATTCTGGCTGTGGCTGGCTGGCTGGGAGTAATGGTGACCTGTGGCCTGCCTATGTGGAGAGTGGCTGCCTACATCGGCCAGAACATTGTCATCTCTCAGGTTATCTGGGAAGGCTTGTGGATGAACTGTTCTGTACAGAGCACAGGACAGATGCACTGCAAGGTACATGACTCCATGCTGGGGCTTCCAGTTGACCTGCAAGCAGCTCGTGCCTTGGTCATCATCTCTCTGGTTCTTTGCATTGTGGGCATCATTTTGTCAGTGGCTGGTGCCAAGTGCACCAACTGTAGCCGGGATGTGAGCAGTAAACCTCGCCTCATGGTGGCTGCTGGGGTGACATTTGTGGTGGCTGGACTGCTGCTTCTGCTGGCTGTGTCCTGGACAGCTCACGCCATTGTCCTGGGCTTCTATGACCCCATGCTGGAGGAGACAGGGAAGAGGGAGTTTGGTAATGCTCTGTACTTTGGTTGGGCTGCTTCCTGCCTGCTGATTCTAGGGGGAGCCCTGCTCTGCTGCTCCTGCCCTCGCAGATCAACCACGGCACCAAGTGGTGGTGGTTCTGCACCTTCCCGCATTGACTACTCAGCTGTAAAAACCATATCAGTCAATGGATACACCAGAAGAGACTATGTATGACTGTGTGACATGAGGAAATGATGAACTGCATTTATAAATTTGTGGTTAGTAGATGCATGTTTGGTGCTAGCTTCAAATGTTTAAATGACTGATCCGTGTTTCATGTTTTAGTCGTGAACATTTTTTTTAAAATGATGTGCATTTTTTTGTTTCTTTTGCAAGTATGAACACATTTTTTTCCTCAAAAAGCTGAAATCAAGATGTTTCTAACCTTTAGAAATCTTCACACAATGTACTTGGAAGTAAATTCTGACAAGAGGAAGTTTCACAACTTCAGTTGAAAAGTAAAACTTTTTTTTCAGTAACTGGTTTGTTATCAACTTTTCTTTATAGTGCACTTTGTGCTGTGCTTTTTATTCCAAAAGGTTTGTTGGTGTGCAGAGGCAGGGACATATACCGGCTATAGAGTTCAGCCATGTTTGACCAAGAAGTGCAGTTCAGGGGCATTCCAGCTTTGGATATTTTATTTCAATGTAGATGGAAGAAACTAACAATAGATGGCTTGTTTCAGAAGAGCACCTTGTGCTCCCTTTCTTTTGTAGCCTGCCCTCCATTTGCAAAGTGAAATTGAGTCGGAGATAACAGTCTCCATCTGCAGGGGATGTAACCTCTGCCGAGTCACAACTGAGCCACAAAGACTCTATTGATCAGCTAGTTTGCAACTAATTGCTGTGCACTTCTGCTTGGCATTGGATTCACAGACTCAAAATATAGTTTGAATGTTTAAAAGGGTATGTCAATTCTTTTTTTCTTTTTTTAAAAAAAGCAAACACTATATAAAAAAGATTTACTATGAAAGAAATTATGCTTAAATAGTACACTTTAACAATATAGACAGAAAAATAGTCGACTTGCTTCATTTAAGGTCAACCAACCCATGTGATTTAATCCGTTCGACAAACAAGAAGAGCTAAAAATCCACAAGAAACACAAATTAGAAAACATTTCATCTCTTCTTAACTTGGGCATTAGATACGAAGTTACATATATTTATTAGTATACAGTAAAGTATATTTACGAGCTTCTAAATATACTAGAAATTCCTTTTCAGTGGCCACAGAGCTGCTTACAAAATGTGTCATTCAGCACAACAGTGCAATCGGGTGCTAGTCAGAAGTGATGGAAAACATATTAGTACAAGCCAGCTCCCATTTCAAAGAAACTGCAGATGCAAGAGAGAAAAATGATGTTGTTGTTGGTTAAATGAGGTGTGGACAAACTATGAGTGCATCATTTCCCAGCAGAGGTTGACTCAGGATAAAATGTTAAGGCTTTTTATATTTTTACTGTTCTTATTCTGATGGGCCAAGGCTTGCTCAACAACTTCAAGAAAATATAAATTTCTTGAATAATGTTTGATTTAAGCCCAAGCATTCAAGTGTCTGAAGGCTATGCGTTTGACTGCTGTGGTCCTATGATCATGTCAATAATGTTCATGTTAGTAAAATGGTTTACAAAGTGAAAATGATGCCGTGCAGTTTGTGTTAGTGTGATGAGGAAGCTCTGCTAAATCTTGGAGGCCAGAGTGTAAGTTTTTCTCCACAGCACACTGAAATAAAAGTTGAAATAAATGATGCAATGATTTTCTGAAAAAGGACACTGATAATCCCTTCCATCCACCCACAGGACACCTAAACAGACTATTTATGCATTTTCCAACACACTGGCCTATTATATAGTGTTTTCTTCTATTACGAGCACGTGTGTGTACTGAGAGAAATACAGATGTTCCTAAAAGAGTTTCACGAAAGTAATATATTCAGTGCACACTGTATTATGTTAGAGGGGTTTTGTGTTGCATTGCAGTTCCACAAGTAGTGTTAGTCAAGAACTTCCCAGAAGGACAGATTAGTCATTTGAACAGATGCAGTGAAGCTGTTTTCAGCAGTACATATCAGCACATTACACACCCTATTATGATGACATAATATCTAATAATTTAAGCTTTCTAAATTGAGGCTGCTTGAGTAACTCAGTGTGTGCTTTACACTAAGAGAAAATTAACTCGAACAACATTCTTATCAATCACCTGTCTTAAAAAGACATTTTTTTAAATGATATTTCTATAAAAAGCAGAGAAAGAAACCTAGGCCTTGTCTTTTTTGTGGCCAGATGAAAGCGCTTTTTCCAAAACATTTATATCTCTAAACTTTTAAAGATTAAACATTTTTAGGTGGAATTGTGAAAGCTTTCCATAGAACTTGGGATGATGTTTTTTTTAATCAAATTTATCAGAGGTATGCAGAGGCTTTCACATATATACAAATACAACTTTCACATAATCAGAGAACTCCCACTGGTTTCCAGAGAACTCCCCCCCCCCCATTTGCTTTTCACCACTTCCATCATGTTCGGGGTTCAGTGACTACTGTTTATCCAAATAAGGTGTAATAAAGTACTAATGGCATTCACAAACCCATTTGTGCAACTTGCATTATTAATAAGCATTTTTAACAAATTTTCTTTCTGATTCATTTGCCACACACTACTACAATGATACTATTGCTGAAGTTGTCCTCTACTTTCAAGCATTCATCCTTCGACCTTTAACTTTTCTGTTATTCTTTAACTACTGTAGACTTGAGAGAAAAAGCCACTGTTTACTCTCCCCTCACCCAAACAGGTGGGAGAGCTGCTAAGGCCGTGAAAGTTGAATCATTAAGCTGAGTCGGCTGTTTCTGGCAGTACAAATGAGGTGGGGCAGTTAACTATTTGAACTCCTCCAATCAATATCCATGTGACTCCACCTATTTAAAACCATCTGTTCTCGTATCAGCAATAATCTCAATAAATCACTCAGATCTCTTCAAACTACTCTGAGGACATCTGACACTTGACACTTGACAGTGGACACTTCGTATTTACACACAGTGCAGACATGCCTTCAATGGGATTAGAGATTCTTGGAGTGGCCCTGGCTTTCCTTGGATGGATCTTTGCCATTGCGTCTTGCGTTTTGCCCATGTGGAAAGTAACAGCTTTTATTCAAAGTAATATCATCACTACTGAGACGAGCTGGGAGGGCATCTGGATGGAGTGCCGAATCCAGAGCACAGGTTACATGGGGTGTAAAATTCATTACTCCATGTTGGATCTAAGTCCTGAGCTTCAGGCCGCGCGTGCCCTTACTATCCTCTCCATTCTTTTGGGAATTGTGGGGCTTTTTGCAGCCTTTGTGGGAGCAAAGTGTACCAACTGTGTGGATGAAAAGGCAACCAAGGCTCAAGTGATGATTGTTGCTGGTGTGAACTTTATCCTGGCATCTCTGAGCCAGATGATACCCGTGTCATGGTTTGCCCACAATATCCTGATGGACTTCCACAATTCAACGGGATCGGGGGAGAAGAAAGACTTCGGTGCAGCTTTGTACCTGGGCTGGGCAGCAGCTGCTTTTCTTCTCATAGGAGGGGCCATCCTCTTGTGCAGCCGGCCCCAGAAGCCTCAGAAAAAGCATGGGCCTCCATCAACGGTATACACTCAACCTAAGTCCGTCGTCCCCAGTGACTATGACAGGAAAGACTACGTCTGAAAAAAACATCTGCTCTTTTATCATATCTTTGCCATCATGGTTGAGGAGAAGAGCCATTTCTTAGAAATTGGTATCGCTCTGCTTTCATGTTCAGAAGGAAATTCCATATTCTGTCTTGGTATATTGTCATGTCCTACATTTTAAGTGCAGACATGTTGCTGTTGGAGATTAACAACTTTAAAGTTCTATTATTTGCAGTCCAAATTTAGAGAGTTTATTCATTTATATGCCTGAAGTTTAAATTGTGTTGATTACGCATTTTTAAATACACATAAATGCTTTGATTAGAATAAGGTGTCATTGTGTTCTTTCTGTATCTATCTATATGCTTTTTTACATCTGTTTCTCTGGAATGTTTTCTTGGTTTACATGTTTTTAATGCCCTTTTTAAACAAACCTCTTGTGATGATTTTGACTGTTGACAATGAGCCCTCACTGTTGAAAATGACGGATTGCTAAGGCTTCAAGATAATCTATTTATCTGTCTATAAAGGATCCTGCAGTTAATGTAAAAAATAATCAATGCGTGACTATGACTGTTTTAAGTGATTGCAAAAATTTAAGTTAAAAAGTATAAAGGGCAGGAAAAAAAGAGTGTAAGCAACAAATACATGAAATTAAATGTCAATCAAAATAATCGATGTCAGTGGGTTTTGTTTTTTTTAAGAAATCCGAGGTGTACGATGATCTTTGGATGAATGTTACTGTGAGATAGGGTATGCAGTGTAAAATAAAATAAATAAAAAATAAGTGAATGTGAATAAGCGAACACCCAAAAGAAGCTTTTTCTTCCTTTTTACTTTTTTGAGAGTGAGCTATCTGGTATATCAACATTTGAGAAAAACCATGCAAAATACACACATTAATAATATTTCATAGCATCAACGAAGTAATGTATGTTTTGACTTTTTCAAAATCTAGTTGCTTCCATCATTGGCTGAGAAGCAGTGCTCTATTACACAGCAGTTATATAAACTAATGGTAATGATATAAAATTAACCAAGTCTCTGTTTGATGGTAGACTGGTCAATTATACTCTACTGTTCATACTAAAATGAGAATGTACTAATTTAGAACAAAAATGGTCAAGCTTGATATTGTAGGGGTGTAAAGAAGAACAATGTCATTAATTTTGCACACTCAGATTCATTAGACAACTCAGAGTCTCTGTCACAGCACTTATTCATCTCCCTGTCTCCCATATGTCTGCAGGCTCTGTGATAACAAGAACCGCTACCTTGTCTTACACACATACAACTATCTGAACTCTCACTCCAAACAATGAACCCATTTTACTCCTGGGTTACAGAGTGCTGGGGGATGGGGGCATTCTTAGGGAGACAGTCTTGGACGAAAAGAAATTCAAGGACATTCTACAGACAGATGGATTCATTAAGACTCATAAAGGTTAACAGGACTGCCAGGTGAAAGCCAGCCTCATAAGTCTACTCTTTGTATGTGTAAGGATTTAACTTCAACCGAGGTAGTCTGTGCTCTCGTAAAGCTGCAGAGAATCTTCACTCCCTCGCTTAGGAGAAGCAAGGGCTTTTGCAGTGATTATCAGGAGAGTAACAGTTTGTTTTGGAAGTAGTGAGACCAGAATTCTTCATTTATCAGGCATTTCAAAAAAAGCAACATGATATCACAGAGGGAAGGCTGGGCTGAAGGTTTATCAGCTTTAAGAGCAGCTGCAAAGTGAAAGGAAAGATTTCACTGGTTTCACAAAATTTCATTACATAAACGTTTTCTGAGAAGGTAAAATTCCATTTATATTCTTTTTTTAATAAGTTTGCTTGACAACAAAGATCTTTTTTTCTTCCCATACTTTTGTACATTAAACTTAAAACACTTTTAGCTGTAAAAGACCTCTTTGTGGTCAGGCCCATTGTGAAGTTGGCCATGTAAGCCGATAGCAGAAAGACTTGAGTGTCCAGGTAATCCCTCCCCTTTTAGTGATGTCAGCTTCATCACAGACTCCTCCCCTGCACCTGACCAGCCTTATAAAATCAGCTCTAGTGAAGTCGAGGTGAAAGATCATCACACACCAATGCGAGGCCTGAAATTAACCATACCTGGCTCTCTTCTCGGCTCTTCTCCTGTATTAGATTTCTTTTCTGGGATCTTACCTCAGGTGTGACATTCAGCAGGAAAAGGAAAAAGGACCCTCAACATGTCTATAGGGCTGGAGTTGATTGGCATTTCCCTCTGCATTATAGGATGGCTTATTGCCATTGTGTCTTGTGCCCTCCCGATGTGGAGGGTGACAGCCTTCATTGGCAGCAACATTGTGACTGCTCAGATCATTTGGGAGGGCCTGTGGATGACTTGCGTGGTCCAGAGCACTGGACAGATGCAGTGTAAGGTGTATGACTCTATGCTCGCCCTCTCCCAAGATCTTCAAGCTGCCCGAGCTCTCACAGTCATCTCCATCCTGTTAGCAATCCTGGCTTTGCTCATTGCTATTGCTGGGGCCAAGTGCACCAACTGCATTGAAGACGAGGCATCCAAGGCCAAAGTGATGATCATCTCTGGAGTCTTCTTCATTGTATCCGGTGTCATGCAGCTCATTCCTGTCTCCTGGTCTGCGAACACCATAATCAGGGATTTCTACAATCCGTTACTCACTGATGCCCAGCGGAGGGAGCTGGGGGCTGCAATGTATATTGGCTGGGGAGCCGCTGCACTCCTGATTCTGGGCGGTGGACTGCTCTGTTTCTCCTGTCCGCCTCGTGAGACACGATACAACCCTTCACGAATGGCTTATTCTGCCCCACGGTCTGTCGGTGGGCCAGGTTTAGAAAGGAAAGACTATGTATGATCCAAAAAGAAAAAGAAAAAAAAACAGTACTCAATCTTGAACTTGCTCACCCCATCAAAGTGAGATTGTCTTTAGACGAAGAGCTCATAAAAAATGAGAACTGTTCAATGAGGGATGCATTTGATTTTGCCTGTAATATTAAGTATTTTTGTGATGGACCTTTTGCTTTTCAAGAGACTGAAAAAGGATGAAAGAGACATGTCTGTGCATATCTTAGTACTCCATCTCTTTCAGATTAATATTGTTTATTTTTTGTTACTGTTACATTTTATATGGTACCAACTTCTTTACATGTTTACAAAGAAAGTTTTTTTCCCCACAAGCCACCACTGCCACATTCATACTAAAGCATCCCTCTGTAGAAAATTTAATGATTTGGTGTGTTGAATAGCACACAGAGGTAAATACTGTAGAAACAATATCAATAATGACCTGTACCAGCCAAGACAAATGTTAACATGCATTAAATGGAGTTTCTTTTACATTGTGGAAAGGGTGAAAGTCTGCTGAGAGACTGGAGGTTGCAGGACACACAGTGTCCACAGTGTGTACTGAGAATAAAAGAACATGGGTTCTGAGGCAACTTGTCACTGAGCTAATCATGCTGTATTACATGATGAATATGTATTTTTCAATGGCCTTTTTTTCTAAATAAAATGACTTTTTAAGATTTTACCCCTTTCTTTAAAAAAAATGTTTTCATCAAGAACATAAAAAATGCTTTTGTTAATCTTTTAACAGCATACAGACTCTTGCATGAGTCAGTAAACCAGTAACAAAAAAGGAAGGTGTGTGTTCATGAGAGTAACCCTGATATTCAATCCTGAGATATAAATTACCTCCAGCTGGCAGCTTTACCACATACGCTCTAAACAATTAGCCACAGGATCAGTTAACTGGCAGAGGTGAGAATGTGAGCACAAAACAGTGGAGTCATTCCAGGCAAGTTGCATTTCTTTTATTTCTTGTTGCTACACCTGTTTGCAGGTAGTACCCATTAACAACACACACCTTCACTATACGTCACGTAACAGGATGTAAAGAAATATCTTTGGTACAGCAGCTAAGACAAGTTAACTACAGCTAATAGCTTGAATAATTAAATAAAACAACGTCCTTCATGAAGTAAAATCAACTGAAATCCAAATAAATACTACAAAACAAAATAAAAATGCATGTATAACACTAAAACAAAGTAAAATATTTCAAATTTATGAAAGTAAAAACAAGATTTAAAAGTGTTCACCAATTCCAGTAAAACTTTAACTTCTCCTCAATCTTCTACTACCTAGTTTTTCATTTTGTCTCTTTATTTAATAAAAACATGCAGCAAAGGAGCACATAGTGATCTTAACTCAGAAGCTTAAAAAAACTCCTACCAACTAGAATTTCCATGCAATGACAGACATCCTTTTCAGTGTAGTTTCAAAACGCATGCAAACACATCTGAGGAAGGCAGGAATGTTAAAAATTTATGAATATCTCACAGTAAATATGGAAGAGGTCCCTTGGTGCTGTATCATGTTACTGACTGCTGTCTCTTAGTCCTATACATTCAACAATGGACAAGGAGCTGCTTGACATCTGGTCACGATCCCTGTAACCACAGGTTAGAGCTCATTTAAATTAAAAGTTCTTTTAAACTAATTGAGATTAACTTTTTGTATAACTGCATTATAATAGATGTGGGCATCCAAACACATCCCTCTCAAATGGCTAAAATATTAAAGTTTCAGACATTTACAAGAAATTTTCTTTAAACTTGAAAGTTTTAAATGAAATAAATATCAAATAAATAAAACAAATGAGCTCTTTTCTCAGACATGTGACAGAGGATCATCATCTAAAGTTGTTTACCACTGAGCACCATTTCCCGTGTGTTGTTCCAGTGACTGGTCTAGGAGCCTCGGGCATGTTTGGCTGCTGTTAATCGGTGATTTACACACAGGTGCACTTTAAACCATTCTAAGATCAGGTACCACACTTTAGCGATGGAAAGAAGTGAAATGAAATTAATCATTTTTATTTGAAGGAGAATTATTTTTGACGAGAAGTATAAAAGGAGTCAAGTATCAGCTTAAAATAATACTTATTACAAAATCAATTCTTTATTTGCTCCGCAAAATATAAAGTCCTACTAAGAGCCCTACTCCCAGCTGGTGAATTACAACACAGAAACTTTATAAAACTAGTGATTAACTCAAAAAACAAATTCAAAATAATACCATAAATAAACAGGGAAAAACCCAGGGAGTTGGAATTGAGAAGCAAACGGGGACCAACCAACCCCAGAGTTCCTGAGGGTCTAATAAAACTGTATCTAATCAAATACCTAAACCTGGATGAGTGGGGGGAAAGAAGAAAGGGCAGTCTGTGAGTGTTTCTGGTCATGCTCTGCTGGCTCTAGCCAAACTCTGGTCACATGACCGAAACTGGGGAATGTGAAGGACAGTGAGGTTGCCTGGCACCTGGAGGCAGAAAAGGAAAACAGCCCCCTTACCTGATAATTACACAGACTCACTGTGTCCACTCACTGTGAACAGAAACTCACCAAGATTCCTACCAGTAACAGCAAGAAATGCAAATCCAAAGCACAACAGATCCACATATCAATGATAAAACAATGAGGATAACAAAGTTAGTGAACCAACAAAAGAAATTCTGTTAATCTTCAAGAAACATTTCCTACCTAAATTTAACACTTTTTTATCAGCTAAATGTATTATTAACAATATGGCCAGGATGAGAAAGTTGCCAAAATCTTACTTTGCAGAAACAAGAGCAGGAATGGAAAAAAGGAGAGCAAAGCCACTAAATGTTTCCAGTACTGGAAGTAAACTTTACAAGTTTTAAATCAAATGTACTGTGGCTCCACTGGGCATAGCAGAAAGAGGACATTATCAAAGGCAGATCACGTGTGTGTCTGCAAAAGTAAAAACAAACACAGGACCTGGTGTTAGCAATCACTGAAGTTTCCGTTTAATGGATCAATGCTCAGCACAAAAACCTTGGCTGCAGTATTCTCAGGAGCATCTAAGGCTACGTCCACACATACAAAACTACGTTTTTCGGGTTTTGTTCTTAAAAAAATCCAGTCTAAATGTGCAGTTTTGAAAAAATATTGCTAAATAACGCTAAAAACAAAATGTGTGCCGATCAGAAGTCTAGAAGTCTGGGAGGGAAAGACTGAACAGGGTTTTGTACCCTCACAAAACCTTAAGTACTTTTGAAAAGTTTTCCTGGAAAAGCAGTTAATTTTGTGTTACTTTTGTGTTACTTTTCAAGTGTCTTCAACATTTCAAATGTTAATGTTAATTAATGTTAATAACTAAAGACAGTATTTTGGTTGGTGTCGACTCACAACTTAGGCATGAACAAAATGCATACAGCATACATAAATTTAAAAAAAAGTAAAAAGTAAATTTATTCAAATTTTCTCCAGAACTGGAAACCCACATTGTATAACAGGGAAAATCCTGGAAGATAACATCATGCCATCAGTGAGCCAGCTGACTCTTGGGTTTTGACAGAACTGCCAACAGGAAAATGACCCCAAATAAGTCCCAAAGTTTCACACTTTGTTTAAGTTGAAGGAAATCCTATTGATATAATTTAACAAAGATATTTAAACCACTCTTGTGTAAGTTGAAGTAAAGCTAGCAGAATGCAGAATCGGGTTTGAATAACTTTGTGTCTGCACATTCATGTGGCACTTTTTTGATGCTATCAGATCTATCTAAAGTTCAAGAATAGTGTCATAATTGTCTTGCTGTGTTATGATTGCACTGTGTGGAGTTTAGAGTGTTTATTTTGGGACCTATAGCAGAATCCAGGATATCAAAATAAAACCATAAACCAAGCCTTAAATGCTGGTAAGTTCAAGGAGTAAAAAAAAAGTCCAAAAGTTACAAGGAGCAAATCCAATCCAAAATGACAGAAATCACTAGGAACATAGAGAACACAGAGCTAGAGCGCATACAGCTATGAGGACAACTCAACATTTAACAAAAAAAAAACAGCGACAATATATACATTAGAGGTATTGATGGAAGTGGAAATAGGTGGGGAACTCAGCTGCAGACAATTAACATAACAAGACAGAGTTGACTCAACACAAGACAAAAGGGATCAAAATTACCAAGGTAAAACCTGTTTCCTCATTCAAACCACTGAATGAGGAAAAAAGCTTAACTTGACACAAAGGGACACTGAAAGACAAAGCACAACATAGAAATGAGACGGGAACCAAAATCAGACAAAGGGGAACTTAATACCTCCAGAAAGTCACAGTAGCTTTACAGAATACTTTTAAACACAACTGAATAAAAACAATATGTTGATTAAAAGTAAACTAAATACAGACCAATATTCCAAAAGAAACAAACCTCACACATAAATCATTATCAAACCAAAAAACATGCTGTACTAAAAATTCCAACCCCTGATCTATGACGTGTAATGTGATTACTGTATGTTGTAGCCTTTTTTTTCTCAAGATAATTTAACTTTGATGCCTCATAATAACAATCTGCCATTAGTGTGATTGTTTCACTGTCATATAACAAAGGCCTACAGCATGTAGATCCCACAGCAGGACCTACATATTTGCACTATAATGATAATAATAATATATGAAAGGTCTTGTGGAATGAAACTCATAAAAGCTGCTGGAAATAAGAAAACTCATGATCCACTCTGCAACAAATGGAGGAGGCCACCAAGGTGAGTGACAGGGAGAGCAATTTGTGGACATGAACCCTCTAGCACAGCATGAAAAGCCCACTATCACCAATGTGGGTTTTAAAATAGATATTGAGCTTGACAGTCAAGTGAGAGTAGTAGTGAAATCCAGCTTTTATCAGCTGAGGCAACTGGCCAAAATTAAACCTATCTTGTCAAAAGATGATTTCAGAACAGTAATCCATGCTTTTATTACAACTCTGCTGGATTACTGTAACTCCTTGGTATTAGCCCGTCATCCTTGTCGGGTCTTCAGCAGGTGCAAAATGCTGCCGCACAGCTTTTAACTGGTGCACAAAGCATATTACTCCCGTTTTACCCTCACTACCTGCCTATTCATTTTAGAGTTAATTTTAGTCCTTTTATTTGTTTTTAAAGCCTTAAATGGTCTCGCCTCACTCTACCTATTTGAGCTACTGAACCTGGAAACCCTTTCTTGGTCTCTTAGATCAGCTGACCAGTTGTTGTTGGATGTGCCGAAGACGCAAGACTTTTGAATCTGGTTTGAAGGCCCGCTTTTTCAGTTTGGCTTTGAAGCCAGTATAGAAATGTTCATTTTATTTGGATTTTATTGTTTTTCTGATGTTGGTGTTCTATATCATTTACGGTTGTTGTATTTTTATTTATACTATTTATATTAATATTTTTTCTTATTCTATTTTCAGCACATTGGTCTGCACTGGCTGTTTTTAAAGTGCTTTATAAAAATAGATTGCTTGGCTTTATTTGTTGAACACAGCTGAAAAAAGGAGGTTTAGGTCCATATAGCTGCACAGGATTTCTGAAGGGATTATAAGTAATACTGAGGTTTATCTTGACCAAGAAAGTTCCAACGAATTTGAGGGTGGATGGTTGTGCATAAAGGTACAGGGTACAATTCACTGGAATCTTGGCCTATTAGTTCATTGGTGAAGTTGATTTGAAATGGAGCAGATAAGAGAATTCCTCCCTTTTACATTCCAGGATAACCTCAGGCAGAGCAGAGATAAGCACTGCTCACTCCTCAGTTCTTTGGAAGAATAAAACAGGTTGAAGCCAGTTTGGCGTGGTAGTGGAATAACGACAGAGGAGAACAGTTGTAGTTGCAAAAAAAAGAATCTCAACCACAACAAGAATGGAGATGATTGGCTGAGAAAATGGGGAGTCTTTTTGATTCATAGACCAAGTAGCAAAGCACTTAAGAGTGATATCATGTCAGTAGACAGACTGCTACAAATCTGACACTCTCTGTGTGAGTCAGGAGATCGACTTAAGTTCTTCTCAGTTAGATTTGAGGATCCTGGTTTTACAGTTTAAAGCGGACTTTGACTCAACAGATTAATTCCTTATATATTGATATTTCACTTTATGGTTCGGGTTAGTTTTGATAATAACTGTCTATACCAAATTTTGAATTATAGTTCTATTTAGAATGTATAAATAGCCTAATACTAGGTAAACATGGCAAGAACATTCTGAAATTTGGGGGATTTGTTATAATAACCATATATAACCATTAGAGCTGATAACAAGGCCCTTACTGCTTTATCATAAAAAATCATAATATCTCTAATTATCAATAACAATTCATGCAATTGCAATTAACACTTAAAACGTGCTTGTTTTACAGTAGTCCTTTTAGTCAAATCAGTGGGAATCCTTGCATTTGTGGGACTTGTTTCCCACATCCTGCAGAATGGCAGTTTAGGTACCATTATAGCAGCAAGACCCCATCCCCCACACCTCTTTTGGTCTCTTTTTTTACTCTCAGTTATTTTTCAGGTAATTTAATCTCAGTTACCTCAGAGTAAATATTTTTAATTTTCTTGTTTTTTAGATTATTTAGTTACATTGCACGTGTTTGTACTTACAGGTGTAGCTCTACTCTCTGTGTCAAGGTTTTCTCAGTCAAGACACCGTCTAACATATTTATGACCTCTATTTCTTAGCTGCATGTGCACCACATGTGAGTAAATTTGTGGCCTCTTCACAAAGAAAGTGATACGGGCTACACTGACAGCTAAGTTAAGCGGATGTGCTGTGCTCTGTGCCCTCATGGTCCTAAATGCGCAAACTCCTTGTCACTTTTTGCTTCTATTGCTCGAGCAAATGTGCTTCATTGAAATTGTGCCCCAGAGCACAGCCTACTTGTTGTGAGCTGCACTTTGCTTAACGCAGTGGCAAGTCATCAGACATAATGGATTTGCTGTTGTAGTTTTGTATGTGAGGGGCCCTTTATGCTGTTGAGATTCCCCCCATGATCCTTCAAAGACCTGCAGGTGCCTTTCTCTCTGGGCATCTGGGGAAATGCAGTTTCCTCTCAAAACAGTATTTATACTCTATTTAAATTTGACCTGAATTGTATGGAAGGGTTACATTTTTGTTCTTCCTCGCTGTAAAATTACTGCAAAAATAAATCTGTCACATTTAAAAGTGTGTCCTGGACAAACACCTAGAGGGGAAAAAAATAGAATTCTGCCCTCTGGTGGTTGAAAATAAAATTAGCAAGATTTGTCTTTATTTAAGAAAAAAATCAAAGTTGGTACACTACTCTCACCACTGGTTTTATTCTGTGCAGTAATTATGAATAGACTGTGTAAGTCAGTCAAAAAATTTAGGCATGCACATAATAAACGTAATAAAGTAAGATACACAATTCTTATAGTTTAATGTAAAGATATACAAGGCTTAAAAATAGCAGCATATAGACCACTGTTAGCGCTTTTAAAATGTTTTATTTAGTCTATTAAAATATACCAGAATTATAAGTCCCCCAGTAAGACCATACCTTTTCAAAGAAGGACCTAGTTGGATCGCATCCAAGAAAAATGCCGGTTGAACAGAAAATGTTGCGTAATTGTCACGGTTCTGGGTCAGTTTTGACCCAGTATTTTGAGTTTTCATGTTTTGGTTTGATTTTGTATTTTTGGTTATCTTCTTGATGATGATGCTGATGATGTTCTATGTTCCAGATTATTCTGGTTAGGTTTAGTTCTTCCCGTGTAAGGTCCGTGTTTCTTAGTCTGCGTCCTTGTGTATTGTTTCCTGTTTTATTTTGAAGGATTGTATCTTATGTCAGTGCGTCCAGCTTCGCTCCCCCTGTCTCGTTAGCCCTGATCTCTCCCAGCTGTGTCTCCCTCCTATCTTCCATTCCCTGATTACTTTCCTGTGTATATTAGCCCTGTGTTTGCCCTTGCTTAGCGTCGCACCCTCAGATTTATTCCTGTGTGTTCCAGTTTGCGGTTTGGTTCGTTTTGTTTGGTGCCAGCAATAAAGCTGTGGTCTTCAGTTACATTTTCGTCTCAGAGTTCTGCATTTGGATCCACATCTCCACCTGCCCGCACACACAGCCCTGACAGTAATGTTTTCTATTAGAAAGGCTAAATGCAAACTATATATTATACAGTTTTCACCAGCAATGGGGAAACACCTGTGTGAAGTTATGAGACTTTGAGCTTTGTTTGCATAAGATTTTCAATAGTGAATGAACACTTCTTCATGTACAATGTACAGCACATAGTTGACATTGCACATATAATCCACCTTCACAACTGTAGACTTGAAGTCATTTCCTGAAAGCACTATCAGCTCACAGCACCCATTTATTTCATGTTGTTACAATGTTTCTGCGAGAAAATGCTATCACCGTTTAAATGTTTCTTACATAGTAAACATCAAAGTGATTTATTGTAAAATCAGTCATTTCATTTTTGCTGATCTTTATAACACCACAGGTATTTTGTACAACATCCATGTTTCCATGTTCAAACCTTATACTGGATTGTCTGTGGTGCAGTTAAAACCAGGTGGCCTGCAGTTTTTAATGCAGTTCAATTATCTATCTGAGAAAGGCCCCAGCAGAGCCGTGGACGGGCTCCGACTCCGCTGAACACAGCAGACAAGAATAAACAGTTCAAACTTAAGACAAACATGTCAGGTATACACAGTCTTCTAACTGAGTGGCCTCTTAAGACACAGCAGTCAAGACATACAATAAACTTATTGGATAATTGAAAATGTTTCAACAACTTTTTGCATTTTTCAGGAGCTGACATGACTGAATTTTGTGACAGGGGGTGCTGCAGCACTCCTACTTCCCACAGAGATGTGATTGATTAATTTTCAGTACATGCATTTATGACCGAATGCACAACCCTTGATAACCCAGGAAATTAAACACATGAGTTTCAACTTCTATTCAAGCTTCATTCCAACAACAGAAGCATTTGCCGTAGAGTTTTCTCACAAAAACATGAAATGAACGGGTGTCGTGAGCTGATAGTACTACTACTTAGTGGCTGCTGTTAAGGAATAATTGCTATAATCTCAATACATGTTCTTAATTGTAAATTAAGCTAGGCATTGTGTGCAAAACCTTTCCCCAGCTAGCTAAAAATGGTACCTTTCTTTTTACAACTTCCATAGTTAAAACCACAAATGTTTCTTTCCTGTTTTTTTTTTTGTTGTTGTTGTTGTTTTTTTTACAGTGACAGCTAGACTATCACGCCACATTACCCTGCATTAGTGTAATAAACAGTTTATCTCTCTTTATCTTTTAGGTTTAAATATTTTTCTTCAGATGTTTTGGCAGGAGTAGGTATACTTAATATAACACTTAATATATCAGAATCAGAATCAGAATACTTTATTCATCCCGAGGGATATATACCTCACAGGGTAAGTACACAATTTAATATAGTACAGTATTAATTAATATAGTTTAAGTAATATTTACTTGAAATTAACAAAAACTAAATAAAACCAGAATCAAGCAACCCCTTGATGACAACACGTGTGATAGCCTCCAGCCCCCTTTCGCTATTGGAAAGGCAGTTAAGGCAATGGATGTATAGTTTCTAACATTCATTCTGGGGGTTTGCTAGTGATCCCGATCTCTCCTCCGAGGCTGGTAGGATACAAATTACTGAAGGTTAAGAAACAGAGAGAGAGATACAGAGCGAGAGAGAGAGGGAGAGAGAAAGGTGGGATTTGCTGGCAGTCATCAGAGGGAGGTCGTGTGTGCGCTGATTGGATATAAACACTGGCATAATATGATTTCTGCTTCAAGGAACAGTTCCCGCTGACTGATTTAGACCTGTTCAACATTCGTCTCTTTGACGGAGAAACGTGATTTTCCCAGAGGTGAGGTATGTTTCGACTTTTCAATTGTGTTTACACAAGACAACTTGTGCCTTGCGTTTTATTCTTTTTTTTGGGAGGGGGGCAGGAGGGACTGCGTCATATTTCTTTGTTTAATAGGTAGCTCCTAATAATTATCAATCCTTAATTATAATCGTCATGGCAATGTCAAATGACAAAATTATTTCAGAGTGTTGTGTGAGTGTTTCCATAACCAACAGCCTTATGTTGGCTTATGTCCACAGATCCTGTGTTGATTTGTTTTCTCAAAATTTCTCCTTCTAAAGTTGATTCTAATCAGTCTAATGGTTGTAGAAACCGATAAGCACACTGAGTTCCTGACCTCTGACCTCCATGGAGTGGAGTTGGAGTAATATCAAAAAAGACAATAATAGTTCATTAAATTCTCCAATGATCTCTCAGCCTTAGAGTCATATAAAATAACAAATGAATGCAGACAAGTTCACCAATTAAGAATTAACAGTATTTTTAGATGGTGATAGTTTAAAATCTTTTTGCCACAGTAATGGCATAAAATATTATTAAGACTATTGTTTCAGTTCACAGTAACAGCATAGGGACCTTGGCTGGATATTCCTCAGGTCCTCTTGAAAGAATTCGTAGAGTTCCTTCAAATCAGTTGGTTTCCTGCAGAATCCAGGATCATCAGTTTTATTGGATGTGTCACCTCTTTCCTGTAAAGGTCTGGAAAAAACCCAAACTGTCACCCTCAGATGAGTCCAAATTGGTTAGGATGTTCAGGAACAACTCAAAACTCCTGGAACACCAGCATGACAGACAAAGATTGAGCGATTTCCTAAAAATGACAAGAGGTATTTTTATAGGAGTAGGGGTGAGCTCTTCAAACCAAAGAACACTGCATCAGCTATCAAGCACGATGTTGGTACAATCCAAAAAGTGGTTGAATAATAAAGAAGGAGAACTACCCCCAAATTCTTCAGCTTCACCTCAAATCAGCAGCCAGAAAGTCAAAACTTTGACACAACTGAATATTCCAATGGGACAATGATCCCAAACACACATCAAAACTCGTGTTGGAATGGATAAAGTGGTTTAACATTAAATTTTTGCACCAGTCTTCCCAAAGCTCCAACCTCAACAATATTTAAAATTTGTTGACTGTACTTAAAGGCTGCTAGAGGTTAGGAAATCATTCAATTTAGATGAACTCTGCAAAGAAGAGTGGTCAAATATTTAGACAGAATTATGTCAGAAGCGTCTTGAAGGCAAACAAAACCATATGGTTTGGATGCAACTTTGTAAGGGATGTTTAACCAAATATTATTAGTGGGTGTATTGATACTTTTGTCTATGTGGATTGGAGAAAATCTAAAATAAATAAACTTAAGCAACCAATTCTTGTTTTTTAAGTCATTAGAAATGTATGGTGTACAATCGTTCCAAAAGGAACAGTTCAAAGAAATTATTAAAAGCCTAAAATGACCATGATATGCATGATGAGTGTATATGAGCTTTTGAACACAACTGTATGTGTTTCATCATGTGTGCAGTGAGAGAGAGAGAGCAAGCAAAAGCCTGCTAGTCCTGTTACATAAACTAAAACCTGTTGGGTGCAGCATCATGCGGGCTCATGTGTAGTTGTGTGGGTATTTCTGATGCTTTGGGGATCTTAATGTGTTTACAGAGTCACTTTATGGAGGCTCATCTCACTAATGAAGAAGAACAGCAAATTCCCACAGCTGAAATTACATGATGACAAGTTATTGTCATAGTTAAAAACTCTATAAATATAAATGAAAACACAACTATGCATTTGTGCCACAGCAAGGCAGAGCTCCACTAATATGTCTGTCAGTGGGGTTGACCACCACAGTTTTTTCTATTTTGCTGTAAAATTGTCCACAGCTGGTTACGGTGTAAGAGCATGGAGTAAATGGAAATCACTTTCATTTTTAGTTCTTGTTAGTCTTTGCATGCTGCTTCCACTTTTTAGATTTTTGGATGCAGATCAAATAGAAATTCGTTTAAAATCGTTCATGGGGTCAAACTGTTTTCTCTGTATTTACAGGTAGAGAATAGAATATGTTACACCACATCCTGATTTAATCTTTATTTACTCACTAATGACCTCTGAGTGACCTTCTGTAGCTTTGTGATGACCTATGCATGGCCAGCCTGGTGCACCTCTGAATGATGAAGGCTTCTTACATATTCATCATCCTCTTTCTACTCGACAGGACTGTGGTAAAGTATTTTATTGTGCCAGCAATGACCAAACGATACCTGATACTTGAAAAAAAAGCTCTGTAGCTGTAGAACTGCAGCTGTACAACATCCAGTGAAATGCCAGTTTATTAGGCACTCTTTGCAAAAAGCCCTAGTGGGGATTACCAGAATGAATATAGATTGTGAACAGATAGTAAGCATTGGTCTAAGAGTATCCATAATAATGTTAAAAGTCTATAAAAGAAAAGCATGCAAAGGAAAAAAGTATATAGATGATTTTAAATCTCAGTCATTTGTAAGCCACAGAACTTGTGTCCTTTATCGTCATGTAATTTAAATGCAAGTGTTGACTAATGTAAAGCTAAAATATTGTCATATGTTCACTTTTGTATTTTAATATACCAATTTGAAACCAAAAGGACATTTCTGTTAGTCCTCATTTTCACATTCCACATTCAAAGAGGTGTTTGTGGGTTTAGACCTGGTTTAAGGGTTAAAATTGGTATTAGGCTTAAGTGGTTGGGTCTGACTGAGGGTACAGGTTGGGTTTAGTATTTAGTGGCTATAAATGATCATTTCAGGTCATTTGTGTGTATGTGTGTGTGTGTAGAGTATATCAGCGAGGACTGTTGAAGATATGGTGGCAGAATGGATCCGCTACAGAAATGAGTGTCTGGTCAGGATGAGCGCAGAACCCGGACCAGACGGTAATCCACACATATGCTCAATAATCATATTAATGCTAAAACATACATTAATTAGATTTAACGCTTAAATATAATCCATTAATTTAAGCGTTAAATCATTTAATTTAGAATAAATGTGCAAACATGGTGAAAGTTTTATAGAACATTCATCCATCTCACCGACTGATTATAAAACACAATTCATTCATTCTTATTCTGTCTCCAGAATTGGTATGCAGTCGTATGTTTGACGAATATGCTTGTTGGTCAGATGGACAACCCAACTCTACAGTCAAGGTGCCCTGCCCCTGGTACCTACCTTGGTACAACCAAGGTAGGTACCAGGTTGCAAACACACATATATAGATACATTTAGGTAAAGGTTTTTTTTGTTTTTTTTTTACAATTACACATTTTCCTGCATTTTTTCCCAGCACACCACAACAATGAGTTTTAAATGAAACAACTCAGATGTGACTATGTGACTTGCAAACCTTTAGCTTTTAGCGATTCAATTCAAATAGCTTAATAAAAAACTTTATTAACTGTTTTGGAATTACAGCCATTCAGAAGCTCAAAAAATAATTGGACTGACAAACACTTTCATGGCCATGTGAGAGCTGTTCCCTTGTTATGTTGGGATAATTTAAGCCGATAAAAGATTGTTGATTTTAAGTGTTGAACTTGTATTTGATAACTGTTCATTACAATTCTCAATATGAGGTCCAAAGAGATGAAGGTGACAGACATGGTGGCCATCATTATGACAAAATAAAAAATAAAAAACCCAAAATAAACCTATAAGAAAGACGGCAAAACTTTAAGTGTGCCAAAAGAAGGAACACAGTATAGAACTCAACAACATTAAAAGGTCAGAAAGACCACAGAGCATAACTAAGCTGGATGAATGCAGATTAGGTACCATTGTAAAAGTCTACAATTAAGAGCCACCTTCTGATACAAACTGATACACATGAAAGAGCCGGCACAGTTTTGGAAAACCATTGATATTTGGAGAGATTAAACCAAGATTAATTTGTACCAGAATGATGGGAAAACAGAAACAGTTCAAAGCATACTGCATTATCTGTCAAATATGGAGGCCATAACGTTATGGCATGGGCATGTATGGCTGCCACTAGAACCGGGTCACTGGTGGTTACTGATAACTGCTGATTACTGATAAAATGGTGGTGACTGCTCTTAGAAGAAGCAGGGATAATTCTGAAGTGTACAGGGCTATTCTATTTGCTCACAGTCATTGCTATTCAGACAATTTCTGCAAAACTGATGGGGCCGTACTTCACAGTGCAAATGGTTAGTGATCTAAAATATGCTTTAAAAGCAACCCAAGAGCTTCTCAAAACAAAGAAATGGGATATTCTTCAAGTCAGTCGCCTCAACTAAACCCACCAGAGCAAAGCAGCTTTTCCGTTATTCAGTAAAAAACTGAATGCAAAAAGACCTAAAACAGGCAGCAACTGAAGATGGCTGCAGTAAAAATCTGGCAGAGCATTTCAAGAAACAAAATCCACTATTTGGGCATGTCCATGGGTTCTAGACTTCGGTGACTTAAATGACTACAACTGATACTTATTCAAATATTCAAAACAATACTTCTATCCAATGTCCAAATAAGTGACTGTATTTTAAACCCATGTTAAATATTTGATTTTAAAATCTGCTGTAGTGATGTACAGATAATAAATGATTAAAAAAAATATCGCTATCCAAAAACACATGGACATAGCAACAGGCTATATACACACAGATAAAAGCATTGTTTTAATCACAGGCATGTGTTTTAGCCTCTTTTCTGTTTTCCTGTAGTGCGTAGTGGCTTTGTGTTGCGTGAGTGTGGCCCTGATGGCAAATGGGCCACCAGAAACTCCAGTCAAACCTGGAGGGATCATTCTCAGTGCCAACCTGAGGACAGCCAACAGGAGGAGGTATGCCAGGAGCATATGGGAAAATTGGTCAGAAAATAATTAATCAGAAAACTGTCACCAAAGTAGAATTGATTTAAAATTAATTTAAAAAGTGTGAAACTGCAAAATCAGTAGAATCAATGCTTTATTTTTCCATTTGAAAGTGCACAACTATTCTGAATAACAGATTTTAAAACAATTAGGGTTTAGTAAAAGGAAGTTACGTAGGTTCATATTTAGTGGCCTCACAGTAATAACCCACCCTTGTCTTTTTGTTTTCTTCTGTGTAGGAGAAGCAAATTATTATTTATGCCTGCTTTCGGGTCATGTACACAGTGGGCTACTCTCTCAGTCTGGTCAGTCTCTGTGTGGCTCTGATTATTCTTCTCTTTTTCAGGTAGGTAATCTGTCTCATACTCTAACATTTCTCCAAGTAGCATTTAAGCAGACTTTCTTCTCAAAACCAACTTTTCTTAACTAGAGCTGTGAAGCTCTTGCAAGTGCAAATACCATAACAACAATAATCCATGAAACATGGGGAAATTACATGAGCCTTAGCACTGCAGCTATAAGCTCTGTTGTTACAAAAAATTTGAAACGAAAAGTGAAATCAATCTCACTCTCTATGAGCCACATGTTTAGCAGGCTGACTTTGTTTTGTGATTATTATGTTTTTAACATTATTTAACCTTTGTGAAACTTGCAGTAAGCTCCACTGTACCAGAAACTACATCCACAGCAACTTGTTTGCGTCGTTCATTCTGCGAGCTCTCTCCATCCTGACTAAAGATGCTCTACTGGGTAAAACCTACCTGGAGTTCGCAGACAACAGGGAAATCTTTGAAGTGAACAGTAACCAGGTTATAAGCATAAAAACTTGTATTATTTCAGTGATACTAATATATGTGTCATTTCACAGATGACATAGTTGAATATATTTCACACCCCTTCCTTGGACCGCTTCATCATTCATGCGAGATAACATATAGTAATACTAAGTGATAATTAGTTATTAATTTGACTTTATAAATTGTTACATTATAAAATAAAAGTGTTCATTACTCGGGCAGTTTTTTTTAATTTCCTCATATAGACTTAAGTATAGCCAGGGACTCTGAAGATTCATAACTGTTAGAAGTGACGGATATTTCTTAATTCTACTTTTTTGTATCTCCTCCTAAAAACACACTTAAATATTAGGCATTGTCCAGCTGCCTTGTGGCTCAAGTGCTGATGCATTACTGTGTGGGAGCCAACTACTACTGGCTTCTCGTGGAAGGCCTGTATCTGCACAACTTGCTGGCGCTGATGGCTTTCTCTGAAAACTGCTTTTTTGGTGGATATCTGTTGATAGGCTGGGGTAAGCCAAGGACACCAGACAAAAGTAGCTACATACAACACAAAGGAAATGAAGTAGTTAAAGGCTTGGCTCACATTATGGCAAAATTGGTTAGGTCAATCTCACAATCCTGAATTTTCTCTGCTTACCTGAACTGTCGTTGTTTCAGGCACCCCAGTGTTATTTGTCTTTCCCTGGATTCTTGTACGTTACATGTATGAAGACACAAGGTGAACTTTTAGTCTGACTTTTTTAATAATTATTTTGCTGACTTTGTGCTGCCTTGTACTTATTTGTATTCTTTTCTCGTCTCTTCTTTAATCTCTTAACTACACTCTACATCATAGCTTTAGTATATGTATGCAGTAGTTTTAACACCATTTTGTTCTGTAGTAAGTCTCCATGCTTTTACCGTGATAAAAAAAAGTGTTGATGTAATGGTAATATATACATAATGCATATGTTATTACAATGCATGAAGTCAGAATGGAGCACTTCAGTAAATAAAAACTGCTTATCATCTTCATGCAATGTCTGTGTTTTTCAGGTGTTGGGAAATAAATGAAAACATGGCTTACTGGTGTATAATCCGTATCCCTATTCTCCTGGCCATAATGGTAATAGACACAAATATAAAGGTTATAAAGTAAATTTGTCAGTATGAACAATCATGTGTGAGTTATGTGACCATAAACAGCCCTGTGACCTACAGGGGGCGGGGCACTCTGTACATCATAGTCACCTACATATCACCTCCAGCTTTCAAATTAAAACTAAAATGACTAAAATAATAATTACAAAATAAATATACTAATGAGTCTGTTTCTCTTATTTTATCTTTTCAGGTTAACTTCTTCATCTTTATTCGCATCATTCTGATCCTTATATCTAAACTGAAAGCCCATCAGATGAGATATACTGACTATAAATTCAGGTATGTAGATAACAACAAAGTAATGAACACTGACAATGACAAAAGATACGGTTTTTCTCGATCGCCGCAATTCTCACAGCAGAAAAAGTCATTCTAGCATTTTTCATAACATGTTGTCACATGCACCTGTGACACAGACTGACAGTATGTATTTCTATGTGTTCCAAGTAAACCTGTGAGAGTGTGTAAACTTCTGACAGTATAAATATTTGAACAAAACTTGAAGTAACTTGACTGGAAATACTAATACAGTATCCAGAGAAGTGAGAGCTCCAGAGAGAGAGTGTGCTGATGAGTTTTTTAGATTCAAGTTAGAAGTGCCTCAACACAGTAACAAATATCTTTAGTAGTGAAGTATGTGTAGTAACCATAGCATTGTGTGTAAAAACGCCTGGAATGTCTAATGTGGGTGAGGGAAAGCGTTACTGATTTGAGAACTGCATTATGTATAGTGAGAATTTTTTATTAGCACTAAGATGAGTGAAGGTGCTTTCATCTCCTTGTTGTCTTGACATAATTATCTAATGTTTGACCTAATTTGCTCACCTATCTTTAATTTAGTTTAATTTTAGTTTTTTTTCCTTTCGTTTTTGCTTAGCAACTACAAAAATCAGGTGAAAATAAAACATGAATTAACTAATTGATAGACTTTTTTGTAAGAATCTTGTGTGTAAGTGTAAAGATCAAAACTCACACATATACAGACAGTAATTAAGAGAAGACAAGTGAGGGAACTCTGTTACATCGCTTGACATAACCTTTGCCTACAAAAGCATATCACTGCTTCAGTGAGTTTAATAACAGTTCAATAAGTAAACACCAGGGAACATTTGATTCTCATGTTTCTCTCCAGACTGGCCAAATCCACATTGACCCTGATCCCTCTGCTGGGGATCCATGAAGTTGTGTTTGCGGCGTTGACGAATGTGCAAACAGATGGAGTCTTTCACAATATCAACCTCTTCTTCCAGCTCTTCTTGAACTCTTTTCAGGTATAATCAAGAATCTGCACCTAGATAATATTTACCATCATAATAATTTGCAGATAAAAGTAGCAAAACACTACTAAATGACCTCTAATACAAACTCTTTACAGGGTTTACTTGTAGCCGTCCTGTACTGTTTTGTCAACAAGGAGGTATGTAGCATGTGATGTGGTGGACAAAACAAACTTCTCATAATATTAATCATTACATTTTTGAATGAAGCCTCAGTTTAAGGTTAGAGCGGGGCTTGTTTAAGGTCAGCGTACAGGTTATAGTTAGCTGAATTGAATGGACAGCCGAGAAATTCATGTAAGTCAATGTAATGCCCATCTGGAGTGAAAAGGGACTAGGTGACACTAGAAAAGGTGCAGGCCCTCTTGGTCTTGATGTCGTTCATATGTTCTACAGTTTAAGAATCAAGACATGCGTCTCTTGTAAATGTTTTTCATGTTCAGCAGAGGATGTGTTACTCATTTTTTGCAGATTTTAGCTTTTGCATTTGAGATATTTCCCTTACTTGCAAACACTCTGCAGTGTTTAGCCTCTTCATTTTCTTAGTCGTTAACCCAGTCTCTAAGTCAAGTTTCCAAATTCAGTTCTCGTTATTATCCTATTTCAAGCTTCTTTTCCTCCCCTTTCTTACAGGTGCAAGCAGAAATAAAGGCTACATGGCAGAGGCTGAAGCTGTGGTTGACTTACCTAGATGAACTGAGAAATAGTGACAGTAACACACTGCAGGTGGGTGTCAATACAGTGTACATAGGAAGCCACCTCATTTAGCTAATCAGCATCATATTTAATCGTTATTTCCCCTCTTCTCACCGCCATCTTGCTTTAGTTGGTTGTGCTTTTTGTGGCTTTTATTGTTGCTCTTAGGTTTGTTTAAATAGGATCATGCATGTCACTTGCCTCTGCAGTGAGTGGAGTCAGGGGTCGCCTTAGGGAAATAAGGTCTCTCCTACTGTCACTGAAAGCTTTCTATATTGCCACTGCCTCAATTTAAAGTTTGCCAGCCCTCAGATAAAGGATAAATTTTGACCTGGGTCCAGTGGCAACCAGTGCCAATAACATGCTGTAAATGTAATAATAATAATAATAATGTAAAAAAAAAACTTATTTTACAGTGGTTTTTGCTGTGTTATTTATATAATTTGTGCATTAAAGAGAAACTGAAAACTTGCATAAAGGCTAATAAAACAGGCAGAGCAAAAAACATATGATTTATATAGGAATTTCTGTTTTGTAAGAGAAGGTAGCTAGTTATCCTTTGATTAAGGGCTTGCCTGTACCTTCACACTGTGCTGGTAAGTTTCTAGAAATTTTAATAAAACTGATGTTTCTTCAAATGTGATTATCAGCTAATATTTGAAAATAATACGTGCTGTAATATAAATATTAGCCTAGTCCTTTCCCAAGGCCACACATTTTGATTATGTGCCCATTTGTAAGCTATTAATCAGCACGATGCTTGTTCACTGACTCAGTGAAATAAAATTAATTAAAATGGTTTCTTCCTTTTTGTGCTTATAGTTGTGTTTACATTTTTATGCAGACTCCTGTCAGCATGCCTCCATCTTCCCAGTGTCACCATCTGTCTCTTTACAAGCTACCTGACGGCTGCCCAGAGGTCAGCCACCTCTCTCCTATGCCCCACACCTCTCTTTCACCAGCTCCTCACCCTCAGGTTCCCACTACTGACTGCTACGCCTACCACCAAGACAAGATGGGAGACAAATAGGTGAAAACTTCCTGGCATGTCGCTGCTCATACTAAGGATAGAGGAGAGGATGATGAGAAATTACATGAAATGTATTGCTAAAAAATTCAAAATGGTCTTAATATTTCTTAAATAATTTGAAACTTTAAGTAATTAGCATGTCCAATCAAGACACTCTTTGACTAAGGTCAAGATTTCACAGCACAAATGGCTTTCACAATCAGAGGGTTATATTATGTTATCCTCTGTAGGTGGATCTGTATTTAGGCATCAGGCATTTTTTTGACTGCTCTGTATTTCTTCAAGGCAACAGAGTGAATCTCAAGTATGACTCCCTTCTCTGAGCACTTGATTAAACATAAAATAAAACAGTGACATTGTCACTTTGTGGACAATTAAAGGGTCATATCCTGCAGCATAAAAAAGCAGTTCTCATTTTATTCACACAGAGGAAATAACTATTTTATTTCTTTTGCTATTCAAGCGGATGTGAATTTTTTTCAATTAACAATATTATCTATCTTACTGTGCACGGTTGGATCTTAACTCTCCATGCAGCCATCCAAGGTACTTTTGCAAGTTATTATAATAGCTCATTCAATTCCCCACAGAACATATTTAGACATTCATTTCCACTTTTATAATGCAACTGATAAATGAGAGCAATTAAGCAAAAAATGAATACTCAGAACAAGACTAATTGCATAAAAATATTACACTGGTAATGAAGGTAAAACTTGTTTGCAGTCATTTATTTAAAAAAGCAATGTGATGTGTTGGTCTTATTTGAACCACTTTGACTGTGTTAAATCCCTCTTTCAAAAAATAATCTGTCACTGTAAATGTGTGTAAAACTAACTTAAAATTGTAACAATCCAGATGAACAATCCAGTAAGGTTTTACTGGCACTGCCACCATCTAGTGACAGAAACAGAAAACACACTGTAAAAGGGAGAATTTCACACTCCTATGAAATCATGCAGGTTTAATGAACTGCTTATTTTGCTGGCAGTTCTACTGTTGAGTAATGTCTCAACTCTACATCATATACATAATTTGCTACAGGTTTTATTGAACAAAGTTATAGCATAGATTCTCTATTAGCATTATGTTCATTTCCATAGGGGAAAAAACAAAACAAAAACTACTTATGTTCTCTTTTTAAATACTAGTAAAGCAAATGTGGGAAAAAATGTTAGCTCCCCTTCCAAAAAAGGGGAGTAGGTGAGGTAATGTACATTTAAATTGTCGTTGTCTAAAAGTCAGATTTTGAAAGGTTAGTTAAATGTGACATTTGGCCTAAATATATACTTTTTGTTTTAGTCCAACTACTGCTGTGTTTTATGATATAAGATGTAACAGTGTTCGTGACTTTTCTTATCGATTTACTTTTAATAATATAGTGTTACTAGATATACTGTTTATATTCAAATGTCACAAACATACAGTGATTGTAACTGAAATAACATGAATAATAAAAAGACTAGTTGTAGAGTCTTGAGTGATGTGCTTATTGGACCAAGGAAGCGCGTGCTTTGACAGAGGAGTGAAAGGACGACCATTTTCAAAAAGAAGTGATGGTTAACGACACCAGCTGTCAGCCACTTACAATGCAATCTTCAGAACCCTACCAAGGGGATTAAAACCCCACTATAATTTTGACTTCTGAGACTCACATGACGAGGAAATGTCACCCAAAGGGTGGCTCCTCTGACATAATGACCCACGCCTTGTGTCACACTTTGCCTCATGTGACAACACATGTGAGCTCAGAGTGGGTCAACAACAGTCAGGACCACCACCAAGGGGAAAACAAACTAGTTAAATACCTGGGGCTCTCTATCAGTTCTTTTAGACAAAGACACTTGAAATGAAGTGGGATTTGGGGCATCCTTCAATAAAGTGTAGCGACTTTAATCTCTGGGACAAAGGTAGGAGGAGACAAGCAGGCACATATTTACACATAAATATATAAGAAATGCCTTTTAGATCAAATCACTACATGGTGTTCTCGGTGTAATGGAAAATGAGAGTGAACTTCCAAGAACCAAAACTGCAATTCAGAAAACAGGGTGTGTTCTGTGTTGACTCATTTGTTTTGTTTCAGCCTGCCTTTCAGTGCCGTCAGTGATAATTATATCCAACTCCTTCTCATGAGATGCACTTCAGTGGTTGAATAATCTGGTTTTTTTTTTAATAAATATATGGATTCATAAAAACTACACAAACAGGAACCCAAACTGAAGTTACTTTAATTATATGTACATTACCACAAACCACACTGTCCCACTATTTATCCGTATTTGTTGAAAGTTCACAGCAGATGGACTAACCCACAGTCACATTTCATATATTTTTTTCTGGATTAGAGACAAAACTGGAAAGAACAAAATTTTGTAGCGTTTTGTTTTCAACAGCTTAAGCTCCATTATTCTTTCATTTATTTATTTATTTGGCACAGACGCAGAGATGGGATATCCGCAGTCAGTCAGGCCTCACAGCTTTGCCTCTGTATCTATCAGTGGTGTATACAAGTAAGCAGCATCGTCCTCCTCATAGATGATGGTGACCGTCTCACCAGCATCAGACACTGCTCCGTTGGTCTGCATGTACGCCTGAGAAACAAAGAGACAAAAAATTATTTCAGTTAAATGAAAACTTAAATGACTTCAAGTGATATATTGGAAGACAGCTACAGCTGCCAGTCTGAACTTCATTCCAATAAATACCCTCTCAAGTAACTGCAGTCGCTCTTCATTCAGCAGATTGCTTTGTCTCAGCTGGCTGACCGTGTTCTCCAGTCCAACGAGTTTTTCCAGGTGTCTTCGGTGCCGCTGCTGCAGCACTTTGACCTTTTTCTGTAGCTCACACACAATTCCCTCCAGCTGCTCCTTACTCAAACTGTTCTTGTGGTAGCTGATGATGTAATAAAAATAGAGAGTCTAAAAACCATAATACTGCAAAGGGATATAAGAAAGACTCTTTCATTGAATGAAAAAAAAGAAATTTAAATTAAGCATCAGAACTCACCAGTGCTCCTCGAGCTGGTAATCTTGCTCTGTATCGTCGTCCTCCGACTTGCCTTCATCTCCCTCTCCTCCTTCAGAATCCAGTCTTTCCAAAGTGAGGACCAGGGATGTGGGGGGAGGTGCTGCGTGTTTGGACACTATAGGCAGAGTGGATGTGATGGGTGTGGAGCTCAGAGCCGATGATAGTACCGTTTCTGGTGAAAAGGTAAACTGGGTAAAGGTGTCTTTGGGTAAAACATTCGGTATCGTCTCGAGGTAGGCAATGACTTGAGTTTCATGGTTGCCGTCGTCGCCATCTGAGAACAACTCTGTGGTATGCGTCACATCTTCAACTCCACTTAAAGCCACAGCCTCATCTGTGCACTCAAGGGTGGAGTCATTCACTACCAGCCTGTGTCCCTGAGTTAAAATGGCCGCAGTTATTTCATTCATAAGCTCATCTTGCCCTTCCCCAGCAGGACATTCAGACATAAGTACAACCTCTGTCTTCTCCCCACTGTTACTTAGATGATCTATTGTGTGTAAAACAGTTAAAGGGAAGTTTACCCCCGTTTCTAATCTGTCTACTGTTGCCAGTGAGTCTAGTTCTGGCTCAAAAGAGCAGTCAGATTCTCCAACATCACTCAGTTGCACCAAGCTGGTTTCTTCTTGTTGCGATGGATCGACAGCAATCTGATACAGGTGCACAGTGTGCACTTTGTTTTGCATGTCTGCTGTGTCAAAAACCATGGTCTTGTCATCTGATACCGATACGCTTGGATTACAGATAGTTCGAAGACGCTTTGTTTTCTTCTCGCCATCGTCTGTGGCTTTCCGTTTCTAAAAAGATAAATCAAAAAGCATAAAACAAGGTTTTATCTTAACTCTCCATGTTAAGATAGAAGCTATAAAATAATGTATTTGTTATTGTATATTCTGGTACGCAACAAAAACTTCTGTATTAGCATTCTGTATGATTCTGGTTAGTTTTGTTCAAGAAAAAACAAATGCTGTGTGACTCTAGCATAGAATCTCCACAATTACAATAACACTATTACTACTTAAAATACTGCAAGAGTTGCTCTCGAGCCTTATGAACTAAGGTAAACTGCTTAAACTAAAATCCAGGTAGGAGAATGAAACTTTCCTGTGTTTTAAAACAAGACCTCAGCATTCAGTAAAATAATTGGCGCTACTTTGCAACACTAAAAATCAAGTTTAGTTTCTTTTTGCTTTACCTCAGCCTCCTGAAACACAGTGGGCACAGCGTCTCTCTCAAGGTAACGGATCCCCCATCGCACTTTGAAGCATGAAGGTGCAAAATGTTCGTGGCAAATATACTGGTGCCGAGAGGGAGCCCAGTTCTCACGTCCCATGTTTCTCAGCCACTGCTGCAGCCTGACTGGGTCCTGAAGAGGGAACCTAGAAAACAATGAAAATTACACACGTAAAACACTGATCACGCTTCCTTCAAGTGAAATTGTTCATATTAATGTGCAACTAGAAAATAGCTTCCTAAAACTCAGTTTACATTGTGTGTGTGTCAGTGATTGGACAGTGCAAATCAGTGCATCTGATATGATCTGATCAGGTAACTGACTGACTCTGTGGACTCATCACATTTTGGCTTGCTCTGACCAACTACATCTTGCAGCAGCTTGCAGCTAGTGTAACTGTGTTCATATTTACTTTTGTTCTGAACCTGTTGTAAAGTTGTGAAATCTGTGAAGTTGTTGCATGTTCTTTTAGACATTAACTGATACTGAAATTACACAGCCAAAAACAACAACAACAACAAAAAAAATAATAAATCCCCCAAAACAGCCAAGGTGTTAGGCAATATTCTTGAGGTACTCTTATTATTGCTGAAAAGTTTATTTTATTCGTAGGATGTTTCATCTTTTGAATCTTTACTTGCATGCTATAGCGACTTACACAATCTAGCGGTGGGCAGATTGATACTTTAACAGACATGCCAGCACATGTTGCCCCTCCCCCCTCCTGCTGCCATGTTTTGTTATTGTAAAGTCACGTGACCCAGACTGAGTAGACACGTGTAGGCTGTAGTGAGTGAGGCAGAGGAGCATCCTGTGGAGGTATTTTATGGCTGTAACTAAATATACTGCAAATATCCGTGTAGGAATTAATAAAGACCCAGACGAACATCATCATGGTGTGGTAAAAGTGATGTTTCAGTATCTTTGTGTCAGATATTTTTCAAAGTTTTCTTGGTCATCACAGATGTTACCAGAAGACTGATTACCATGGCAATGATATATATGAAATACTTTATTGGAACTTAACAAATGAAGTATGAACTAACTACGATAATAACGTAGTAATACCGTTTGTGTCAACTGTCAAGGCATTATTCACATATACAGCACAGTAGAAACCAACACAAAGTGCTTTCCAAGCAGGCACATTCAAACTCTCCAGAATAAAATAAAATAAAATGTTTCAAAACAGGTGAAGCATTTTGAGATGTGTGTTTTTAGTCTAAAGGGCTTCTTTTCTTTTAGTCTGGACTTCTTCTCATCCGAGAAGCTTCTTCGGTTCTGAACTGAAGCAACTCAAAGAAGTCCGGACTTCTTTCTTTCCAAGCTCCTTTAGACTACGATGACCTGGATGACTGAGAACCTTCACAGACGTGTGTTTTAACTTAACTACTTAATTAATTAAAAATATAAGGTGTAAAAAAATAAAATAAAATTAGCTGTCAAAGTATTCAGATTAAGCATATTGATCCACTGCTGTCCTCTACATAAGCTGCCTTTATAAGTTAAAAGTATCGTTGATACTGGCTGCAATATCGTACAATGGTTCTGCAGCTCTAGGAGTGCATCAGCTTAAAGATAAGGATGACACATCACTATTTCTGCCTGCTCTTCTGCACAACTTGTCAATATAACTTACTCACCAGAATACCTTAGAGCTACAAATCAGACAGCGTTGATATAAACAAAAATGTCTTGATTAAAAGTTTGCTTTAATCGAGACTTCACCGTGTTGACGGCCTGGCTTAAATCAAGTCAAGTGCTGTGTTGATTAAATGAAGGCTTCTTCAAAATCAGAAGTAGAAGACACAAACTTATCAAACGTATAAAAAGCGTCTCCTGTGCGGAGATTTTCTAACCTCGGTTGTTATTTTCCGTCAGTAAAAACGAGATTGTGAGACTAACCCGTCGAACAGGAAAAAGTTGCTGGAAATTGGATTGCGCCTCTACCTGTCTCATCTGAGCATCGCGTTTAGCTGGCCTGCTAACACCGTTTTAAAACACCTGCTCACCTGTAGAAGCTTTTCCTGTTGCTGTCACTCGCGGAGTCATTCTTGCAGTTTGGGACCGAACAATATTTTGGCATCTCGGAGCGCTACGGTAACTTCTGCTGCTGTCTTCGTGTCCCGCTGAGTTCATAACAAGGTGAAACAGGTCTGTGAAACTCGTGCTGTGTTGTAAACTCGTGGCGCCTTAGATGACGAAGGAGGATCAGCTGTTGGGAGTCTGCGACGTCAAACGAGCGCGACCGCCACGCCCACAGGAAGCAGGTAGCTTTGCTTGAGGAGTCGCGGATGAGTTGGCAAACTGTTTGACTTTTTCTAGATGTATACATTTTAAACGTTGTTTCAGGAAATAAGCTGTTTCGTTGTTTTATGGGACTCTTTCGTTAGTAAACCCAAAAGTGATAGAATTACATAAATATACAGTACTGTGAAAAACGACGTCGTTTCTTTATATTTTGCTGGGAAAATGGGTTCAGGCTGTTATTCTTCAACACAGCCTGTTCGGCTGCTTTCTTGTCATTTCTTCAGGACTAGCTCCCCAGGCTTCGGAGCTCTTTTGATATTGTCTGCCGTTTGTTTCCTTCTCAGTGAAGATGGTGCATCAAACTCTGACTGTATTCATATTTCCAGCATTTTGTTTCCAAACAATGCAGACCATGACAGAGCCATGCTTTACAGATGGCTGTAGACACCCAGTGTTGCACCTTTTTCCTGAGATCCTCCGTACAGAAGAGTTTCACATTTGGATTCATTACAATAGTAAACCTGTTACCACTGATATTTAGTTCAGTTCTTGTGTGACTCTTCAGATCTTCAGTAAGCCTGGATAAGTTATTTGCTCTAGTTCCTTGGAAGCAAAATATGATGCAATTAAGAGGGGTTCAAAACTTTTGCACAGTACTGTACACTGCTCTTTCTGCTAGCTTGTCCCCATCTATTTTTTACATTTTGTTTTAAATATTAGCTAATGTATTTATAGCTAATAGCATCTCCTCCACTCTTGCTCTTTGCTACCCACGTATTGGCTTGAGTTTGGATCTGTGATTATTATTTACTTCATTTAGTCTCCAATTTAATACTCCTTGCCATCTTCCATATTTTCCATGGATATGAAATCAGAAACAAAATGAATAATTTTTGAAGAAAAAAAACTTATCAAACCTGCTGTCTTCCATTGCTTTTCCAGTCCTTTGTGATCTATACTTTCCATAGCATTCTTATTTGTAGCCTTTGCTGTTTCTGAAACATATATTAAGTATTTTATTGAAAAAACAATCTGATCATTGTAATTAAACAAAACAAGGTAATATATTTGAAGCTTGTTGAAACTGCAAAGCTGCAAGCTTAGACTATTAGCTGACGTAAATAAAGATATAGGCATGTTTCTAAAATCACTGGACTGGCTTTTTTATTCAATATTTTTCTCCAAACATTACACAGAATCTTTAAATGATACAGTTATATACATACACATCAGTGTATTTCTTTATCTAAAAAGTTGAGGGCCACTGGACAATGCAGCTGTGCGTTTCAAGACAGGATTGCATTTCTGATGTTTGTGTACTGAAGAAATTCACATACGGGGTTAATAAGTCACTGGTAATTGAACATGTATTGGAGACTAGAGTGCCAACAGTGTTTGCTTTACAAGCTAGTTTGGAGAGAGTGGACTGTGCGGGAACCGCTGGGTCAGTGGCACAATGACGACCGAGGAGATGAACACATGGAGAGCAGCAGTATCTTCCTTACTGGGAAGCAGTGCACGTGACCGAACCAGCTAAATACACCACTAATGGCAAACAGCACCTTTCAGTGTGTACCCAGAGACTCAATATCTGTTTTTTAGACTGGAATCATACATGTAATAAGATTTTGGATTTGTGAGAAATAAACCGACATACTGCAGAGTGGTTTGAGAAACACTGATAGACATGCTGCTTTTCAACCAGTTTCCAAAGCTCTAATCTCTGTGTATGCAGGCCAACAGTATACAATGCTAGGTTTCAGAGTCACAAGATGCACCTTGCAAAAACTGAACAATCATTTTCATTACAGATCTTTGGTAAATACCAGCTATATGATGCCGTCTGAGGAGCTCACATATTTAGAAACAAAGCAGCTTGAAGGAAACTCGTCAGAAAATGTTGTGGTTGTTTTTGTACCCACTGATGGAACACAAAAGCAGGCAAAGGGACAACGGAAATTGTAATTTTTCAGTTTTAGCCGGTAATGTGAAGGAGTATATCCAGGCCTGGACTGGGCTGGTCTAAGTGATCTCTTCCCATCCGAACTAAACCACACACTTTATGCGTACAACTAGCTGAAGTTTTTTAGGGAGAGGGATCCCTTAGGCTAAGCATGAACAACAGCATGTCCGAGCGCTGGAAGGAACGAGGTGGCTGGGATGGTTCGGATCCGATGAGAGGTCATCAGTGTCACAGACAGATTAGATGGGTCTCTACATCATCCCCAACTGCATTAGCGTGTTGGCATATGCCATGGGCTTGACATTCGGATGAGGCTGTAAAAGGAGATGAGAATTAGATTCCAATTTAAGAAGATTTTTAAAACTCTTAAGACACTACTAGCTAAACTTTTAGCAGTTAATAGTAGTTTAATGTTTTCGGCTTTATTCCACTTGGTTAGGATAATATATGACTCTACTGCTCATCTCAGGGTGTTATGATTTCTAATGCATCATTTTCACAAATTGTCAGATTACTTATAAATTAGGAATAGGGAAAAAAATGGCCTAAACATGAGGGAGAAGTTCATCTCAGTAGTCCAGCAGATGTCACTGTGCATTAAGCTAACCACATATTCAAAATTTGTATAGTGATGATCTTCATTAAAATATCCACTTAAGTGATATAATATCAATGTTGTTTCTAGGTTTCTTATCTTTAAAATTTTTGTTAATGAGAATGAAGTACTTTTAAGTTTTTGTTACACTTCAACCACTTTTCCATTAGCGCAATTCAATCCCTGTTTCATGTAGAAACATCTGAGATATCGCTTCTTTTAATTAAGGACCTGAAAGTGATGTACCTTACTGACTAAACCTCAACATGCACTTTATGTATTACGGGTAAATTTTTAATCTTTTAGGAGACACTGCCTGCACTGTTTTATTTATTAAATAACTATTTATTTCTATATCATCATCATTATTATTATTATATTATATTGATTTTATTAAACTCAAGATAACAGGACACTAACCACAGCTGTGAACTGGTGAAATTCTGGTTTGAGGTCTGATCCCCTGAGGTGGATATATGCTCCTTTGTTTCCCATCTGATCACTGAGGGAAAAAAAAGGAGAATACAACAGTTAAAATGTGCCACTTTTTTAACAGTCAACACTTAAGTTAGGTAACTTGATTACTTACCAGTAGTTGGGTGCTGAGAACACGGTGATGCACTTCCCTGAGTGAGTGACCTCGTACCCCTCAGCTTTGACCTCATGACTACGCACAATGAAATCCAGCTTGTTCTGCTCCAGGAAGCGCTCCGTCACATCGGGCCCAAACTGGCAACTCACCCCTCGCTTACTGATCGACCGGCCATTCTGTGTAAGAGGGAGAGAGAGACACAAACTATAAAGCAGGTACTGCCACAAATTGCATCCAGATCTGTAGGAAGCACTGAATTATGCTTCAGTATAAACCTGTGGGTGAGAACTCACCTGTGGCTGTGGATCTGACCAGAGGAGGTCACACATAGGACCTGTGAACGCATGGGGAAAAGTGTTAAATTATACTTGTCATCCCTTTTAAAGGTTATTTCTTATAGCAATTTAAACTGATAATGACTTAAGAGTCTGGCCCCACCTGAGTCTGGAGGCTGTCTATTCCTGTCAATCTTCCTTAAGTCTTCCAATGTGACACCATCTTCACTGAACAGCCCACCGTGCATAACCTGACATGGAGAATTTAATTAGAACTGTGAGTACAGCAATAAAAACACATGAAACATTGTGCAAGAAAAGTGATGAATACAAAAAAATAGTAATCAGTAAGTTATCTTAACAACACATACTATTTCAGAAGCATAACTGAGGTGACAGAAATTACATACATTAGCATACTCCTATATACTTTATATCTCATCATTTTGAATTAACTTCCACTTAAATGACAACCATAAGAATTAAATCCATACATATTCACACCTTAAGCACAAATAAATTACTCGCCAGTGTCACCTTTTAGTTCACATTCTCAAAGCTTACCAGTACTTTATTGTTGATACACTGTGCAAGAGGAAGCCACTGGAAGACCTCGCTGAAAAGCTGAAACATCTGGGCTGTGTACTTGGCTTTGACCTCCCCTTCAAATCCATACATCTGGTTCATGTTGTCCGTCTCATGGTTACCTGCAGATTTAAAAGTGGTTACTGCGGATTACACAGGACACTTAAATATTTTAATCAGTCATTACTATGGAGGATCAATTATCCAGCAAAAGACTTCTGGGTATCGCTCTTTAGAAGAGTTGTTTGCGATTACCTTCTGCAGAATTTAAACTTTCACCACTAGGTGACAGCATTTCACCCCCTATTTAACAACTTCTGCCATTCACCACATTGCTGCTATGAACTAGAATTTACTCCCAGTTTCTTGTGTGGTTAAATAAATGTTGCACTGACATGTTGCACCATCTAATGGTACAAATTTGTGTGGTTAGTGGTCTGTATTCCATTAAAGTAAAACATGAACCTTTCTTGTTTAGTTGACTATTCTTCAAAACAATATTTTTACAATACATAGACTATTTGAACATAATGCCATAGCAGTTGTTGTTTGATATTCTATCAATATGTTCAGTTAATCATGAAAGGTGTTAAATTACTGATAAATTATAGGACTTTGCAGTAGATGCCTTTAAACCCAATGCCAACAGAGATATGTAGTTATCATGATGTACAATATGGCACGTTACAGCAGCCTGAGATCCATGCACAACACTCTTGAGCGCTCTCACCTCTAAGCAAGTGGAAGTTGTTGGGGTAGAGCAGCTTGAAGCCAAAAAGGGTAAGAATGACCTCAACAGAGAAAGAGCCACGATCCACAAAGTCACCATTGAACAGCTGAATGCTGTGGTTAAGCATTATGACGCACAAGTTCTGGACAAGTTTGTGGCATCTGACTGTTACAATTTTAGACACAGAAAAGTACTCCAGTGAACACAAATTTAAAACCAATGTGTGTGAGCGTCAGCAAAAACAAAGGATACATAAGGGTTGGTGTCAGAAGGTAAGCCGTTCAACTTGAAGATGTTGAGGAGATCGTAGTATTGGCCATGAGTGTCTCCACAAATAGTTATTTTTTCTGTCTGTGACAAAGAGAAACAGAACATCTTTAACAAAGAATGGAGAACTTTAAAAAATGGCCATGTACAATCATCTACTACCTGTACTCCCATTATGGGTTTTGTTAGTGTTAGCACTTAGAAAATATGACCACGCTCTAATTTTGTACTCATTACTTGTGAACTAAAAAACTTCACTTCATTCTTGAGTATATGAAGAAAAATCCTCACCTCTTTTAACGTGATTTCAACAAGACTTGGCAGTTTTGACAGAACATCTTTAACTTGCACCAAAATCTGGGAAAAAAAGAAATACATACATACATACCAGTTTAATTTGAAGCATACACATATTTCCATTTCCTTGTCTTACTCTACTATATGTCATATAAATAACTATGGTTACCTGATAAGCACACTTTCTGTGCAGTTTCTTCTGATCTTTGAACCAATCCATCATCTCTTTCATGAACTTCAATGTTACCTTCCCGTCTTCAAGTTTTGGGCCTGTATAGTCATCCTCAATCGCTGCACAGTCAAGATTAATATGGTTCACATCACATCTTTCACCTTATTACCTTCTGAATTAAATATTATTATATGACACTAATGTATATTCCTCAAATAAGAAAGCAAACATACTCATGTTTTCAATGTCCAAAGAGTCAACAACAGATTTCTTTGTCTCGTCGCTGGCAATGGCTCTCTCAAAAGCCTTCTGTTTCACAATCTTGTTACATTCTTGATACTTCATCCTTGCATCCTTGTCATTCGGTCGAACCCTCACTACCTATTATCAGGACAGAGACATGAAATAAACACCCTGGTTAACCTTTAACTGGCATTAAAGCATACATAGGGACAAGGACTTTGTATAGATGCAAAGCTGAGAATATAAATAGAAACAGAAACATAAAGGATCAAATCTCTCAATTAACATACGTAAAATGAACAATGGTTTTAGTCACATGATGTTCTGTCCCATATCTCTTAAGAGTTATACACATTTAAATCTAGCCCCAACCCTTCTTTGCTTACAGAAGCGTTGAATATGCTTTTTGAAATATCATGGTTAGTGGTCTGGTTTGTGCAATAAACTAGAGACTAAGACAGAACTTCAGAGATCCCTAAGGTCTATCGTTATATTTAAATTATATTGCTTATTATGAGGAAGGCACAAACCCCATTAACTGTGGTATGAGAGCCTTCAAACTGGATCTAATTGGCATCATGACAGGATTACAGGATAATCCCCACTTTGTGCTGTTAAGGCAACACAAAGAGCCTAACTGGTGGTGACAGAGCAACAGATGGAAGTGGAGAGCTCTGTACTTTGTTCTATTCAAGGTTAGACTGGATGGCAAGTGTACATGATGTGTCTTCTAATAATAAAAAATGCTATTGCTTCTTACCGTTTCGTAGTCTTTTAGTGCAGCTTTAAATTTGCCCAGTGCCATGTTGGAGGTGGCACGGCGGTAATATCCCTTAATGTAGTTTTTGTCTACTTCCAGGGCCTTTGTGGCATCCGCCAGGGCATAACCATAGCACTCTGTGCGTAGGTATGCCAGGCTTCGGTTGCTGTAGTATATGGCATTGGATGGATTGAGTTCCAAGGCTTCTGAGTAGTACTTGATTGCATTTTCATAGTCTTTTTCTGAATAAGGAAAAGAAAAAACAAAGTTGGAGTTTAACTGGACCTTGATCATACACTCAAACATAACGTAATGAGTTACCCACTAGTGAAAGAAATTGTAAAAACTACAATGGTGTGTGTTTAGCAGTGTATATCACTGCCATGATACATGGTTTTCTTAATCATAGGACTGTTGAATTATAGCAAAAATAAATTGTTGATCATTTTGGTCAATCACGATTATTTAACATAACTATTTATACACACAGACACACACACAAACATAATATATACACATATATATTTAATGGGTTTATTTTGAAGGGCATAAACTATATGCAGACCAGTCACCAAACATATTAAGAATTTTTTTTTTTAATTCAGCATTGTTTATGAAGAAATCATATCCCCACCTTTACAAACAGACAACAAACTAAAGCAGGTTTTACAAGTTTTGCAATATATACAACTAAGAAAATAAAACTGCCAAAACGTACTAGTTCTAGACCATATTTGCTTTCTAATGTGTGCCATATATTTCTCTTGTTTATATATCCCTCTTGATTGTATATATTTCTCCTGTTGGCTATTTATTCCTGCTATCTACCATTTATATTTCATTCCAGCACAGTTGGTGTGGAGCACCCACAATTTCATTGTACATGTAAAATGACAATTCTATTCTAGAATCTGACACCAGGAAAAAATGTGTCTTATATTAGGAAAGTAATGGGACTGCAACCCCGGGGAGTGCATGTCTAACATGGTTATATGAATTATAAAGCAGAAAAATACCACCCCGTCCCTCACATAACAGTCTTTTCTTTGCACCTACCGGTACTCTGACTCATCAGTATCAACCCCGCAGAAGTTTCCCAATTAACCAGCGACAGACAGACCTGTCGTGGGCGTGAAAAATACATCCTGGACAATGTACTTAATACAAAATGTGAATGACGGCTGATAACCTCATATGCATGTTTCACAGATCACCACTGTGTCCAAGCTGGATTTTATATGCTTTGATTTACTAAGGAATCTACCTAAATGAACTAGAAACCCTAGCGCCGGTTGCTTAACAGACACTTTCATTATCTATGTGTTTTGAATGGGGGCGCAACGTGACTACCACGTTTCAATGCTAATCGTACGATATTAAAAGCGCCTCTTCAGTGACTTGAAATCTAATTGCATTTCAGATAAACGAATAAGAGTTGAGTTGCATTGAAGATTTCGTAACTGCTGCCATGAGTTTAGGGAGCTCTGCCTCGCTGCTCTTCCTGTTCAAGCAGCCGCCGGCTAACAGAAAATTCTAGTTCTATGTGAACCTCACCTTAAACTACAATATTAACCCGCTGCGGCGGCTAAATGGAAACAAATCAGTGACTGTTAAACACAGCGCATGGTCATAAACCTTATAACTTCGAGACATTGGATAAATAGGGAAGTTGGTGGTGTAATATACACGACACGAGTGACGGCATGGGTTAACGTCGGTGCTGTCGCTGCTGAGTGTAGTGGCTACTAGCTAGCTGCTGTTACCCATCAGTGCCGCGGATCCCAATGAATGGGGTTTACCATTAGCATGCTCTCTGAGCAACACTAGCTTAGTATTTGCGACCGGCTTTGCTTGAGGTGTACTGCAACACAATCACGCCGCTGCTAACCAATGGTCACAGTGTCAAATTATAAAAAAAATACTGAAAAAACACACTGACTTGACAGGTTTTAGAAATTACCTTTAAAGTACTTATTCGCCTTCTCCTTGAGTAGCTCGGCATCGTTACCTCCCTCCGCCATCTTCTTCTCACTGCCGTTTTCCGATATGTGCGCCATTGGGATGGACTGTCGTAAAGGTCGCAAAGTTAGGTGTAGTTTTTACCATTTGTCATATTGAAAGTAATTTTACGGGGTGATCATACGTGCGACATTACGAAACTACAACATGTAACCCTTGCACACTGTTCGGGTCAAAGTTAATAACATTGATGTTATACCCAATTTCAGATCCACCAATGTGGGTTAAATTATTTCTGGAATAAATAATTCTGGATTTATTATGAGTTACATGTGTATTTCTATGGGATAGTGGTAGAGCTTGACACTGTCATGAGCGATATCTGTGTTCTCATCACATTTGCCCAGGTTTCTGCAGGGACAGACACCATCTGGTTTGACTGATCGTGGAAGAATTTCTAAACAGTAAAATACTAAAACAGCATAGCCGTTATCATATATGGTGCACCCAAGGAACCGAGCTGAGAGGGTGCCAGGAGATCTGAAACAGGTTAGCATAGTGGTGGAGTGGTTAGTGCTGTCCTTAGTTAAGAAGGCTTCTGGTTCAAATCCTGGCAGGGGGCTCGTTGTGTGTAGTTTGCATGTTTGACTCACTCTAAAGTACCTGTAGTGATTTCCTCTTAGTACTCTGTCTTTCTGCCAGGGTCCGAAGACATGCATGTTATAAGTGCATTATAAATATGTAAGTGCTATATATATTTGTGCTTTGCAAATGAAAGCAAAAATACCCACAATTTAAAAGATCCCAATAACAACCAAATTAGATTCCAATTATTCTGATTTATCTGAAATTAATATAATTTAGAGTCAGCTGAGATTCCAATAAAAATCAAAAGAGGAACTTGTGGGGTTATAAGATTAGTTACCTGAGCAGTGATTTCAGTGAGTGTGGAAAACACATGCAAATCCCATACACACATGGTTTCCTACCACTGCTTTAGACTAGTTTGCAATAAGCACGTTTTGTGCTTTGAGTGCCTAAAAAAGTAAATGCATTTCTTTGTTACATTAATATTTTGCTAGTTGGGTTTTTTGTGTTTTTCAGTGTCCACTAATAACTTCCTTTGGTGTCCTATCAGTAAATAGTGAAAGTATGGTTTTGTAATTGAGGTTCACATCCGTGATAAAAAATAAATAAATAAAAAGCCCCTCTAGTGTTTGTTCTCCCTTCTACAGTATTTAAAGTAGGATTTGGTAGCTGGGGAAACTGTGAGAGAATAGTCACCTGGAAATAAGTCGCATAGTGAATTGTTTTGTCAATTCAAGGAGATTTTTATATGTGTGCAGGCTGTGATCAGCTGTCTTGTGCTGCTACTCCAGTATTCCCTTAAAAAATAATGAGATAATCAGATGTTACATAAGCTGTCACAGATTCTTTTCATCCTTTAGACACTTTAAAGCTAATGTGACAGGTAGAATTCCCCTGAGTGAATGTAATCAGTATCATCACCTTCTATTTAAATTGGTTTGCTACCCTCAGTGTAACCTAAATTTCACCATGAACTTTAGGCAAGCAAAATTTGGCTTCAATTTGTTTTCCAAAATGTTGTGCAAAAGCAAAATTTCCGCAGTAATGTATAGATTCAATATCCAATAACTGATTTAAAAAACAAAACAAACAACAACTCTAAAATAAATGAGGATTTTATGCTTTAAGTTTCCCCTTTAAAAGATCTACTTCCTGGACAATCCTTACCTTTGAAAATAACCCTTTCTCACTCTCCCTTCCTCTCTTTCTTACATATTTCTCAATTTCTGAGTTTCACATATTAAAGTTAATTCTGCATCTGTATTTAACTCAGCTGAGACACATTATGTAACAAACTGCACATAAACTGTGTGTTTGCTGATATTGGTTCAGCTCTTCATTTGACTTGCAAATCTAATTTCAATGTCAAATTGTATCCACGTTTGAGTTATTTTAGGTTATCAGCCAGCAGGGGTCAGTAAATACATTCACTGATATAGACATAAAACCGGTTTGTTTTGTAGGCAGCCTTAAGCCTCGCGTGAGGTTAACCATTGAAATTTTAAGATGATGAGTAATTTGTTTCAAAAGAATAATTAGTGAAAGACTGACTTAATGATTCATATGTGGGACAATTTGCCATGGTCTGTCTGGATTAACTGCTTTAAATACCCTGTCTTTAAATATGCACCTGACTGAGCTACAGAAAATTCCCCATTTAATAAATTGTTGGCTCAATAACAAAAAAGTACAGCCTCTGGCACAGTTACTTTGTTTATGTTACATATGCCTCCAGGCTATGTGGGGTTTACATTTCTCTCTGTCACTGTTGTATGCACGCAACAAGACACACTAATGAGGGGACAAGGCACAGGTGCATAGCTCCACAATGTTTTCACTCACACATGACATCTGATGCACCTCAGTCTCATATAATTGGCTTGTAAAATGTCACATGAACCTAAATTTAAATAGAAACACCTTTCCTTTTCTAGTAGCAATGTACATAGTCACATATGTCTTGTGTACCAGAACATCAGCCCTTTCAGATATAGCTTTGCAGTTTGGTGTATTTGGGTTTTAACTGGTTAGGGTTAGAAGTTCAACAGAACTTGACATGGTGAAGAAAAGCATATGACACAGAGTATACAACCCAGTCCAGTCTGTTGCAGTGACTCACAAGCGACATCCCACCATGAAGAATAAGAGGCCAAGTACTTGGGTGACTCACTGTCCGTGACCTCTACCATACACTTACTAACCTCAGTGTGAGTTCACTTTCTCTTAGAAGATTACCAATGACTCGCCCGCCTTTCTGAGCCATGGCGTGTCTGTGATGGTTTTACTAGTAGCGCTTCAGGGATGGAAAAAAAATATATTAAAAAAAAAAACACGTCAAGATTGACTGAGTATGAGCTGACGTTATAGCGTCAGCCACACATGAGAGTAAACGCAGACAGTGAGTGGGAGAGACAGTGTGGGAGGGAGAGAGGTAGAGAAAGTCTGGCTTGGTGGGAGGAGGGAAGAGGGAAATTGCTGTCCTCTCGGGTGCACGATGCATGGGCGTTTTGGTGGGGGGGGGGGTCCTGAGAAAGTTAAAACAAACACAAACGGAGGAGCACAGAGATATACGAGCAACCAGAGACAGACACTGATGAAGGTCAGTGGGAATGTGAGTGACATTCCAGCTCCACAAGCCAATAAATGATGAGGTCTCAGAGTGCTTGGAGTATATTGTTACATAGGCTTGTTCCAGACCTTCTTAGTATTTATTGTTTTGTAGCGCATAGTAGTAGCGATTGTGTGATTGTGCCCTACCCCCCAACTCTTTTACTATATCCCTTTAACCATCTTATCAGACCTGGCGAGTATTATGTATAAGTTGAGACAACAACAGTTTCTTCTGCTCTACTCTGTGAAAATAATTCACTAATGAGCGCTTGACTTCAGGGAGTCTGTGGGGGGTCACGTTTATTTGAACCACATGTTTTTCTAGTAGGCAGGGCACAGGACTTAAAGCCAAATTGAAGATAAGTTGTGATAAAAAAAAACCCCATGAGCTTCAGTTACCATCCTAGTTCTCATTTCCGTCATGGTTAGTTTAGACATTGGCTTTGACTGTAACCTGCTGCTTTTTTCTGACAGTGTGAGTCATAAATTGCAGGGATTGCCCACATTGTACAGCAGCATTACAAAGTCTCCTGTTGATTGGTGTAGCCATCAGCTAGTGTGTCAACCAACATCCCCGAATGACAAATTGCATGTTCACTTGTGCCTCAGGAAAAGTGTTGGAAATTTTATGTAAATGGAAAAGAAACGTGATGCATACCTGCTTAAAAAACACTGCTGCTTTACCTTTCCACATTAAAATCCTCTTCTGTTTTTCTCCTGTGTTTCTTGGACTTGTAACCACAGTGGTTAGGGTGGAGACTGAAGGAGGGTATAGAAATCGTTAGTGTTTATATTCTGTTGAGCGTCTGTTTGCATTTCTTGCAGTGCTCTTCTAAGTATAAAATACAAATTTTACCTTTCGGCTACAGTTTGAATTTTGATGACTAGAAATCCTTAAATGAGCATCTGATTTCATGTTGATGATGGTTTTTATTGCTTGTTTTATTTCTTAATTTGTAACTCTTCCATTCAAACACAGATTTTAAGTATGAAGTCATTCAAAAGGGCAAACATTTACTGGTAATTATTGTTCTTTCCTTACCTTGAAGATATATAAACACACAACGGTTGTAGCTGAGTTTATGTTTAGTTTTGATTTGTTTTTTAAGTTGTTTTTGTTGACTTTTTTTTTTTTATCATTTTCTGATACATAGACAAAGAAAATCTATGTTTTGTTTTGTTTTTTGCAAAAAACCCGGCCATGAAAAATGAAAACGACTAGCAGAATAAATGGAAACTCTTTAACTTTGCATCAGGATTCCATTCGCTTTATTTCTTCACTTCAGTTTTTAAAAGCTGGGTTATAAGTTTAATATCAGATTTGGTGCTACAACGAATGACAGCATATTTTCCAGTAAAACAAGCAGTTTTGTCTCATGAAACAAATACACTACAGTTAGTTGCTTTAGCTACTGAAACCACTACTCCATACCTGAGTGTAAGCCCACACACAGCCTGAGTGGAATCAGTCCTTTATGATGGAAATGTGAAGCAGACTATGGGAAGCTGTATTTTTAATGGCCATAGCTCAGCAACCCCCTCCTGTTTGACTGGCACCACAGCCTTGTTAAAGGAAATTTGGAAAATGACTGACTAAACAGATAATTTGAGTAAATAAAAACAAATTGCACAGGGAAGTGAAATCAGCTCAGATTCCTTATAAATTAGATAAAGATGAAACGTGATCTTGCAGAATGAACAACGCCTTTGACATGAGCCTGACCTTTTTTGAGGCATATCTGTGGATATTATAATTAACCGCTTTGTGTTTCCTACTCCTTTTTGGTTTTCCATTTGCTTTCTCTGACAGTGGTCAAGATTTTTCCTTTCCATTGTCCTGACATCTTCAGCCCGATTCCTTTCAAAGTCAACCTCTCCCATTCACCTCAAATTTTGCCACGATTCCCTCACTTATATACTTTCTGTGTGCCCTTCTTTCGGTCTCTTTTTCTCGCTTTGAGTGTTTGATGTGTGCTGGGCACGAGAACAAGGGATCGGATACACACCCCAAACAGGAAATGAGAAATTCAAGCAAATAGGGCAATGACTCTGCGCCTCAGAGAGAAAGACAGAAGCTCATGTGGAGGAATGCAGATAGATAGAGCATAGCAGACAGCGGAGGATGTGAAATAGACATGCTGAATCAACATGCTATGAATGTTTGAGGTGAAAAGTTTGTTATAGTCTGTATGTGAGCATGAAGAAAGGCAAGGAGAGGAACATCCTCAGTAAAAAGTATTTATACACAGTGACCACCCATGACGCTGCTCTTCATTGCCTTGTGATATCAACCATCATGGTGAACTTGGCAAGTTTTCATCTAACACACGCAGGCTTTCACCTTTTTAGAGTTCATTACCAGCTCCGCCAATTCACTTGGATGTGACGCCAACTCTTTGACAGACTTACATCTTAAATCACACAATAACCTTCTATCGTAAAGCGAGAAAGAGCAAGAGGATAATCTATCAAAGCGAGAGTGGCACGTAAGCCGAGGAGTTGTGTGACCGGCTGCACCCCTTTGATCTGGCTCTGTGGTTGTTGTTTTCACGCTAGTTAGCGGTAGTGACAGCATGTTGTGGCGGCTAGTTTATTTTACATTGCAGGCTGTGCTCCTACTGTTTATGAGCAATGAGCGACTGAGCACAGCACACATGGTCACGCTTTCCCACAGAAAGGAACCGGCATCATAAGTGACTCAGGATGTCTGGGTACACACATTCTGACCATTAGATGACTATGGGACTTGAAAGGAAAGGAAGACTTCAACAGAACTCTGCAAATAAGGTGGAAAGAGGGACGGGTTGTTGAAAAATCTGCCCCAGACTTCTTCTAATGTGGTGGAATTATCTCAAGAGACTAGAATAGCTGTAACAAACAAGCAGCGGAGCAGACAGTTAGAAGTATTCAAAACAAGCTGTAAATATCTGTCAGTAGAATAACATTACTTTGCCAACCACAGCATTATAGTGTACACACAGATGTTTGCAAATCACTAATTAGACATTATAACTTTGCCATGACAATACCAGCTATGAGGCACAAACAAAGACCCTGAACAATATCTGAAAATATTCAGTCACACATGGGCAGGCCATCCAGGATGTTGTGGGGGAGAGTTTCCTCTTCCTGTTGCTCTTACTGTTGGACTTTCCTGTCAGTTAGCATTGACTACTGACAGCACTTTGGGAGCCTTCCAGACTCATCCCTTAACTTTATTTTTATATCTCTAGGGAGTAATTCATTACAGCAAAGTATTAGTTCACATCCTGAACTCTTGGGTGGCCAGTCAGAGGAGGCAGCATTAGATGTAGGTGCCTTTTGCACCAGATGGCCCTTTCTACCTATTTGCAGTGCAGACCAGCGGGTGTATCTAAAGGAAAATGAGGACCACACTCAGTCGTTTAGTCACATGTGTTCATCAGGTGCTGTGAACCAAAAATCCACCACAGATATCATCTTCCAATTTCTCACTGGACCTCAGTAGAATGAGTCAGACTTTATGATCTTTGCCTTTATCATCAAGTAGTCGGCCTTCCAAATTAATTTAGTCACAAATACTACTATGGAAGGCACGGTGTGTGTGAAACTCTCGGCCATTCCAGTGCATTAAGGGTGAGTCTTGATGATTCAGCAGTGCCAGAGGGGCGGGACTGTGGTGCTGATGCTAGGATAGACTGGCTTGAATTAGGGCCTTCTTTCACAGTCTGGGTTCTGTTATACCTCTCTGACAAAATGCCTTTTTTCCCCCCTGGTTGTGTGTTGAGCACGTGTGTATATGTGAGGATGCCAAAGCTGTTGTCGGGCCTGTGAGAGGAGAAATCTTGGTTGTTACAGGCTAAAAAGAAAGGACCAAACCAAAAGAACAAAAACAGAAGAAAAAGCTTTACTTAAAAAAAAGCAGCAAAATCATGTTATGGAAAACCCTTCATTAACTCCTTTAGTTATGAATTATTTTAAAAATGAAAGCATCTTTTCAACATTTCTTTTTTTTTTTTTTACTCAGACTGGACAGGGAACGTCACCAACTGACTACTTCCATTGTTCAACACTGCCTGAACTCTGCTAGACAAGCTTTCTTATAATATTTAAGCAGTCTTCAGGAATAGTTTTCCAGGCTTCTTGAAGAACATTAAAAGCTCTTATTTTGATGTTGGCTGCCTTTTGTTCTGTTTTCTGTCTAAAGCCTTCCAGGTGATATTGCACAGTGCATCAAAATCTGACCGTACTTTTCAGCGTTCATTTCCATCCAAAAATCCCCAACACCACTAACTTAAATACAGCTTCAGACCTCCAGAGCCTCCAATGTGTTGCACCCTTTTTCTGATTTAGTCTATATAAGATGGCAATTTTAATTAAGGATTTCTAGTTTTGATTCATCGCAGTGTAAGATGCGTTGCTAATAATTTTCAGTACAATTATTGTGTCATTTCTCCCTGTTTCCCTTCCTTAAGAATGGTTTCTTGACAGCCACCATTCCCCTGAAGTCATTTCTCACGACACTCCAGCAAACAGTAGCTCAGCCGAAGGGCCATTTGTATCTCTCATGTCCTCTTTGCTGGATATTTTTTTCTTATTTTTCAAGAACATGACTTTCAGGTACTGCTTTCAGACTTCTTCTTCTGCCCTCTGCTTTTTTTTCTTTCTTTTTTTTTTTTTTTTGCCAATAGCTCTTTGGGAATCTCCCTGTTTTTTGTTGTTTTGTGTTGTTTAGCATTTTTTATAGATTGGGCAAAAGAAATGTGAACAAGTTATATGCTTTTGTGGTTGCTAGTAACAAAGTGTCTAATATAGAGTTTAAAATAGTTTCTTTGCCAAGTTGTGTGTTATGTGCAGATACAAGTCTAGTTTGAGTCTTTTTTATGATTGAATGATGCACATCATCTGGCTTAACATATCAAATAAACAGTGCTCTGAAAATAATTAGGTGCAAGAATTAGACTGAAAATGACAAAAAAAACCAAAAACGATCCTAGAGCATTACAAGAGTTCTAACCTCTGAAAAGCAAAATATAAGGAAAAAGAAACGAGGAATGGCTCAAGGCTTTTGTTCAATATTTTATATTCAACTAAGTTAATATATCTTGTTAAATTTGTACTAATTTGCAAAAATATCAAGAACAAAAATGTAATCCAAGTTCAGAATCTTGTTTAGTTATAATGACATATTTAAGTTGAACTCTATAAAACTATTAAAACACAAAAGGTTTTGCCATGCTTTAAGATGTGGAATGTTGTTATTAATAAAAAATATAAAAACAAATATGATCTATAAAAAATTGGTATTTTTTTATATATCTGTTCCATTGCTGATTTTCTAGAAACACTGACTTTTTTTTAGTTATGTTTAATCATGCAGCTAATAACATTTACTATTTTATACACATATTCAAACATACATCAAAGGTTTGGGACAAACTTTTGACTGATACTTTGTAAGGTTAGAACTCTATATAACAATATTACAAAGCTGCTATAAAATAGTGGAATAAAACTTTTATGAAGAAGACTTGTTATAAAAAGTGCAAAGATCTAAAAAAAAAAAAAAAAGAGAGAGAGGAAAAAAAAGGCATTTTTTTGCATTTTCGGATGCACCTTCTATACATTTTCCAGGTCTACTCATCAATGTGTGCCTGAATAAAACATGGTAAATGCGTATTACCGTTGCGTGTCAGAGTGCATTGATTGGGAGGAAATGTGAGGAGGGTTTGCATAAACCACAAGTAATTTCTGCCCGCTCCTGAAGCGCCCCAATCACAGGAAATGGGTGTTTTTAGAAATGACTCAGCTAGCTTTGACCTCTGCCCCCCTCCCAGCTCCCTAACACCCCCACCCTCTCCTTTAGGGCTGCTTTAATTAGAAAAGCAACTCGTTTGTTTTTCTTTGTCTCAACACCCAGTTTTCCCCCCTCTCTCTCTGCCTTTTAAAATGAGCGCATCCCAAGTTTGGTGATGACTCACAGCTTTTTCCTCCACCCATTGCTCTCATGGACTCTCCATCTCAATGTGTAATTCAATTGGCCTAGATTCTAGATTTTGCCATCACTTGAGGGATGCAAGGAAACAGCTGTCACACAGATGTATGCCCTTATCATACCTGCTCAGGTGTTCCACAGAACACTTAGACCTTTATTAAACTCACAGTCCAACTTTGTTATTGTCATGCTGGAACATTTATGCATTTACCAAGGCTCAGTTGCTCAAGGCTGTGCGCGCACACACACACACACACACACACACACACACACACACACACACACACACACACACACACACACACACACACACACACTTGCACACCCATCTACTTACACGTACACAAACACTCACATGTTGCTTCAAAGGATACCGTGTCATAAACAGTGGTACTGGGAAGGAGGAATGTGTTGTTCATTGGGGAATTCAGAGCTAGTGGGGAGAGAAAGGAGGGGTGGGAGCGTGCTGACCAGTATCCCTCTGAGGGAAGGCAATGGAGGAACAGGCTGCCAAGTTTTTCTCTCTGCTGTCATAACCCTTGCACCTATCAATACAGCTGAGAGCTCCACTGACACAGTAGGCCACAGACTATGGCAGACTAATCTAAAACAGACCCTGTGCAGAGCTAACCTTGAAAACCTCACACCTCCCTAACCTCCCATTTATCCAATAAGAAGAGTTATATTACTGTGTGATTTAACCCAAATTTGTGTGTGCATGTTCTCGGGATGATATTTCTTTCTGTCCACCATGTCAGTTTAACACCAATGTGTGATTTGTGAGTTCAGTCACACCTCACTTAATAGGAGTCAGCAGCCTTGCCCGTGTTTTAGTGTGTGTGCGTGTGTGTGTCTATGTGGACGTGAGGGTGCGTGGATGAAGTGAAGTAGTAGGATGAGTAATAGTGTGTGAATGAACTTTTACGCCCAAGGTATGGGTCACAGCCTTGGTTCGGCCAAGCTTACTATGGGGTCTGTAAAGAGATTATGCCTTGTACGCTTTCCCAGCATGCCTCTATTCCACTGGATTCTGAAGCCGCATGGCTGCATCTGCCTAAAATCATTAACTTTTTACTTTACACAGGTGTGTTTTCATAATGACTGTTTTCTCCAACTAAAAGGTGGTCATAAGGCAAAATGGTTAAAAAAAAAAACTCCAAAAGAAGTACTGGAACTGGGACAAGTGTTTTTATTTAAAAACTATATCAGGACAGTTGAGCTATTCAGTGAATGAACTAAACTAGTGGTTCATGGGAAAAGTGTCATTCAGAGTGGAAAATCCCCTGAAAATAGTGGCCAAAACATTGCTTTGCTTTCAATCAACCTTTTGTCCAACAACAGCAGGCAGCTGTTTACCAAAATAAAAAGATTGCAGTATTTATGCCGCTAGACTAGTAAGTCAAACGTCTTGCAAAAGCTAGATTTTTATACAGCAGATGGTGGTGAACAATACAGAGCTAGCAGAAGACTGAGTGTTAGACCTAAATTATTGTTAGAAATAAACATTTAGACTATATCAAGGCCATCTGGTCAACAGCTTGTTTGAGAATTATTCTTTTCCCAAGCAACCAAAACAACAACAACAACAACAACAACAACAACTGATATACAATTAAAATTACTGCTGTGTTCGGACTTTACAAGCCAGCCCAATACAGCAGGATATCTAGATCTAGATTAGAAGCGTTTAGTTTTTATAGAGCCCAGAATGATGTTTGGAGTTTTTCAATTATAAAGTCATTGAGCAACAGATGCTATTGCAATAAATGCTTGATAGTGATTCACCAGGGGAATTAAGGTTCCCTCAAACACCACCCCTCACCAATTCGTCTTCCCCATTGCCGTCACCATCACCCACTGGGGTATGTTCTTCAGTTGGGATTGTATGATTAAACTGCTATTTAGAGACTGCCTCTCCTCTGGGTGTAGATCCTGCTCGGACATTGTTGTTTTTTCAGAGCCATGAGCCAGGTCCTCTCCTCTGTTTATTACCCAGGGACATGGTAGCTGTTTATAGCGGCATATCTGTCCCTGTGTGTCCAGGGACACACACACACACACACAGAGGGAGAGAGAGAGAGGAGGAAGGAAGGAAACGGAGGGGCGGTGCCACGAGAAGGAGCCAGTCCAGAGATGTAATTGGTACCTTTCCTTTTTTAGAAAACATTTCTTACTTACAGAGGTCCAGCAAATGAGTCAGGGCCCAGCGTGCTTTATAACCACACTCACTGTCATATGGTTTATCATACTTTCCCTTTGTGGGCTTCACTTTGAAGAGGCTTTTTTTTTGTTTTTCCTCAGTCTTTGATCCTTAGAATTTTAAGCTATGACGCTAGCTACTGGTTATTTACATGACAAAGGAGCACAGCGGCCATCTGGTGAAGTGGAAATTAACTACTCTCTTTTAAAAATGTTTGTTCTACCCTAGTTTCTTTTTAGCTTGTAGGGAAAAAAAGCTAGAAAGAAAAACGTGTGTGGTATTTTATTCTGTCTCTGTCCCTCATTTAGTCACTCATCTTTTTTCATCCCCTATCACTTGCTTTGTGTCGTGCAGGTGATAACACAAAACTTTCAGGGACTCTTCAAAGAGCTGGCAGCGGCTAACAAAAAGATCAGAGAGAAAAGGAGAGAAAAGAGGAGGCGAAGCGAGCGATATGGGCGGCTGACTGTGATAAACATCTACTGCAGGTGTGAAGGAAAAAGATGGCAATAAAAGCCTGACAGGTGGAGAAGGAAATCGCTGTCAGCTCATGTCTAACATGTTCCAGTAAACTTGTCAATATTCTGTTGATCTGTACACCCAGGTATTCTGGGGACTTATAAATCAAAGTTTAATTTATATGTATCAGAAACATTTTATTTAATAAAAATACAGGTAGAGCAGTAACATATATATCTACACTAAAGTTATTTCAAATCTTGCCTGTACAGCGAAGCAAAAAATAAGTTAGGCATAAAAGTAAGTTAAACATGTACAAAATTAAAGTCAGTACTGTGGTAAATTTGTTCAGCCTGACCCCTTATATCAGTAAGTATGGTAACATAATTACCCTGTTATTTTAAGAGAGAAATCTCGAATTTAATTAGACTTGTGTAAAACTGATGCGAAAATAAAACCAAAATCTTAAACTGCAAAACTGCGTCTTTAAACAGAAAGGCATGTTTGTTGATGTTTGTGTATTTGTGTGTGTTTGCACACAGATTCAGCACCTGGAGCAACAATGGATTTGCACAGCTGTGTGTTTGCAAGGCAGAGCTGAGCTGCAGCAGGACATCAGCGTCTGTTATTAAGGTCGCAGTCAGCTCCGTCTGAGTTCACAGGAATTATACCAGGTCGCTTTCCTGCTCCACTTTTAATGAGCAGTTGTGCTGGAAGACTGGTGGACGTATAATCGCACATTTCATGGATGTTGTAATAAGACGCGAACCCAAAATAACATTTCAAGACCAGCGGCATGACGAATGAGCTCACATTTAGCATGACTGCATTATGAACCTAGATAAGTAGCATACAGGTAGAATGCTTCGAAAGTCATCACATCAACAGATATAAAAGGGTTAAACACTGCACTTGGATGTAATTAAAGGACCAGTTGTGTCAAAATTGATGAATAGCAACAACAGAACAATTTTCTTGTTACTCATGCAGTTGTATAAACTCAACACATGGACTTAGCTGTAAAAGAACACCTGCTTGACCTTCAAAAGCTGCCGCCATCTGTCTTAAATCTTCTCTGTTGGGTTGAATTGTGTTCAGTTCAATCCTTTATTTTTCTTCGGGTGGGCCGAATTCTGCGATGTGCTTCATTTTTAGCAGGAGGTGTCAGCAGTTTAATTCAGTCCCATGAAAAGCCAGAGGGCTTGAGAGGAAGCAGCTGCTGAGAAATGAACATCACTTGGAGGAACAAGGCTACTTAAGTTTTACTTCCCCCATAGGGCTGTTCCATTAGCACCACAGATAGATTTATGAGTCTCTTGACATTCTTACTCTTTGTTTCATCTTTAGGAGGGAAAGTGAAAAAAGCAAAATTCAAGTTCAAGCACCTTTAGTGTCTAATGTTAATGATCTTGTCTCCTGCATCAGATCTTGGGTTTTCCTTGTTTAGGTTGGGCAATGATCCTGTTTTCTTGGTGAAAAAAAAGCCCCATTAACATTCCAATTACATTTCCCCTGTCACGATAACACGGTACACATTGTACTTTGGCAAGATTATGACCTGGCAACAGATCACTCAGAATCATTTTGAGAGGTGAGACTGAAGAGGATTCAATTATTTTTGATGATGTTTCATTATACTTTGTTTAGCTGCCTTTCCAAACAGGCGCTTTGTGTGTTCTTTCATTGGGGGAAAATTGCTGTGCTTTCTGGGTAACATGACCAGCCTTGGAACAAGATAGCACTGATCACTGTCACTTTGTTAACAGCACAAGCATCCCCCACACGAGTCACTAGCACAAAGCTTATGTAAGGCATTTGATGTTGGTGTGCTTGAGCTGTGTCTGTGTGTCAGTGGGTTCAGTGTTTTCATATGCATGTGCACAGTATGTGTGTTTAATTTTCCATGTAGTCACTGCCCTTAAGTCTGGGACTTACCAACGGGTCTGGACCTGCTCTCCTCATTCCCAATTCAGCCTCATGGGCTGACAATAATCCCTTGAGTACAGAGTGAGAGGGGTGGGGTTGGGACGGTGGGGGTGTGGTGTACAGAGATAGCATAAAAACTGGAAAGGCATCCATCCCTTCAGGTTAAGACAGTGCAACTAAAGAACCTGTACATCCGAGCATTCTTTGCCACTGGTGAAGCCAAATAGGACTTGTTGCTGCTGTTCTTCAGTCATCCCATAATTGCCCTGCAGTTGGCCTGAAATAGTCCACATGGTGCCATAAGCCAAGCTTTTCCATCGGCCGATCTGTTCCCCGACACTGGAAAGTCATTGTACAAGTACACAAGTACAAGTAGTGTTTTAAAAAAACTGATTGTGAAAGACATCAAGAAAGAGAAGTAGTCACACACTGAAGTGTAGAAGGAAAAGGAGGTGCAAGGGGTGGGGTCCCAGTCTGTCAAGTACGGCAACGGCCCTGAACTTCAAATCACTCTTAGTTTCAAATTGAAGTCACAGTTTTATCTCAACTAGCGTTACATTTTCATCTTATTTTTTTTTACCTAACATGACTGTACTCTAAAAATGTTTTAGTTACAGTTTTTTGAGGAAAACCACGTCTAACAACACGACTCTTTTGAACTGTTTTTGTGATGACAAAGACAAGATGATGAAATTCACGTCTACATCACTTTAGGTGTGTTTCAGTTTATGCTTTCGTCAAGTCGGCTTACAGTTAAAACAGACGCATACATGCACTGACAAGTGCAACGCAAACCCGCACACGCACACACCTAATCAAGGCAACTCTCTGCCAAGTGGAAACATCTCCTGTGGTTTATTTTGCTCATAAAATCTTCCACCATCACAACATAATTTAACATGTTTATTTCTTTTTTTTTGTTTGAATATTTACAAATAGACATTATAAAAGCAGGTGCACCAGAAAAACATAGAAAGCTGAAATCATGTGTTGGTTTTATTCCTAATGCGAGTCATAGAAGCCAGACCAGTTCATGAGTTTGAAAGAAAAAACATCCTTGTGAAACTTCCTGAAATTAAAATAATTTACCATGATTTTAAAACAAAATAAAATAAAACAATAAGTATTAATAGCCTTACTCATATCAGCACTACCACCATGTGTCCATTAATAGAGAACATGTATGGCGGTAAGTCCCCAGAGGGATTAAAAGCATGATGTCATCACTCTCAGCTGATAGTGCCTCTGGCTTTGAAAAACCAGTGGGGTTAAAGGACAATCTGACATTCAGTTATGAACATTATGAACAGAAACATACTGATAAAATGCATATTAGAAGTCACGTGGGTTGAAAAAAGAAAATAAAACTAATGGACGGTTCTTGTAAAATGAAAGTCCAGCCTTTCAGTCAAAAGGGATTTTCCCCAGGTTGGACTCTCCCTGTGTCTTTTTCTGTCCTTTATGATGTAGCCATGCAAAAACACCTACAGCCTTATCTTTGAGGAAAACCCCAACATCCCTGGTTTTCCACCTGTAATTCAGCACCTTTCACCAGGACCTGTTTTGGACGATGATGTGGTCATCTGAAATGTCCCACGTTTTCATCCCTGAATATGGATATTCTTCCATGAACGTTCATTATTGTCCTCGTGCTTTTTTGTCCAAATTTTATTGTCTCACACACTTCTTTTATGTACATTATTATTCTTTAGACACCTGTCAGTGCAACAAATAAATTAATTCATTTCAAGACCGACAATTTTACTACTGCAAGGTAAATGTACGTATAAAAACTATAATCGTTAATATGTAGAAGAAGAAAAAAGAGGTCCATGGCTTAATGTGCATCAAATGTGACAACTGAGGGATTGTTGGAGAAAAGCTTTAAAATATTTTGTTCCCCATGTCCACATTATCTCAAATTCTCTGTCACTTGCTCTTATCTGTAGTCTCCAACACAACATCTTCTTTCCCTCTGTGTTTTGAGAAGAGGAGGCAGAGCTGTGTGCCATACTATATTTTTAGCTACACTTGCAAGACTTCACGATCATATTGGACAGCTGCTCCACCTGCAAGTAGAAAATAACAGTGATGTGATCAATTATATATTGTTTTCACATAAAATGTTCTGCAAACATTTGACCTGAAAGTGACTGCAGTATAGATACCTTGTGTTGCCTCCCCACATAGTAGATGATTGGCAGTGGCTCTAGTGTCTGTGGAGCACAGCAGGGCTGGGCAGAAGCTCCGGGGTTATGATGTTTGTACAGTGCCAGAATCTGTAGGCAAGATTTATGAGAATTTACTCACCAAGACAACATGGTCCGAAGCAAATGTAATACATAAGCACAACATTTCTAAGAATTTTCAGTGTGATTTTAGAAAAATCTTAATACAAACTACAATACTTTACTTTTTAAAGACATTTTTGCACAAATTTTTGAAAGACCCAGAGTTTCCTCAATGAGTGGAAAGTGTTAAAAGTATTAAGGGCCATAAAAAGGATATTTAGCTTTTTAAAAGAGTAAAAACAACCAGAGACAAAGTTTTTGTCATCATTTCAGCCCTAACCTAATCAGGTTTGGCACAAACAAAGCTCCTGCTCCTTTACTGACGAGGGGGCAACGCATGAGGTAGCTCTGTGTATACTGATTTTTGGCGGATTTTTCACACTACATCCTCTTCCTGCAACCTGCAAGGGATTTGTGTTTTTGTTTTTCTCATAAAACCATTGGTTTTCCTTCTGAGTGGGATTTGTGTCTACCAGAATTTTATATAACCGGTTAAATTCAGATAGTCCTAGTGCCGTAGTGCTTAGAGCTAAAATAATACAAGTAGTCTTTGCATTTTGGTTTATTTAAATCATCAAGAATTATTATGGCAACATATAAATACAACATTGCCATTAACATTTTTTCCAGACTTTAAGAAATTGCCTCCTGGGATTTGGGAGAAATAACACTCATGAAAATGCACACAGTACCTGAGAATATTTGTTTTCTGCATCCCAGATATAGGTGCAGGACCCCATGCAGTAGTTGGCATAGTAACCCGTTGGCTTATGGATCCACTTCCATCCTAGATCTTTCCTGAAGTCAATGTACAGTTTCTTCAAACAGCAGTTGTGTGATTGGCTGCAAAAGAGAAAACAGTGTGAAGATGAGATGGTGCAAAGAGTATTGAAATCAAGTCAGTTTTAAAGCTGTAGGACGATAACTGTTATGTTGGGAGACAACATTACACTCAATTTAACCCTATGGCTGGGCCTTGGAGGTATACTCCATCTTGTGTATATGTGTGGGGGTAAATGAGAGGCACACTGTAATCTGTCTAAGATTATAAAACATTTATAAGCTACAGTCCATTTATTATACAGCCACTAAAACGACCACAGAATTACAGCATGGATAAACAGGGATAGTTGATGTTTGTTGTTTCAGTGGTCTGTATTTTGAAGCTGCTCGTGGTTTAGTAGGTTACTATTGCAGCTTTAAAGCAGAAATGGAGTGGAATAAATCATTAAGTTCAGAATTGCTTACGTGCTGCAGCTGTCCGTCGTGTCAGTGGAACGTTTTGTGCGTAAACTCTTAGAGTGGTTGGTTTTAGGGATGGACATGGTAAAGATGTAGGGTAGCTGCTGGTTCAGCTTCTCTAATTCTTTAGTGTCTCCCCTCTTGCTCGTAGTCCCAGAGATGATAAAACTTAAAGTACCATCGTCATGCGGCATGCCGCATTCACAGTACCGCCGAAGTTCAAACTTCTGTTCATTCTCTAGTAACAGAAATAAATCATGGAGGAGGGAAATATTACCTAGAAATTATATGATATCACACATGGGCTGAACTAAATAAATGGAAAGATTGACAAATACATGATGATGAAGTAAAAATAAATGCTTATCTCACCATTCCCTTGGAGCCAGGTCCGCAGAGGTTCAGTGACATCAAAGGACAGCCATTTGTCCTTCAGCATGTTTGTGACAAAGCGAGACGCATGGTAACGAGTCGAGGTCCCCTGGCTATAGTATAGCTCCACTCTCTCCTCAGACAAAATCATGGGCTCCTTGATGAGCATCCGTAGCTCTGCTCTGGTGAGTAGCAGATTGCCCCCGACGTTACTCCGTATCTGAGCGATGTTGAAGCTCATTGAGATGACCGTGGGCTTGTAGTTGGTGTTTGAGTTGTTTTTTTCTGTATGATGTAAGAAGAGGAAATTATGTTTTGATATTTTGACAAACAACCCATCTAAGTGCATTTAATGTTTAATGGGCAGATGTACATCTCATGTATATCTTGTGGTACAATATTTCAAAAGAACTTCATCCATCACGAAGGGAACCAACTTTCATGGTAGATGTACTTTAAACTGTCTTTTATTAAAAGCTAGTTGTAATGTGTTTTTAGTCTTTTAGGAGTTATTATTATATTTAAAAACGTAAAGAAAGCTAATGTGGAACAGTTTAAATGTTGGACCAGGACCAAATGTCAGTCAGCACAACATAGAACTTCCAAGAAATCTTTTCTTTGACTGTCTCAATAACTCCGTATCAAACTTGCTTTAAACATGGCATTTGTATTGCTGCAGACCCAAGTGGGTGCAGTGTTAAACTTGATGTTGTTCAGATGAGGGGTTCTCTGTGCTTTGTTCTCTGCTAACAGTCTTTCTCCTACAGTTACTGCTGCTCCACTCTGTATTTAGGGGGAGGGGCACATATGTACAAAAGAGGCATGTTTCTTTGGCTAACTTTGCCAACCCTTTGACCTCTCCGTTGAACCATTCCAACTAGGCCAAGTTTACCCTAACATGAATTTAATTATAACTTTAAGCATAAAGCCAGGAATGAACCCTCAAAGTGCCTTTTTGTAGAATGTGATAAAATAAGAATAAGCCACAATGTTACTAAATGTCATCACGCCTAGTTTAAAACTAAAAAGGCTCTCACAAAATACCTTTTTTCAATTTTCAATTTAACTTTATATGATGATTATTGTCTGTGGTTTCCTGTGACAGACAACTTCTTGGTACTTAAATGTGCAGTTCTCAAGAAAGCTGCAACCCACAATCTGCCTGTCTACCACATTTAAACGTATGCAATCATTCAAACACGTTCGAACCTTATAGCTGATCTCTTTTTAATACAGTAATGTTATGATGGTTTATGACCTACTTTAAAAGGCACTGCACTAGTATATTTAAATGCTTAGATGTGAGCTAGTCCCAAAAAACCTTCACTCTACACCTCTGCTGTTTCTCTGCTCTCCCTCATTTTGCCATTTTCCTCTGAATTCATTAACATTAGGCAAAGGCAACAAGTTTTGGCATTAAAACATTCTATTTGTGTTTAGGATTTACTAATTTTTCATTACACGTTTTGGTTATTTTTAATCATGAATCTTTACTTGTTTTTTTTTTGTGAGACCACTCCTAGAGCTTATTTGGTAAGTCATCCTATCGTTACTTTATTTGGTAAATGGTATTTAATGTAAATGGTCTTTAGTGTAATATCTGTAAACACAAAGAAAAGAACTATGATTTTTAAAGGGATGACTGGGCATTGTAAGGTTAGAATTAATGGACATATGGCTCAAAAACATCAGGACTCTCGAATTAGCGGGTTCAGATTTTTCAAATCAAGCCAAGTTAATTACAACTTTTAACTTCTAAACTGTTAACAACACTGATATTTAGTAAACATTACAACACTTAGATGTATATCAATGTTTTTTATGAATAAAGTAAATGAAAGGCTTCTTTCATAAGTGCTTGTCAGGATTACACATTAATCAGATAAAATGGCTGAGCTCAGTGTTACTCAATAATCATAACTGCAGCCAAGTGTTCATCTCTTCCAGCTGTTGCTAAAGTTGACCAACATGAATATTTTGTTCTTTTACAGTTTTGCTGCCCATATGCGCAACTTTAATCATAGCATGAAGATGCCTAGAGGGCTTGATAAAAAACAGAGACAAGCTACTGGAGGCTTTAACACCATAAATGTATGAGTGTTACGATCGAAAAGATTACGTCGAACAGTGACATGCAAAGATAAGCACAGGAAGGCAGAAGATCAAGAGTGAAACACTATAGAAAGCGAGTGAGAGGCTCAGAGAGGGGCAATGTAACTGTTAAACACAATGGTAAGGAAACAGCACAGGGAAGAATGCACTCTTGAATATAACTCACAGTTGTGAGGGGTGAGAGGGTGTGAGTGGGGGTGTGGAGAAATTGGAGATGTGTATCAATGGAGCGCAAGTACTGGCCGGGACCCAAACCCTCTACTCTGTCTCAGCCTGCCAAAGCAAGGGTTCTCTGCTCTCAAGTCCGGGAATTACTCTCTGATAGGAATTGCAACCCAGCCTTGCATACTTGTGCTACATATTCAGCCCAGGCTGTACCAGGATACTCCATGTCACGGCTGCTTGTATATCATCTACCATCTGCATTGTGGCTGAGGTAGTGTTTCACCCCTTGCAGTGAGGCCGAACTGAAACCAAAAAGAACTGATGTGGAGTGTAACGGGAAATGAGATGACAGTTTACTGGTACCACCCAGAGCAGTCAAATATTTGGTTTGAAGCATATGAATGGAAACACAGACGGTCACAACAACGTACAGTATGTCAAGTGGAATTGGTGTGCCAGGCAAACGCATGCACGGAAAGTCAGAGTCTCCATTTAGTTTGAGAAAAGTGAGATAAATGTGTTAAGGGTTAGAGAAGTGTTTGCAAAACAGGAAATTAAGTCACTTCCCCTAAGAAGCATATTGGCTGCTGCACCATAATTACGTTGACGCTTTATCTTCATTTCTACTTTCCAATTAACAGAGTTTGCATTGGCTCTGTGATCAAAATTAATCATTTAGAGTAGAAAGTGTAAGAAATGAGCTCCATGCTCAGCTAAAAAAATCTCTCTCTCTGCTAGACGGGGTAGAGATAGCATCCTAGCCTGCATATAAATGTGGGTGTGGGGGGATTTGTGTGTTGAATCAAGGCCTATCCACAGGTAAGCCGGGGACAGCTGTTGTGACAGGTTGAGTAACAGCTCTATAATTACCAGTAGGAGGAACCAGATTCCAGCAACTGACTAAATATTGGCCTTCTTCCCTCTCAGCTCCACCTTCTCACAGCCCCCTCATCAATGTCTTGTTTCCCCACTTCACCCTATTTCACACTTGACTTTGGTCCCTTGTTGCTACTCCTTTCTACAATACAGCTTTAAGTTCATTTACTTGTAACTACAATAATTACTTCAGAGAAGTGAACTACTTTCATCCCAGAATAGCACAAAGTGGCTAGCTTCCAAATGAGAAAAGCGTTCCCTCGTGTAAATTGGACCAAAACTCCTTTTAATAGGAGGATAACTTGTGTGGGCTTCAAGGGAGATATATGAGTGCTAAACAGCAAAAGGAATTTAGCTTAAACTACCACACAATTACCACAATGAAGACTAAACCTATTATGTTCTAAATGCTCTGCACACAAATATGTTTCCCCCGTAGAATGATTTTGAGAGTCAGGAAAGTGTCTGCTGCCCAATAAGATTTAAATGTAGAAAAGAATTGTTAATGGAAATAAAAATATTTTTCCCCCTGTATTCTATTTCTGTTGTTTCGTTCAAACAACGTATTACAGAAAAGCAGAAGCTGGATAAAATCCTTGCGTGTGTGTATGTGTGGCTTTTTTTGAATTCACAATTGCAAAGCAGTACTTGATGGCCTTAACATTTATCCTCATACATTTGTCATTCTCCTTTTTCAGTGTGCAGAGGTTGACTCAACAGTGGCTCCATAGTGTAATGGTTTACACATTCCCCTAGCAAGCGAACCTCCCAGGATTGAAACAGCAAAATCCCTAGCTTGATCCCAGGAGGAGACAAATCCCTTGTGTCTCCTCCCAGAAAGTCATCCGACATAAAAACCTGCCAAATCAAATACGTGGTGCTACATGCTGTTGTGACCCCTCGTGAGTAAGGGGGCAGCTACTTTCAGCTGTTCCCTTATTAGCTGATTCAAAACAAGGCAGCGGATAGATAAGGCAGTGGATGGGTGTTCTGTGGCATTCCAGAGCTATAGGAAACACATGCTCCCCATGGGCACCGCTTGCACCGGACCGGACCTGAGTCATTCAAGATCTCAGTGGCCATCAGCCTGTCTTCCTTCCTGTCAAGCTGCCCTGTCACAAACACACTGCAAACACATTGATATAATAAGCTCAGGAAACCCACAGATAGAGGAGTGCAAAGGAAAGAAGTGAGAGAGAGAGAGAGCGTGCAATATGGATAATCATGGTTCAAGGGACACACTGAAACTAGTCAGTGACAAAGAGAAGCAAAAGTGATGGAGAACAAGTGACAGGTTAAGCAAGGGAGAACTCAATGCTCAAGTTACAGGAAAACCCCAATCCCTGAGGGTCAAAGTCAGAGAGAAAGAAAAAAGAGAAAATGAAAGAGAAAAAGAGCAAGCATGGGTGAAGGAGTTCATTTCATGTCTCTTCCTATTGCTTTTCTACTTTTCATCCTGTTCTTTGGTTGTTACCTAAGCAGAACAAAATTGTGCTCTTCATTTTGAAGGTTGCTTTGTTCTCTCTTTGGTCTACACACTCCTGAGCATGGTCCATCCACTAAAGTGTGCTGTTTGAAGTGGTGGATAAAAGGGGGATAGTGTGGATGGCTGCCTGATAGGGTGATGAGTATAGACATGCAGAGAACAATGGAGCATAGAAGCAAAACTAGAAAATATGTTTATCGTAATAGTTTGGGAATCATTAGGCAATTACAGCCAGAAACCATTTGGCTGAACAAACATCATATGCAGCCTTGCCAGACAAAGAGCAGTAATAAAGCAGTAAAAATGCCATAGATATCATGTAAGCAACACAGCATCAGACCAGATGCTGCACAGAGTTCTGCTAACTTGTAATGCCTGTGATCTCTGAACCCCTGAAACTGCCTCAGGATCTTTGGTGGAGATCATAAGGGTTACACGTGTTGAGGGAATTTATGGTCAAGATTGGAACTGACACCAGCCATAAGGCATACGGTGAATGCTTGGGAGTGCAGCTTGAAACTTCTGGACAGCACTGTGTGCACTATATTTAATATTAGTGTTGATCAACCAGACAAAGAGCAGTAAGGACTGTACAGGGGGACTGTAAACAATGCTATTGTTGTGTTTCTGCTAGTAATAACAACATTATTACCGCAGTATTGCCGTAGTGGAGGGATTAACAGCAGCACTTCATGTGACATCTGGACAATAACTATTTTTTCAGAGTGGAAAGTGTCAGTGCAATGCTAGTGTTCACCTTGAATTATGTCTCAGCTTGTAAATGTAGTAGCATAAATAACAGTCATTACTTGACATTCAACTATAGTTAAGCCATCAGGAATTGCCCCCTTTCTTAATATTCAATCAGGATTCACAGATTCAAGATTTATATATTGCTGCTAAGGGTAATTTTATACTCACCTTTCATGATGAACCTGTTAACCACCTTGGCAAAGTATTCCTCCTCCTTTTGTTCTGTGGGGATGTTTTCCTCTTCCAGAACCTGCTGCTCCTTCAGAATCTCACTGGTGCTGTTGTAGAGTGATAGCAAGTTGGCAGGGATCTCTTCCTTCTCCCCAGCCTCTTCTGGCGCCTTTTGCAAACGCAGTTTGGTGAGGATCTGGCTCCTAATGGCCTCGATGCGTTTTTTCTTCACCATCTCCAAGTCCACAGTGTTACATGTAGACAGATTGTGTACACTGCCCACCATGTACACTACCATCAATATCAAGAACCACAATTTCATGTTGACAGCCTGTCTGTGCAGTCACTTGTGTTCTTTGGTTCTTAGTAAAAGCTCCTCCAACTTCCCTTTCAATGCCTTCGTCCAACCGGGGATCCTTTGGGAACAGTGAATCACTCAGTGGAGAGGTGTCACTGACGCAAAGTGTTTACACACGACAAAACAATTACAGCAGTGTGGAGAGTCCTGAAAATTCACCACCACGGCTGTCACTGCTGCTGTAAAAAGTACCTAACACATCTGTCTTATTTGCATAGAAACAGGTGGAAAGAATCCCAGTGAGCAGACAGACATCCAGTGACGACCCAGCCTCTGACTCAGCCAAACAGGTAACCCAGTTACGTCCCACAGGATGAAGCAAGTCCAGAACAGAGCTGTCAAATGCTAAAAGAGCCCATGCACACAGTCAGTGCCCTTTTGTAAGTTTCTACAACACCTCTAGGTCCAAAACAAACTACTACCCATCAAGGATTCAGCAGATTTGTTTCTGTGCTCACAGACCAATGTTTGACTGATATGTTTTCAAACCTCCAAATCCAAGATTATATTATGTTATTATATAAACTGAATCCTGTCTATTTTAGAGCTAGCATATCATCCTCCACATGTCACCACAGTCTTTCTTACAGAGGCAACCTAAGTGAATGTGAAAAGAGTAGTATGGCACTCAGCAAAATGAAGACAGGTGTTTACAGAGCCCAAGTTACTTGTTATCTAAGACTAAGACGTTTAAATTGGCACAATTTCTTATTAGTGCTAATGACAAATATTTCCCCTGTAATGTTCTGTAATAAAGAGAAAATATTAATAATAGTCTCTGCTTAAAAAGTTTGAAAATGATCTTCCTATTTTTTTTAGGTTTGGTGAGATGACCTCAACCTTTACAGTCCAGATAAAACTCTCAGGCGCTTTTAGTCAGTCCGGAGCTAATCAAATATCAATGGTTAAAAGAAAGAAATTGTTCTCAAAGAAGTTACTTTCATCAACTTATTCAATACCAGTCACAAACCTGCACATGCCCCTATAGAAAAACATTTCACAAACATGTACTGCTCTTGGCTCTAACTACCTCTTTTTACTAGTAACAACATGTGATCTGTATACAGCTGCACTACACCAGAAATTGCTTTCAACGCCTCTGTCTCATGCCTACTTCACAGACAGAGCAGCTGTCTCTCTATCCCTCTCCTCTCTCTCAAACATGATAATACGATAGTGTATGCTCTCTGGGTTCCACTTGTGAGATTAAATGTCTCAAGCGCGTTTGCTATCAGAAGATTAAAATGTCAGTCTCAATGAAACAGTGTCCTCCGGTAACAGATTTTAAGTTTGACACACCTTCTTTAAATGGTGATGTACCATCCAGACACAGCGGCAGTAACAACAGCAGTAGCCGTCCCTCTTAACTTATGCTGTTTTGGGAACTGGATTTTAGTCTCGTCTCTCTTCTATCTTCCCTCTGTCCATCCAGCAGTATCGCCTCGTTATTTTCCTCTACAGTTTCTTCACACCTTCTTCCTTCGAGGCTCCACCGACAAGACTCCCTATTCGCACCTCTGTTTAACTCGGAGTCTCTGCTCGTACTCTTTCTCTCTCCTCCTGCTTGTCAGAGCTTGCTGGTGACAAAGTGATTTGTGGGAGCTCTGCGCTTAGATAACTTCTTTTGCCTTGCTCTGCCTCTTTCTCTCCCCCCCTCTAGCTCTTCTCTTTCTCTTGTTCCTGTTACTCTATTAGAGCGAGCAGCTCTCCGCCCAGGAAATGAGGGTAACGGCCGCAGTGTAAAACATCTGCTGTTTAACAGAGCTGACTTCTGTCCACATCAGGAAGCCAGGAACTGAACATGCTTAATAACTGACTTTAGAAGCATTACCTCTGTCACACTGCGATGTCTGCAACCAAGGCAGTGATGATATGTCAATAAAGTCTTATACAAATTTTTCACCGAATGCCCACCACATTTACCTGGTGGATAAAAAGGTGTAAGCCAAACCATGTCAAAGAACTGAGCCACTTGAGACAAGCTGGTTTAAAAATAGAAAAGTGAATTTCAAAGCATTGGGAGCCAACAGGGCAGGGCTGTGTGGTGCACTGTTCTGCGTCTGGGTGCTTTTTAGAGGTTAGATTGTATATTTTCAAAAGAAGGGCTAGACTAAAACAAACTTAGATTATTTCAATCTTTTTGTCTCATTCTGATGGATGATTCAACAGAGAAGTAAAGATAGCAAACTATCGTTGCACAGTGGAGACTCTTGGAATTTTTTAAGGTTTAGCCAAATGTGCTCATGAATAAGCTGTTCATTACAAACTGAGAATAAATAGTGACATTCAGCATTGGGGAAAGTCAGGGCAAAATCCCCTTGTATTTCAGCAGTACTATAACAACAGTTGTCAGTTAAACAAGGAACCTAAAGGCTGTTTAAGTGTCAGCTTTTCCATGGCTCTGATTACCATTAATGATAAGATAGTGAGAAAAAAACAAAAAAGGGTGATCAAATGTCAGCAGTCATTACTGTAAACCAGTCAGCCACAACATCAACAGCATCTTATTTAGTGTTGTTAAATCCTCCATACACTGTCTGGGCATGGAGACAGGACCTCTGGGGCTGTCCGCCGATGCCTGGCACAAGTAGGGTCTTTGGGTCCATTGGGCCTTCACGGACTGGGCTTGTTCTATGGAATCCTGCGGTTGCTCAGTCTGACTGGGAGTATGGAAAATAAAGCCAAAGCCTGTGGATCTTGGCTGTGTTGTTGATCCATTTCTGAGCAGGTTTTTGCAGTGTGGCAGTGTGTTGTCCTGCTGGGGGAGGCCCCTGCCATCATGGAGTCCCTATGACATTGGGGGATCTACATTGGAATTTAGGTAGGTGGTATATGTCAAAGTAAAAGCCATATGAATCCTAGGTCCCAAGGTTTCCCAGCACTGTAAACAGATTATGCTTTTACTGTTACCTGTGTGTCTGTTTTTAATGTTGTTGCTGATCTATGTCGTTTGTGTTGTGACACCTAAACTTTGATTGGCATACACTGCCATCTGGTGGGAAAATATGGTATAACGGTTATAGAACTGACTTTCTTATCGATAGTAAGTTTGGTGGTATGGATATTTGGTGTGGATATTTCAAATTATTTCCCCTACAAAAATATCCATTACAAATGTATACTGCTGTTTTAACAACAGGAAAACAAGATAGACAAGAGTAACGATTGAAAATTACAAGAGGAAAAAATCTTACACACAGCCTTAAGAAGCAGACCTAATAAACACGCAAATCCAGAAGAAGTGCGATTGAAGACAAACGAGACAGACTGTTTTATAATGGCTAAAAAAGACCTTTTATGTCGTCATGCTTTTAACTGGATGTGTATTCTGTAATACAATTAAGAGTGTCACAGTGGATAGAGTATTTTGGGAAACCCCTGAACAGAAGTTGTGTGAAAGTTTGCTGTAGCAAGAAATCTCAGTTACATAAGTGCTTAAGAAGATGGCATCCATCTCTTACTGACACTGCACAGCCATCCTGTCTGACCAGTCTGCCATGGGGCATTTCATACCTGTCACCACATAGCCCGCATGGCAGTAGCTCAAGGTGTCTGTGTGTCTCTGAGCACAAGAGTGCAACTTGGACTGCTTTCCCATCATTCACATTGAAGAGCTAAATGATTCTCTGTGTTATTCTGCTAAAGATCCCACACAGCTGTGGTAAACACTGAAGTCTCTGAAAGAAGTGAGGTAAAAGATTCACAGTCAACAGAGAGAACAGATAGTATATGAATCATATCACCACATCAGATGTTGTAAGGTCTTACAAAGGTCTTTCCAACTGATGACAATATTGAGAACTGGCATGAAGTTTGCTCTGGGATTTGGTTTGGATAACAGCTTTTACTCTCAAAGCTGAGGTCATTCGTTTTTATGCTAAATGTTTTATAATAAATCATTGATGCTGACTGGGTGTTGTTGATTGTGTGATCTAAAACTTAATTAGAGGAAATTAATTTTAGCTGTCACAAGTCTTGGGGTTATTTTTGTACACTTTTCTAGCACTGGGTTGGACCTCATTTGCTTTCTGAATTGCCTTAATTCTTTATTGCGCAGATTCAACGAGGTACTGGAAGCATTCCTTAGAGGGTTTTGGCCCATATTTACATGATAACATCACACAGTTGCTGCAGCTTTGTTGGCTGCACATCCATGATGCAAATCTCCTGTTCCATCACATCCCAAACCTGCACTGTTGGATTGGGACGTGGGTATAGATCAGGGGTGGGCAACTCCAGGCCCCGAGGGCCGATGTCCTGCAGGTTTTAGATGTGTCCTTGATTCAACACAGCTGATTTAAATGGCTAAATGACCTCCTCAACATGTCTAGAAGTCTAGAAGAGGCCTGGTAATGAACTAATCACTTGATTTAGGTGTGTTGACCCATGGTGAGATCTAAAACCTGCAGGACACCAGCCCTCAAGGCCTGAAGTTGCCCACCCCTGGTATAGATGGATGGACATGGTGAAGGTTCTTACTTGAAGCAACAATTGTCAAGTAGGATGTGGTGTTTAAATTATGCTCAGTTCTTCTAAGGGGCATAACATGTCACAAGAAATAATCCCCACGCACTTTTACATCAGCAGCCTGACCCACTGATACAAGGCAGGATGGAACCATGCTTTCATGTTATATAAGCAGAATTCTGACCCTTCCACCTGCATGTTCCAGCAGAAATCAAGACTGGTGAGAACAGGCAATGTTTTTATAACTTTCCAATTGCAGAAAATTGTACCCTCATTTTCCTGCTCTTAGTCTACAGGACTAGCTCTAAGTGTAGTCTTCTGCAGCCCATCTGCTTCAAGGTTCAAGACATTGTGCATTCAGATTTGCTCTTATGCATACCTTGGTTGTGACAAGTGGTTATTTGAGTTACTGTTGCCTTTCCCAGAGAACTGTAGTATGTTGGATACCTTCTTTTTTTTTTTGGACCAGTCTTTGTAAACTCAGGGGATGGTTTTGTAGGAATATCCCAGCAAATTATCACTTTTTGAAATACTTTTTGAAATCAGGCCATTTGCCACCAGCAACCATGCTATGTTCAAAGGCACTTAAATAACGTTTCTTCTCCATTCTGATCCTCAATTTGAACTTCAACATATGAGATTTTACTTATGTCTCCATGCCTAAATGCAATGGATTGCTGCTAATCACATTAAAACTTGAGCAAGCACCTGAACAAGTGTGCCTAATAAAGTGGCCGAGGGTTGGGGGGGTTTTTTTTGGGGGGGGGGGTTGTTAAGTTCCTTTTTGTATCTTCAATATGCATCAAAAATGTGCCATATAATACATATTTAAACTACTCATTAACTTTTTGCTACTACTTGCTTCTTCTCAGGCTAGTGTCACCTGTCTCCATAGTTACAACGAAAGTGTATACGTGCGTGTCTTACGCAGGCGGCTTTGTGAATTGATGTTCTGTGTTTGGGACGCATTTCTGCCCTTTTTGTGCATTTTGCCACAAGTAAGGTAAAAGGTGAGTTTATAGAAGTATTATTTCTGTGTCGACACGTTTCCGAGGCGTCGTTTTAAAGGGACACTGCGTTAAAAATGACTCGCACTGAGTTAGTGGACTGTGCCGATTGGAAATAATACCTGTTGGGTTACCAAGGTGGTGACGACGCATCGGGAGAGGAAACAGCAAATAGCAATGAAAGCGAGAAGGCGAGAGTCCTCTTTAGTGTGACATTAGTAAATTCAAGACCAAGGAGCCTGACAGGTAATACCAGAGATGGCTATTCTTTGTAGCTTTGCTGACGTTTGATGGACTCACTACTGACATAAAGACAGATTCTGGACCTGTGTGCCTCTCAGACGTTGAAAACGGTTACGTCTCCGTGAGTTAATTTTCAAACATACATATCTTGCCCTGTGACTTTTATTTGGGCCCACCTTTAAAAAAATATCCCCAGTAATGAAAGATTGCAGTGAAAACTGATGAAGTATGGCACCGATAGCGATTTTAAATAAAATGGGGAACATTTATTTTTTGACAGGTGACAGTTTTCAGCTGCCATAATGGAGAAATACGAAAAGCTGTCCAAAATTGGTGAGGGTTCCTACGGTGTGGTGTTCAAATGCAGGCACAGAGATACTGGCCAAATAGTCGCCATCAAGAAGTTTGTGGAGTCTGAAGATGATCCAGTTATTAAGAAGATTGCATTGCGAGAAATACGTATGCTGAAGGTGAGAAGACATTAGTTCTGGTATCAAGTTTTCCACATGTCACACCACACGTGTACACTTGCACACACACACACGTGCATGCTACATGAATTGATGAAAGAAACTTGTCAGGCTGTGAAGCACTGACACTGAAGTGTCTGTGATGTGTGCTCATCTTTTAGCAACTCAAACACGTGAATTTGGTCAACCTGCTCGAGGTGTTCAGGAGGAAAAGGCGGCTCCACTTGGTGTTTGAGTTCTGTGAACAGACAGTCCTAAATGAGCTTGACAAACATCCCCGAGGGTAAGTCAAAGCAGCACAGGAACAGCATGTGACAAATTAACTTTTTAAAATATCTGTTCACTCTTTGCCAGTTTAGGATTAGTGGTTATGTTTGTTGTGGTAGAGCTGCTGAAGGGTAACATACTTGGAAATTCAAATAATCATTCCCTTCAACCTCCAGATGTGTTGATAAAGTAACATTATAACTAAGGAATTTAGGTTTAAGGAGTCATCTATTTGGCAAATAGTTTGCCAAAGAAGTATTTGGTATTTCTAACAGGAGAATGACAGAAGAAAGGAACAGGGTGAATTAGAAAGAGGGAGCAAGACTGTAGCTAAGAAATTCTGGTGACAGAAAATGCTGGCAGTAGAATGAGGGCGTAATAGGCAGTCTTAACATGAAGGATCAAAAAGTAGGAAAAAATAGCTCTTGTCTTTTCTCTGCACTTTGAGCAATGTATGGTCGCAAGCCAAGATTTCAGTTTAGCTTTTGTCACGTGAACTCACGTAAACCACAATGGCTATCTGTTGTCTTACCATTTTTCTTTTTCCCACGAGACTGTGCAGCAGAAACTCTAGCTGGTCTTGAAAACAAGGGCGCTGCTGCTTTTAAAGACAGGCCTAGGATTACCCGGGTGACCGCAGGGCCGAGTAAAACACCACTTCTTTTATTGAAATGACTGGAATGACAGATGAGGACATTGTAATTTGTAAATAGTTTGTCTGTTTTTCCTTCCTTTGTCTCTTGTGGTCTCTAGGGTACCTGAGGCTCAGCTGAAAAGTATAGTATGGCAGACTCTGCAGGCTGTCAGCTTCTGCCACAAACACAATGTCAGTATATTTTATTATATGTTGCACTTCATCTAAATGATTTGCATATATTTATCTGATGCAGGTGAGCACATGCCTTATTTTTGTTAAATTACTCATTGCTGTAATACTTCCTTTCCTCTGTACTGGTATTTGACTTAGTGGCAAATGACTTACTGTGGAGGATGGTTGACGCATTCCTTTTTATATTAATCAAACCAAGTCTTTATTGATTTGATTTATATAAAAATGCTGTTTTGTTGTTTTTGGGGGGTTTTTTTGTGTTTTTTGTTTTTTACTCAGCAAAATCTCACGTATATAGTTATTTTATAAGTTAAATTATCTGATATCCGTAACATATTCATTTTTTAAATATATTTTTTCAGTGATTGTTATTTCCCAAACATTTATCTGTTTTTAAATGTTATATATTGCTCTTTATGATACACAGTTCTGCTTAATTCTGTAGCTAAATCTAACTACCGACTATATAAGCACCTTTTTGTGCATCATTGTAGCAAATATACTATTTCATAGTCATTTTTAATGTTCTCAAAGCTTTTATTGCAATGTTTGTTACACGTCATAATAGGTTCCCTTCTGAAATGTCAGTCTGTAAAACTAGTTGGTGCCTGTAGGGGGAGCAGTTCGCCTTATTGCTCCCTCCTATACACGCACACATACGCACACATATATATATAGAGAGAGAGATAGATAGATAGACAAGCATAGGCAGTCTATCTGGTAAATAAAAAATAAAATAAACTCTTAGCCATACAGTATTAAGTTAAAAGTGTGACGGTTTCTAATCTCTTGCTCTTGTTCTTCCCCATTCATTTTTAATTTGCCAGCCTTAACATAAGCTTGTGGCTCTGACACAAAGAGACTGTATATCATGTTGCCTAAATCCCTGATAATGACTGTTTGTCTCACAGTGCATTCACCGTGATGTAAAGCCAGAGAACATCCTCCTCACTAAAACCGGAGTCATCAAGCTTTGTGACTTTGGCTTCGCCCGTATTCTGAGTAGGTCATTCAAGGAAGAGTGTTAATTTGTCTGTAATGACTTATTCAACACAGATCCTATATGTCAGCCCTGCTCATGGCCACCTCACTTTTAGAGTTCCAGTGAATGCATTGTACAGTGAAATGACACTGTACAGTCTCTCTTTACCCCTGCTGCGTAACGTTTCAGTGTCATGTTTCCATACATTAACATGTAATCTTTCACCATGTCTTGTAATCCCTCCCTCAATTATGTATGTGTTATTTAGTGTGCATTATTCAGTATATTAATGTTTATGTGTATAAGTTGTCACCATGTGTATTTGTGTTGGTATACTAGCGGGACCAGAGGATGACTATACAGACTATGTAGCAACCCGCTGGTACCGGGCTCCTGAGCTGCTGGTCGGGGATACTCAGTACGGGCCTCCTGTTGACGTGTGGGCTTTGGGCTGTGTCTTTGCCGAGCTCCTCAATGGGAACCCACTTTGGCCCGGGAAGTCTGACGTTGACCAGCTCTACCTCATCAGGAAAACTCTGGGTAGACTGAAGAGCTGTTTAAAACACTAATGACATCAGTAACATCAGCATAAATTTACATCTACAATCAGGAGAACTGTCTTCTGTCAGACAGTCTGGTAGCTTTTTTTTTTTTAACTAGAGAACTAGTTGCTCAAAATAGGAGCTGTTTCCTCTTATTTAGTTGCTTGAAATTTTTTCACAGTATTGTTAGCTCATTGCACCCATTGCATGCAAATTGCTATTTTGTGTGAACTGAGCCAAACTGGTTTAGGTCCGAACACACCCTCAGACAACAAGAAACTTTTCACAGACAGGCTGGGTTAATAATCAAATTTCTGACCGTAGGTGACCTGATCCCCCATCACCAGCAGGTCTTCCGCTCCAATGTTTTCTTCAGTGGAGTTAGCATTCCTGAGCCTGATACAATGGTATGAAAACTATTAAAACCAAATCTGTGTTCGTAATGAAGTCATAATGAATGGGGTTATATACTTTTTTTTTTTTTTTTTTTGCTATAGGAACCTTTGGAAAAGCGCTTCCATGGAGTGTCTCCCCATGCCCTTCAGGTTATGAAGGTATATTTAGTGTAATACAGACTGGCTGATACAGCATCATGATTAATGCTACTGGACAATTTGTCAAAGACAATTTTTAACCAAATCAGTCCTTCAGGCCCAGCCAGTATAAGCGAGTCAGTTTTTGTCCACATATTTTGAAAAGCCTTTGCTTCATGCTAAGTCTCTGTGTTAACAGTCATCCCTGGTGATGGATCCTTCTTTGCGCCTGTCCTGTGAAGAGCTGCTAGAGCTGCCTTACTTCCAGGAGGAAGGAGGACTCAACTATGGCCGTGAGGGGGAGCGCCTAGGAAGACGACATGACAGAGGCTCCCGCCGCAGACAGGCTGGGGTCAGTGTGACACACAGGGGTTTAATCGTGCAAGAAAATGATCCAAAGCCCAAAGAGATTGTCCACACTGCTACAGCTACAAATGTCCTTAAACCGGTGAATGCAACTCTACACAGGCTGACAAGACATTATCCTAATACATTGTTTCCTTCTCTCTTTCACTCTCTAGGCTCAGTACCTCCCTCAGTTACCAAACAGTAACATCTCACCTGCACCAGAAGTCAAGAAACAAGTGAAGCAAAAATATCACCTGCCCAACATATAATAAATAAATTCATCTAGTGTTTAGTGGCTGAAATGTGTAAACGATGGAGTAAAGTTCTGCTTTGCGCAGTCATTTAAATAAGCTGATTTGAAGGAACATACGTTAATGTTGTGGTAAGTAAAATACGATTTTAATTCTGTGATTACTTATAGATATAAACGATATTCTTCATACAAAAAACAATAGTTTATATATTATGAGCTGAGATTAGGGCAAAGAATGCACAATCTGTTCGTATCATAGCTAAAGATACATCTACAAGATTGAAACAAATGTCTTGTAGTCACCACTGTGCCATTGCGAATTGGCTACAAGACTATACCGGTTTTCTGATACATCCAGTAATTACTAATCATACATTAAAATAGTTGAGCATTTTACCATATATAAGAGAAACAAATGCATCTATCTTCAGATTCTGTAAACATTGTTGATGTTGTTAATGTAAACCAAAAAAAGAGCATTTAGTACTGGATATTAGCCTGTATACTTGATGTTTAACTTCCTCACACAGTCTTAAGGTTTAATAAAAACCCACCACGAAAGCCAATACTTTAAATAATTTGATGGGTTCTTAATGTACTCCAGCCACTGTCTCAATGGCGATACCTAAGGTCAGATGCAGGCATCCACTGTTACTCAGCCATCCACTGGAGTACGCATCGGCACACCAGCATCCTGACACATGGCTTGATTCATCACCTGACCTCAAACTTATCAAATTACAGATTTAACTCCTTGTTATATAGTTCAGTGATCTGTGCTGTAGACAGACAGGGTTTACCATACACTATAAACAGCCCTACTTTTTTTTCCTGGTCAAAGCAACTTTTCACATAATGATTAATAAAATTTCCCATTCATCAATGAAATTACTTCATATGGATCTCTTCTCGTGGTTTATTGTATGATTTCTTTAAAAACAAGAGATTTCATGGAAAGATAGGTGGGAAAAGAAAATATACCACACAGAACAACATTGGATATGCTGTAAAGAAGATGATAGAATTTATATAGACAGAAAAACACACTGAAGCACGGGGCATGAAAATTGATTGTAACAGCTAGTGATATCAGTCTTAAAAGTTTAGAAGATTGAAAACCCAGACTATAGTTTAAATCAGCATTACTACCCGGGTGTTGCAATAATTGTGTATCTGCGAGGCACGTTGGCAAAGCCACTGTACTCAGGGCTGAGGTCTATGCTGTCAGGCCCGCCAGGGCAAGAGAAAGTGAAATGTTGCAGCAGTGACACCAGGAAGAGGAAAATCTCCATGCGAGCAAGAGACTCTCCAATGCAAGATCTCTTTCCTGGAAGAAGAGCATAAATAAGTCAATGAGAGAAACAATATACATCTAACTGTGATGGAAAAAAAGATTTTTATGATTCTTCTGTTCACAGAAAAAAATCTTAGAAATAGTTACTCAGAATATTCCAGGAAAGGGCATAATACCACAAAAATGTGTTAATAAAGTAGATCCAATGAGGAGCACATTTTCTAAAGGCGTGGAGGATAGAAGGAAATGTGCATCATTACCTGCAGAGAAGGGCAGAAATGCAGGGTTTTTCTTAAAGTTCCCATTGTTGTCCAGAAAGTGCTGGGGGTTAAAAGACCGTGGAGTTGCCTACCGTTTTTCATCTTTTAGCACAGAGTGCAACAAGGGAATAATTAGTGTATCCTGTTGAGAAAAGATGTTCAATCAGATGGGACATTTCTTATCTGGGAACATTCTGCATAAACAGCACTAAAATAGATTACATCAAAATACCTTGGGAATTGTGTAACCCCTGAAAGAAATGTCATGTAGTGCATAGTGAGGGATGCTCAAGGGGATAATATCTAGAAAACGTTGAATTTCATGGAGGACTGCGTCTGTATATGGAAGGGACTTCTTGTCTTCCATACAAGGGCAACGCTGTCCAACTAGAGTGTCAATTTCCTGCTGAATGGTCTCTTTGGAATGAGAAGAAAATTGCAACATAATTAGTGGAGAAAGCTCTAAAGTCAGTAGCAAATCAGCAAAAAATAAGATTAAATAAAGACTTTCAAATATTTTAGTGCTGCTTTACAAAGAATTTTGGAGTGAACAATTAACACAAATTACCAATTATAATGTCATTCAGTCTGAAGTTTTATTTATTTTTAAGAGAAGAAAATCATCAGAGCAAGTGTGTAGAATTTCATTTGCTTTCTGTTTCTACCTTGTATTTGGGGGTATTTGATCAGAACATTTGATGCATATCTGATAGTTGAGCTGGTGGTTTCAGTTCCTGCCAGATAAAGATTCAACACTGTTGACACCAAGTTGTCATAGTGGAACTGGCTTGTAGGAATGTGCTTTTCCAGAAAGTAAAAACAATTTTATCAGTTTAACAATACAACCTCAAGATTAAAATTAAAGACTTTAAAATGCACTTGCAGGGGAATACCAATGCAAAGGAATTGTCTTATAATAGGGGGCATGCACATTTGTAAAAGAGCAATTATCAGCAGTAAATAAAAGAAGCCTAAGTGAGGTAATTCACAAAGATTTAGTCTGGTTATTAAATTTAGTTCTGTCACACCTTATTGAGTCTTAGGAGGAAGCAGTCAATGTAATCTCTGGGTGAACTTGCGTCCAGTGTGTCCTGACGTTCTTGGATTTTATTCATAATAAATGCTCTCATCTCCTCAAGTTTGGCAAACACATTGTGATGTGAACCTGGCAACCACTCCATCAACCGTGGGAAGATATTATAGAGCTGTGATGAGAGAAACAAAAAAAGACTCGATTGCTGTGTTGCAATGTTGCTGAACTCTAGCTATTATTTGGGCACATTTGGTTTTTAATTGAATCACTCACCCGCCATGCCAGTTTCATGTTATTGTTACTTTAGCTTTTACCTGGCCCTGAGAACTGCTGCCAAATTTCAAGGTGTCTGAGATGATCTGCAGAAGGTATAGGAAGTGTTTATCATCATAACTGAAGCGCTGGCCAAACACCAAACAGCAGATAACATTGGACACGGTGCAGCTCAGGAAGAAGGTTGGATCAAAGGGTTTAGCTAAAAAAAAAGAAAAGAAAGAAAGACATTCATCAGTGTCACCCATGAAACAACAAACCGACACTAGTCAGGAGTCAACAATTTTCATTATAGTCCTTTTTTATTATTATCAAGAATTATATGAATACTTAAACAGTTGCAACAATGGCACTCAATCAAAAATATATGTTTATTTGTGTTAAATGCTTTTTTTAAGTTTAAGGTACATTTTTAAATGTTAACTAATTTTGTATTTTATTTGAAGCAGTAGGGCATGCAAAGATTAAAATTGTAGTATCAGTATTCTAACAGAGACATTACAAAAAGTCCCTGTGTAAGAAAACGCCTGTTCTGTTCTCTCTGTTGAGGTCAGGAAAGCGATTCCGCTCCCTGAAGACCAACACAGAGAGACTGAGGAGGAGCTTCTTCCCGCAGGCGATACGGTCTCTCAATCACACCACCACACAGTACTGACCCACACATATGGTTCTTACACACACACTGGACTTTCTGGACTTTGGTTTTGCACAACACTGGTCACTATATTCTTCATTTCTGGTTAATACTTGTACAGCTGCTGTTATTGTGTATATATTTATTTATATTTAGATTTCTTCATACATTCTTATATAGTTCTATATTGTGTATTGTGTATTTTGTTGTACAGTTATTTTATTTTCAACTTTAATTTATATATTTATCTTTATCTTATTCTTCCCAGTTAAATTTACCCTTCATTCTAATTTGTGTTGTACAGTTATTTCATTTTTAACCTTAATTTATATTTTATTCCTTCCTAGTTAAATTTACCCTTTTTAATTTTGCATATTTATTTCCTATCTTATTCATAGCCTTTTCCTTTTTTGTTCTCTTTAGGTCACGAGCAGTTGTCCAAGCATTTCACTACATATCGTACTGTGTATGACTGTGTACGTGACAAATAAAATTTGAATTTGAATTTGAATTTGAATTCAGATGATAGGAAATTGTCTTTTGTTACTCAGTAATCCAGCAGAAAACTAAAGAGCATCATGACAACTGACACGTACAACAGCCCTGAGAAACTGTGAACTTTAAAATTTACTGATATTTACTGGGAATTGGGCTTACCAGCAGTCAAAATCGCATCAAAATATATGACACTGTTTTACCTGAGAGCTTTTAGGATGATGTAAAAATAGGCAACATTTACTTATATGTGTGCAAAAACAGATCCAAAAATTATGGTGTTTCTGGAGCAACTTTTGATTTATTTATAACTTGATAATCACATGATTTGTGACTGCAAATCACTTAGTGTTGGTCAAAAAACAAACAGCAAGTCACAATGGACATGGTGCAAAAGCTCAAATGTACAACATCATTTAGTTTAGTTTATTTTGAATGTGTGAATATTAGTTTATAACTCTGTATATGACAAACTGAACACACAAGACAAGCACAGTCACCTTTCCATATTCTATACCAACCATTCATCTTTTTAATGCAGCCCACCAGATGACTGCTCTCCTCCTGGATCCACTCTTCCATTCCTTTACATCCCATCCCAAAGTCTCTCAAAGTTGTCAGGGTAAACCTTTGTAGCTGTTGCCAACACTCTCCATTGCTAACACCCAAACCTTTTGAAAGGTAGAAGTAACGCATAGTTTCATAAACATGACCTTCACAAAAAAGACACATTGTAACATTAAATCCTCTATATTACCGTAGCCTTTGGAAGCTTTGAAAGGGATAGGTCCTCGGCCAGAGAAGTCATCTGCTTGGTCCACCAGCGCCTCCTTCACAGCATCATACCCCAACAAAATCACTGTGCGTTGGGGGCCCAGATACATCGTCATCACCGAGCCATATTTATCACTGAGCTGAAGGGTTAAATGGAAAAATGAGTGAGCTTATACAGACATACCAATCCCTGGGATCTTTAACACCAAAGCATAATCCTATGCCACAAGCAATGAAATATTTTGACAATCAGTTGAGGCTGATGTCTGTAAATAAATAAATAATGGTTTACTGGTATACTATAATGCTGTCTTACACAATAAAAATAACAATCAGCTTAGTGGTTTTTCCATAAGAATGCACAAAAACATGCACATACACACTGCAATCAAAACAGTCAGAACATTGTGTTAAACATTATGTGGGGGTTTATGTGTTAAGAAGTAATTCAGTCACCTTTAGCATAGTTTTGAATGGGGCCCTTTTGTCCATTTGCAGCACATTTCCGATGACAGGCAGGGCAGAGGGTCCGGGAGGTAAGGCAAGTTGCCTATGACTCTTGATGCTGAAAAGTTACAGTAACGTCAAGACAGCCCCTATTAAAATCAACGTGCCAGAAAACTCCATGATTTTCCAGGACAGAAACTCTTGCTGTTCCCTGGAGTTGAAATGGCTGAGAGATCAAAAGAGAACTAATTGAAATGCAGCCATTTACGCTGCTTGTCAGGCGCTGGTCAACCTTTTGCCTGGATTTCACGCTGTGCTGCGGAATGCTGTTGAGCAATATGCTCAGCCTTGTAGTCATACTTGAATCTGTCGGTTACATGTTTAATTTCAGATTGGTGTGAGAACAGTAAGTCCTGAAGGAAAACCCCTTTTTTATGCTTATGTTACTAAACACCCACATGAGAGCGAAGGAAATCAGCTCTGCAGAAAATGCCACTGTACTGCAAGGAATAACCTTTGTCTTAGAGACAGTGGCAGCAACATTTGCATTATTCCATAGTAAATACGAAGCACCTTTTTGTTTAGCCTCCAATCTGTCATATCATCTGGGTTTATTTGAAAAGGTTAAACAAACAGAAAAAAGAACAAGTTACATTAATAAATACAGACGTAATCAAATGATCAAATAATGAGTTTCAGTACAAGTATTAAATACTTTGTGGTTTGTGTTTAAAAAATAATTTTGTTTTTAGACTGGTAAAAATACGAGTTAGTATTTTCATTGAATAATTAAGAAATGTGAAAAAATGTAAACAACAAAAATGGGCCCAGTTGACATATGAAAAGTCAGCCCTTTACCGTATAATTGAGCTAACAACAAACACCTCTTTGTTAGACATAGTACTTCCAGTCATATTAAATTGAGTGGAGCATCAGCAAAGAGGCAGCAAGAAAATATAATTTTGTGGTATTAAATATTTATATACATGAGCTGTCTTATTTAAATTACAATTTCCTCTCACAAGGAAATGCACAAGAGCAAGAACATTCACAGGAACACATTCAGCAGACAAAAACAATAGAAAAAGAAACAAGATTCCATTAAAAATTGTGGGCGATCGTGGCTCAAGAGTTGGCAGTTTGTCTTGTAATCGGAAGGTTGCCGGTTCGAGCCCCGGCTCGGACAGTCTCAGTCGTTGTGTTCTTGGGCAAGACACTTCACCCGTTGCCTACTGGTGGTGGTCAGAGGGCCCGGTGGCGCCAGTGTCCGGCAGCCTGGCCTCTGTCAGTGCGCCCCAGGGCGGCTGTGGCTGCAATGTAGCTTGCCATCACCAGTGTGTGAATGGGTGGATGACTGAACGTGTAAAGTGCTTTGGGGTTCTTAGGGACTATGTGAAGCGCTATACAAATACAGGCCATTTACAAAAACACATAATAAAGGAATCTAGACTGACTGCGGTTTGTAGTTTGTACCTGAAGCCAGTTCTATCAGGTTTAGTTTGTACATCAAAGGTTAAGTATTACAGTTGTAGTAAATAAATGGAAGAACAGGGTCAAGTAGTTTAAATCCTTCTTTCTTCTTTATACAAGTGATGTCATTGATATCTGTCAATATTTTTTTCCTGTTTTTTTTAATTTTTGAATCAGTTACTGAATGTTCAATCAAGGTCTGCTATGAAGCTATGGTTATCAGTATTTTTAAGCCAAGAGTGAGCAAGAATAATATGGGTTCAGGTTAACAATATTTCTACTGGGTTTAATAGTATGTTCAAACATACAACCATACAAACAAGTAGCATTACTCCAAGAATTAACCTTTGGAACAAATATCTTCTATGGAAGTGGTAGAGGACGTTGTGTTTATACATAAGCAGTGTCACTGCAGTGTTGCACAATTATGGATTTATTTAGATAACATAGAAGTTACATATTTAATTCTTTGATGACCGTAACAGAAAAGTTAAAAGTTATTCAGCTATGCCAAAGTTGTTTCTTCCTTAGAACTGTCTTGTTTTGTAGGCTAGAACTGGTGGATTCTCTTCCAGCCAAGATCCGGCTTTGCAGACAGCAAGCTGTCATAATGTCCTGAGAGGACAAATTGGTAACACTGCTTTGACACTCAAAATAGAGCCAAAATTCAAAATACTCACTTTATCTTTTTCCTCAAGTTTTGTGGTGTTGTGTTTTGAATTTTTATTTTTGTTCGGCCTTTGTGATTTTGGTTCCTCTCCCTGTCTGTCTCCCATTGTCAGGTTTCTGCCATGTTATGTTAAATGAGAGTTTTGTAATTGTTAAGTGTGTCTTTTGTTGTTCCCTATCTTACTTTGTCTGATGGTCCAAAATTATTATTTTTTTAAAGTCACGTGGTTAGCCAGGGGACTGAAAGAGTCTAATTTGAGCAGTTTGCAGTTCATCTAGTTGAAGGGTTATATTTATCTAATATCTAATGTTAAGTATCAACTGGATCATGAAATGCACCTTTAAATGGAAGAATAGATGACAGGTATTGTAGAAGCTTTGTGAATTAAGCTTCTACAATATATTTTCTATATGAGATTGCTGCAGAAAGTGCAGCCTTGCCTAATGTCCACCTTATATTAACCTCCTAAGACCCAAACTCTTTCATGGCATGCATTTTTAATTTCTCTTTCCTATTTGGGCAGATTGGGACCTGATGAATGTAAAAACAAAGAATTTCCAGATTTTATTTTATTTATTTATTTATTTTTTACATGATTTTTGTTTCTGAGAAAAATGAGATCCACATATGAGGACCCCAAAGCACTTTACACAACCAGTCATCCACCCATTCACACACACATTCGCACACTGGTGATGGCAAGCTACATTGTAGCCACAGCCACCCTGGGGCGCACTGACAGTATTCAGAATACGTTACTCTCATTGAGTAACGTAACGGAATATGTTACAAAATACATTTTGGGGCATGTATTCTGTAATCTGTAGTGGAATATATTTTAAAAGTAACCTTCCCAACACTACAAGTTGGTAATATTTTTTGTGTATTCCTACCCTGTATTTTGGGGTGTTTAATCAGCACAGTGAGAGCTCAGGGTGTAGCTGGTGGTCTCTGTTCCAGCAACAAACAGATTCAATACAGTAGAAACCAAGTTGTCGTAGTTGAACTCACTTGAGGGATTGTCCTTTTCCTAAGGAGACAAATTAGGAATATTTTTGTCTCAAAAGAAATTACAAAAAAAAAAACTAAATGCCTTTTCAGCAGCAGGCAACAGACCCACTTGAAATATAGTTTGAATAAATAATACATATTTGAATGCATCATCTCTACTGAAAAAGTCCTAAGTGTCCTTAACAAAGCAACTGATCCTTCAGTTCTTTCCAACCTGATTAATTCTGATGAGGAAGCAGTCAGTGTAGCCTCTGTGGGAGCTGGGGTCCAGGGTCTCTTTGTGCTCTTGGATTTCCCTCTTGATAAAATCTCTGGCCTCCTTTACATGTCCAAAAATAGTTTGGTGGTAGCCAGGAAGATGGTCCATGATCCAGGTAAAGATGTTGTACATCTTCCGGGGAAAAACAAAACAGCTTTATTTGTTTAAAGACGTGTGGAAACATGCAATAAATTTGATTGTGTATCAATTTTTTGGACAACACACTTCAGGTTTGTTGGTTTGGAGGTAATAATGCAGAACTATTCAATCAGTATGTTTGTCTTTTTTTTTATTATGCCCACTGACCTGACCAAGAGGACTACTGTTAAACCTTGTGACCTTAGGCATGATGGTCAGAAGGTGCAGGAACTGCTTGTCTTCAAAACTGAAGCGTTCCCCAAAAACCAGGCAGCAGATCACATTAGAAATGGTGCTGCTTAACACAAATTGGGGGTCAAATGGTTTACCTGGAGAAAAAAGGAAAACGACAGTTGGAAATAGTTAGCAAAGTTACGAATTACAAATACAACTATGTGAAATCTTTATTTAAATAAATCATCTCATTTATCTTATAGTTTCTCTTTGAAGAAAGATTTGACAATGAGAAACAGTCTCAACCATCAACACAAGACAGCATTATGATTAACAAAAGAAAAATATCCACCTTAATCAATTGAAGTCAACTAAAGCTAATTATCATATGATGATAACATGAAGTTCAATAATGAAGTCATCTGTCTGGATTTCTGGGCTTTTCGACTGCAACTCTTTTCTTTTTCTCACTTCCGCTTTCCTGTTTTTAAATCGAATTCTTTCATCATCACAATGATTCAATAATTTGATTTGTTTTTCTATAAATTTCTAATAAAAAAGTCTCTATTCAACGTGCTTTAAATCACAGTGTGTTTCTGTCATTTTACCTTTCGAATTCCCCCTCAGCCATGTCCACTTTATCATTGTTGCTCATCCAAGACTCCAGCTGTGTTATTATTCCACCAGCATCGAGGCCCATAGGTATTGTGCTATTTTCTGCCATTGCTGAATTTCCACCCTTCTATATTAGAATCTACTTGCCAAACATGTTGTTGTACTTCACTGTCTGCTATGGAGTAAATACTTAATATTTGTTTTGGATTGTTTGTTTCTAGAATGTACTCCAGTAGTAATAGGGTGAACGTCTAACACAAGGAGCCACACACACACCTACAGCCCAGTTAGGATCAACAAATACACTGACACACATTTATTTGTACTGTGAGAGGACTCTGAGGCTGCAAACTCTTCACATAAAGTATATAACTGTAAATCAGCATGGGTAATTTAATCTTTTCCAAGCGCATCAGTCATGTCACAGCAAGCTGACGTTATAAATGATGCTTTAGTGTTTTAGCAGGATATGCAATACTTTATGTTTTCTATGCAAAGATTAAAGAGTTCAGACAAAACAGGATTTGTACATGAATTACAAAATCTGATAGTTGTAGACTTCGCCATATGTTACTAAATTATTTGATGTATTTTATCAAAATGTTTATGCGTGTTGTTGCATTTTGTTACATATTTAGTTTTGTTTCCCTAACCTCTCTTACTACTACAGCCTATTTCTTGTGCAGGCACAAATGAAGAGTTTTGTAGTGTTTCCAAGAAATGTTCTTGTTATTAAGTTTCCTTTTTTTCAAAGTGACAGTAACTTCTCAGGTAAATATTGAATTGAACATTTTTTGGTCATATTCAAGCTACTGTACTCGAAAAAGAGTGAAAGACTCGAGCAGTGATTGAGGGAAAAAGAAAAACAGCAGTCCTTTTTCAAATCCACCCTCAACATGTTGAAAACGCACCTTTAAATGTACGTATGTGAACCCTCAAGTGTTGGCTGACTTCTTGGATCCATTCTTCCATCCCCTTGCGTCCCATCCCAAAGTCTCTCAGGGTTGTGAGTGTGAAGCGTCGCAGCTGGCGCCAGCGCTTCCCATTACTGATTGCTAAACCTGAGAAGATGAAATGTCAAGCTTAGGAAAACTTTTACACAAACTGTTATTTGAAATTTCTTTATTTTCATGTAAAGTTGATTTGGAGTCATGCCAAAGAAATCACTGGTCTTGAAAACTGATATATGGTGTCTTGTTACCATAACCATTGGTAGCTTTGAACAGAAATGGTACGGGCATTCTGCCTGTGAAGTCATCTGCCTGATCCACCAAGGCTTCTTTCACAGCATCATACCCCACCAGAACCACTGTCCGCTGCCAGACCATGTACAGTGTCATCACAGGACCATAGGTTTCACTGAACTAAGACAAAGCTAAGAAGAAAAAAACCTTTTTTGTATTCATGCAACGTCAGCACGCAGCTAAAATAAAAATCCAGACAGTAATGGAGTGTGCTCTTGAGACTGAAGAAGTCACTTGGATGAGTGACGAAACGTTTCTCCCACAAAACGCTACGTCCAGATGAACAGAATCCACTTTTGGGGAGTGTGCCCTTGTTTATTCTTAAGTTACTGAACAATTTAACAATATGAAAAATCCTGGAGGTCCTGGAGGCAGGCGATACTTCCTTCTTTTTACACTAAACAGCCACAGCAGAGCTAAGATTAGCCCTGCCAAGATCACTGTGGCAGAAAACTCCATAATGTTGTATTTTGTATTTTTGTCCTTCCTTATATACCTACTTTCTCTCTGTGATTGGCTTCTGTAGCTAGTTTATATTTAACAGGGGTTTGGCTGGTTGGACACACATGACCAATGTGATGTTTTAATCTTGTGCACCTTAGCACACTTTTACCTTGTTAATGATGCTCATTGACAAAAAGATGTTGCAACATTTGATTTGAATAATAAAGTCAAAACATGTAAACCATCCTCATTTGACAGTCTACACTGCCCTCTACTGGAATCAAGATTTGGCCCACACACTGCTCTGGCACCTGTTTGAACATTTACACGCTGTCTGCAACAGCATACGTAACTATTATAAAATAGGTTCAGTTTCTAATACAAATCTGCTCTCTTACCAAACCAATCAACTCTGTGAAATGAATCCAAGCAATCCAATACTGTGCTTCACTCGTAGAAACATAAAATATGTTTACAGTGAATGCTGTTAAAGTAGTAAATACTTATGATCTAAATTTGAAAGGAACATTTCACAAAAATCTTTGTCAGACTTTATTTGGATTGTTTATTTTCTTTTTCATATGAAACTGGGTTTACCTGCTCAGCACTAAGGAGAAACATAGTGATTACAATTTAATGTTCAAGACTAGGTGTTTACATAAAAACATATGCTTTGTTGACAGGCCTAAAGTAATTTGTACTAGCTATTAGTTAACTTATAAGTGCAACACATACTGTTTATATTGCTTTTGCATTTGGTTTGGTTCCATTTTGAACCGAGTCAAGGAATCCCTCATAATGTGTCTATACCAAATTTTGAACTATGTATCAATTTAGAAAGCAGCAACAAGTTACCTGAAATTAGTAAATGCACTATTCATATTTTTTTTTATTAATTTCAACACCATAAACAGAGATAATATATTTTTTAGATTTTACATCATTTATTTTGAAAAAAATTAAACCCACTAGTCATGTCATACTGCAAACAATGAGCATGACATTTGTAATTATTGATAGAAAACAGTTGTATATTAACATAAAGCCCTAAAATAAAGACATGGTGCTTCAGCATCATGATGACAATGCAAAAACAAGCAGATATGAAGGTTGACTTCAAAGAATAAAGCAATGTGCTTCTGGAAGAAGACAGATATCCTTCAATTCTATACTAGAGGATGACTAGTTTTTCTTAAGTTAATGGGGATTCTATTGGAGCACTCCACAAGTAGTAATAACAGGCTGCTCTGATGGTATGCTTTGACCATTTTCAATTCAATTCAATTCAATTTTCAATTCAATTTTATTTATACAGCCCCAAATCACAACAACAATCACCTCAAGACGCTTTATATTTTAAGGCAGACCCAGCAATAATATATACATAGAAAAACCCAAAAATTATATTGTGTTTTCAAATGATTAACTTTAGGTCTACCATGTCAGTACTTGTAAATGCTGTCAGTATTTACAGTATTGTCTTTAGCTTTGTCTGACATGACATAATGTTGCCTATGTGTTTACTTGGACATCCACTGGCTGTCTGGCACATAGGTCACTCAGTGTAACCTTTTTAAAGCTCCTCAATCATTAACATTTATTGATATTGTGACTGTTGGTGTTGTAATAGTGTGGTTACAATGAATATATTGATCCACTCTGGTGCAACAATTAACTGCTATTTGTTACAGTTAAAATTTTGTTTTAAAGATCTTTTTTGATTTCTTAGAAAAGCAAGGGTATGCATGAAGCTGTAATGCTTTTGCAGGTTATGTAGTATCTTTATTTTGAATCCACTGCATCCAGATATACATAAGGAATAAAGAGTACAGGCAAAGCAGGTTTCATACATGAGCTATGCAATACAGCAAAATTCCAACTGTCATCTATTAGATAACCTTTGTATTCTGTTACTTGTTTGTTTATACTCATTGCTAGTTAGTTTATGTTTGACAGAGAGTTGGCAGGAGCACCGCATTAGAGCACAGGTGAGCCATGTGATCTTCCTGTTCACCTTAGTACACCTATTTCTCATTTCATTGCCAAACAGCTATTACAACATTTGACCTGATTTCTATAATCAAAACATGTAAAACAGCTCCGTCCTCTTCACCAAGATTGCACGTTAATGATTCACAGGAATGACTCAGGGCGTGGATATTCTTTATCATCAACTCTGAAAGACTTGTTGAAATTATTATATAAAACCTATGAGTAACTTTATCGTGTTTCTGTGTTTGTGTTTTGACAAAAAAAAAAAAATGAAAGAAACAAAAAAAACAAACAACAACAACAACAATTTGTCAGTAAATTCACTATTTAGTTTAAAACACTACAGAAACTCTTAGAACTTAGATTCAGCACATTATTTGAAATCATGCCTTCCCAGCTAAAACCTCACATCTCACTTATATTATTATTATTTCATGTCTTTTTTCTATATCACAGACATAACAGCAAAAATTTATTGCACATTCATTTAACTCTACTTTTAATTGTGCATTTAATGTTACTGCACCACATTAACGCAATGCAGCATGTTGTAGAGATCCATGTCAGTGATAGTGCTGCAAATGATGACAGACTGAGTGGCTCTCATTTTAACGTGCTGTAGCTATGATTTGATGACTTCGAGGTAAATTGGCAAAGCTGCTGTACTCTGGATCGAGGTCTACACTGTCAGGGCCTCCTTCACAGGAAAAGGTGAAATCCTGCAGCAGTGAGACTACGAAGATAAAAAGCTCCATACGAGCAAGAGACTCGCCAACACACGCTCTCTTCCCTGTAAAGACACACAATCACAAATCACTCTATGGTAACCAAAATTGCTTGTTCTTATTAATTTAGGCTTTCTACCTTACAATAATAAGTGCCTTGAGGCCAGGTTAGCTGATTTATATAGAGCTACAGCTGAAAATTGTATAATTTATCAACTGTGTCAGGACTTTATGTACCTGCAGAGAATGGCATGAATGCAGGATTTTTCTTGAAGTTGCCGTTATGGTCCAGGAAGTGCTGGGGATTGAAGAACCTGGGAGTGGCCCATTGCTTTTCCTCTTTCAGCACAGAGTGCAAGAAAGGAATAATTACAGTGTCCTGTTCAGAACAAATATGTTGTTAGTCTATTGATGCTTTTAATACTTTTGACATTAACCCCTGACATGATGCACAATGGACTTAATACTGACTGTAATACGTATAATGTCTTGGAATTAAGAATACCTTTGGGATTGTATAACCCCTGAAGGATATGTCATTCAGTGCATAGTGAGGTACGCTGAAGGGCACAATGTCAAGAAAACGTTGGACCTCATGGATGACAGCATCTGAAAATGGGAGGGACTTCCTGTCGTGCATCCTGGGACAACGATCTTTTCCAATTACAGTGTCAATCTCTTGCTGCATTTTCTCTGGACAAAGCAAAACAAAAACTATAACCGCTCTGATCTGTTTGTAATGACTGCTAAGTTTTAGATTCACAAACAGACTTATCCCTAACTATAATATATTTAGGGCTAAAAGCAAGTTGGTAATACTTTTTTCTGTACACCTACCCTGTATTTTGGGGTATTTAATCAGCACACTGAGAGCATATCTCAGGGTGGAGCTGGTGGTCTCTGTTCCAGCAACAAACAGATTCAGTACAGTAGAAACCAAGTTGTCATAATTGAACTCACTTGAGGGACTGTCCTTTTCCTAAGGAGACAAATTAGGAATATTGTTGTCTCAACAGAAACCAAATTTAAAATACTCAAATGCCTTTTTAGCAGCACATAACAGACCAGCTCGAAATATAGTTTAAATAATTCCAACCTGTTTAATGCAAATACGGAAAAAAGAACGACACAATGCAAAGTGCCCTAAACAAAGCAACTGATCCTTCAGTTCTTTCCAACCTGATTAATTCTGATGAGGAAGCAGTCAATGTAGTCTCTGGGGGAGCTGGGGTCCAGTGTCTGTTTGTGCTCTTGGATTTTCCTCTCGATAAAATCTCTGGCCTCCTCTGCATGCCCAAAAATAGTTTGGTGGTAGCCAGGAAGATGCTCCATGAGCCGGGGAAAGATGTTGTACATCTTCAGGAGGGAAAAACACAGCAGCTTTATTTGTCTAAAGACGTATGAAAATATGCAATCAGTATTACTGAGTATTAATTCTTTAGACAACACACTTCGTGTCAGGGACCTGGATCTGAGCGACCCAGGGTCCATGAGCAGCTATGGACTGATATAATATATTATGTATGTTGGCTGCACTGTGCTGCTGTTCTTGTGTTCTCCATGCTTGTATGTATAGGCAAGTGGATGAGTCTGTGAGTGAGCACTGGGTTTCAGGCAGGCCTGGTGGGTGTGTCCCGTCTGGAGACTGGCCACACCTAAAGCAGATGATCACACACACCTGCAGCTAATGAAGCCTAGTCGGGGAGCTACTTAAGAGTGTGGATGAGCGCGTCTTGGTCGTCTTGGTGTGGGATCGTTGTGTGAGACTCCATGTTAGTGGGCTTCGTGAGCCAAGTTAAGTGAGTGCATGCCTGAGTGTCCTGATGGTTGCTTCTTTGTTATTTTCTCCAGGAAGGAGCATGGAAGACAAGAGCAGCGAGCACTGGGTGCGCGGACACACAGGAGCAGAAGAGCACGGACTTGTGGGTGGAAGACACGACATGGGAGTCAAGGGAACACACTGGGATTTATTATTCTGTGTATTATTTACACCACTGTAAATAAAGGCACTGTTTATCATAAAGAGTCTAGCATTTGGGTCCTCCTTCCTCCCATCCCCACGGTTGGCCAGTGCTAACTGTGACACTTCAGCGTTGTTGGTTTGGAGGTAAAAAATGCAGAACTATCTGATCAGTATGTTTGTTGTATTTTTTTTATATGTTAATTTTTTTGTAATCATGTCCACTGACCTGACCAAGAGGAGTACTGTTGAACCTTATGATCTTAGTTATGATGGTCAGAAGGTGCAGGAACTGCTTGTCTTCAAAACTGAAGCGTTCCCCAAAAACCAGGCAGCAGATCACATTAGAAACAGTGCTGCTTAACAAAAATTGGGGGTCAAATGGTTTACCTGGAGAAAAAAGGAAAAAGACAGTTGGAAATAGTTTGCAAAGTTACGAATTAAAAATGCAAATGTTAGGTTTTTATTTAAATAAATCATCTAATTTAGTTTAGTTTCTTTTGAAGAAAGATTTGACAGTAAGAAACTTTCTGTCAGTTGGCTGGGTCTGTGACCCAGCATTTTCAAGTTTATGGTCTTTTTGTGAATTTTTTGTTTGGAATGATGCATCCATCCATTCGCTTCCGCTTATCCTTTTCAGTGTCGCAGGAGCCTATCCCAGCTGTCATAGGGCGAGAGGCAGGGTACGCCCTGGACTGGTCACCAGTCTGTCGCAGGGCTAACACACAGAGACAGGCAACCATTCGCGCTCACATTCACTCCAGCATTCACACCTATGGGCAATTTGGATTAATCAATTAACCTATCCCCACAAACTGCATGTCTTTGGATGGTGGGAGGAAGCTAGAGTACCCGGAGGTAACCCACACAAACACATGCAAGAACATGCAAACTGCACACAGAAAGATCCCAGCCTGATGATGGAATTGACCTTCCTGCTGTGTGGCAACAGCTGACCACCGTGCAACTGTGCTGCACCATGGATGGGTGGTTGGCACTAAATAAAAGAAAAATAGAAAACTTCATGGATGTAGTTTTCTATTATTTAGTATTAACTTATTCTTAGCATTGGCAGTATGCTTAGTTACATTTGGTTCCATGTTGTCTGGTCCAGGTGTCTCGTCTCCCCTTCCTGTCCCATGTCTGTCCTTTCTGTCATGTCTCGTTCCCTCTTTCTCAAGTGCCCCTTGTTTAAGTCTCCCTCTCTCTCTATTGCTCCCTCACTCTTGTTCTCCCTCGGTCCCTCTGTCTGTCTCTCATGTTTGCTTTCTCTTGAACCTTGTGTCAAGCTTGTGCTTCCCAGTTTACATCTCTCCACGTTTCCTGCTTTATTTTGACAGTCTTGTGTTCCATGTTCAGTATTAGTTTTGCTTGCCCTTTGGTGTCATGTTGATTTGTGTCAGCTGTGTTCCCCATATGTTTCCACTTCCCACATTACCCTTCTGTGTATTTAACTCCTCTGTCTCCCTTTGTTCACTGTCAGGTCGTCTGTTTTCCTCTCCTTATGATCCATGGATTTAATGTTGTCTTTAGTCTTAGTTTTTGCACGCTCCTTTTCATGTTAATGTTTTTCTTGTCTAGTCTTAGTGTTTCCCAGTTTAGGTTATAGTTTAGTTTTTGCCTTTGCCTTTTGCTTTTGTGTTTTCATCAGCCAAAATAAACAACTCGCTTTTTGTTGTACTCCAGTCTTGTTTCTTGTTATTCTGCTTCTTTGTCTGCTCCACAAATATACTGGCCATTCGGCTGTTTACACTTTCACAACAACCGACAAAAGAGAGCATTATGATAAACAAAAAAAGTTCTTCACATTAATCAACTGAAGTCCACTAAGGTTAATTATCATATGATGATATCATGAAGTTCAATAATGAAATCATCTGTCTGGATTTTTGGGCTTTTGGATTGCAATTCTTTTCTTTTTCTCACTTCTGCTTTCCTCTTTTTAAATCGAATTCTTTCATCATCACGCTGATTCTCTAATTTGATTTGATTTTCATAACAAAAAAATCTCTGCTCTGTGTAAATCTCAGTGTTTTTCTGTCATTCTACCTTTCAAAATCTCCCTCAGCCATGTCCACTTTATCATTGTTGCTCATCCAAGTCTCCAGCTGTGTTATTATTACCACCAGCATGTGCTATCTCCTGCCATTGCTGAATTTCCACCCTTCTATGTTGCTTCATTGGAATCTACTTGCCAAATACTTTGTTGTACTTCACTGTCTGCTATGGAGTAAATACTTAAGTATTTTTTTGGATTGTTTGTTTCTAGCATGTACCCCAGTAGTCACGAGGTTAACACAAAGCTAACACAAAGAGGCAGACAAACACACACCTACAGCCAGGTTAGGATGAACAAATACACTGAAACCCATTTGTTTGTACTGTGAGAGGACTCTGAGGCTGCAAACTCTTCACATAAAGGCCCAGACTAACCAGAGAGCAGCATTACTCCATTATAGTGTAATTACACTTTAAGTATTAACAGCAGCATAGTTCCTAGGCATGGCACAAAATTATCTGTGTTCACGCCTACTTACTCTCTGTTATATAGGCCACTCTGTATAAACTGATTTTGCTCCAAACTTGTGGTTAGATCATTAACTTTTATTGATAATATTCTCCTGAGACCTAGCCTATTCAGTTAAGTCCTCTGCAGCTGACACACAAATCACAAAAAAAGTTTGACTGAAAGATCCATTTTTCCTCAGTTTTCAGGTGGATATGACAATTGAAAGTAAATCATTTTATTAAAACATATAACTGTAAATTGGCATGGATAAGTTTATCCTTTCCAAGTGCATCACTCATGTCACAGCAAGCAGACGCTATAAACGATACTTTAGTGTTTTAGCATGTTATGCAATATTCCATGTCTTCTGTTCAAACGTTAAAGAGTTCAGACAAAGCAGGATTTGCATGTTAATTGCAAAATCTGATAGACTTCAAATGTTACTGAATTATTTGACATATTTTATCAACACTTTTATGTGTATTTGGTGCATTTTGTTACATATTTATTTTTGCTTCTTACTACAGCCTATTTCTTGTGCAGGCACAAATTAAGAGTTTTAGAAATGTTCTTGTTATTATGTTTTATTTCTTAAACTGCCAGTCAATTCTGAGGTAAATATTGAATTGAAATCTTTTTTTGTCATAGTCAAGCTACTGTACTGGAAAAAGAGAGAGAGAAGCAATGATTGAGCAATGAATGATTTTTCAAATCCACCCTGTATGTAATATGTGCCCATACAATAGCTAAAAACGCACCTTTAAATGTACGTATGTGAACCCTCAAGTGTTCGCTGACTTCTTGGATCCATTCTTCCATCCCCTTGCGTCCCATCCCAAAGTCTCTCAGGGTTGTGAGTGTGAAGCGTCGCAGCTGGCGCCAGCGCTCCCCATTACTGATTATTAAACCTGAGAAGATGAAATGTCAAGATTAGGAAAAACTTTTACACAAACTATTATTTGAAATTTCTTTATTTTCATGTAAAGTTGACTTAGAGTCATGCCAAAGAAATCACTCGTCTTGAAAAATGATATATGGTGTCTTGTTACCATAGCCCTTGGTAGCTTTGAACATAAATGGTACGGGCATTCTGCCTGTGAAGTCATCTGCCTGATCCACCAAGGCTTCTTTCACAGCATCATACCCCACCAGAACCACTGTCCGCTGCCAGCCCATGTACAGTGTCATCACAGGACCATAGGTTTCACTGAACTAAGACAAAGTAAAAAGCCTTGTTTATATTTATGCAACGTCAGCATGCAGCTAAAATAAAAATTCAGAACAGTAATGGAGGGTGCTCTTGTTTATTCTTACTGAACAATTTAACAATATGAAAAATGCTAAAAATTAATAAATAAATAAATAAAAATTCCAAACTCACCTTAAGTATGCTTTTAAAAGGTACATTTTTGTCTATTTGTGGCAGGTTTCCTAGAAGAGGAAGTGGAGCAGGTCCTGGAGGCAGGCGATACTTCCTTCTTTTTACACTAAACAGCCACAGCAGAGCTAAGATTAGCCCTGCCAAGATCACTGTGGCAGAAAACTCCATAATGTTGTATCATTTTTTTATTTTTGTCCTTCCTTATATACCTACTTTCTCTCTGTGATTGGCTCCTGTAGCTAGTTTATATTTAACAGAGGTTTGGCTGGTTGGACACACATGACCAATATGATGCTGTAATCTTGTGCACCTTAGCACACTTTTACCTCATTAATGATTCTCATTGACAAAATCCTTTGCAATACTTGATTTGAATAATAAAGATAAAAACTTTGCTAGATTTAAATAGAAAATTGGTGTAAAATATCCATAACAATAATTGGCAATAATGTAAATTTGCTGCACTACAAACTTGATAATGATGCCAACTAACACAAAATATAACCAGACCTTGTTGATAAGAACAACTGATAATAAAATCTCACATGAACGACAGTTATTTGACAGTCTACACTGCCCCCTACTGGAATCAAGATTTGACCCACAAACTGCTCTGACACCTGTTTGAACAGTTATATGCTGTCTGTAACAGCATAGGCACATATAAACTAATAGTGAATGCTGTTTAAGTAGCAAATACTCATGATCTAAAAGCAGCATTTCACAAAATTATTCAATATCAAGTCTTTTTCAGACTTTATTTGGATTGTTTATTTTCTTTTTCATATGAAACTGGGGTTACCTGCTCAGCACTAAGGAGAAACATAGTTTTGTTAAGTTTAAACAGCAATTACAATTTGATGTTCAAAAAACCTTTATGCTTTGTTGACACGTCTAAAGTAATTTGTACTAGCTGTTAGTTAACTTATAACTGGAACACATACTGTTTATATTTCATGCCTGTGCTTATTGGTTTGGTTCAATTTTGACCCGAGTCAAAAATTCCCTAATAATGTGTCTATAGTAAATGTTGAACTATGTATCCATTTAGAAACCAGTAACAAGTTACCTGAATTTAGTAAATGGATAATTAATTAATAATCCATTAAGTTCAGAGAGCAGAGAGAATGTATTTATATAAATTATGACACAATCTGATGTTCTATTTTATATGAAAGGATAACGCTGATTAATGATTTAAATATGTTTTTTTAAAGTGGAAATGATTATAACATTCTTAAACATTCATATAAAGTTATATAATCATTATGACTGTTAAAGACAGGTATAACTGAATTATCATTAAATAAAATCCTTGCAACTGCAATTTATAATTATTAACAGTGAATAATATTTAGAAAGAACTTGATTTTTGCAAACTAAACCATTCAATGTCATGGACACTGTGTTCTGTGCCCACATTTACAGTATTGTATTCTTTGCAGTCAGCAGAAAACGTCTGGTTGGTTTCTTTATGATTATGTTCTCAGTTTGTCTTATAGTTTTGTTACCCTTTGGAATCTACTTTCTGCTTGTGGTTCATATTTAATTCTTTGTTTTTCAGTGTTTTGTGCCTCTCCTGTGTTCTCTTGAATTATGTCAAGACTTTTTCTCTGTCTCTCATTTTTCCTTATCATGTTACTTCCTGTTTTATTTTGGTAGTCTTTTGTTCTTTGTGTCTTGTGGCTGTTTTACCTCCTTTTGTCATTATCAGTGACTAGTTCCACATGTTCCCATCTTTTCCCTATTCCCCAGGCCCCTGTGTATATATAGCTCTGTCTTTGTTTTACTCCTTATAACTTCCTGAGAATAAACACCTTCAAGTTTGAAACTATTGCTTTCAGAAGGAATCCCTCCAAGGGATGCATTACAGCCAAGTGGAAGAGTTTAAATATCTTGCTCTTGTTCACAAGTAATATGTAATAGGCTTCTTGGTTTTCTGAAGGTTGATGTACTAGCACTGGCAAGGAATTTAATTTCATGGAGTGAACCTGTGTATACAACAGCCTGTCCTGCAGCTATTCTCCAGTATGGGACGCAGACCCATCGTCTTCATCGGGTGGAAGTAAGCATCGCAAGTGTTTGGAAGCAGGGAGGGGGGTGAGTGTGTGTCTGTTTCAGTGCACATGCATATGTATGCATGTGTGTGTGTGTCCCATGTTCAACTGAGAGAGACCGTCCTTTCACCTGGTTAAGCAAAAAGTCAACAGTCCTCCAGCCGATGCAGGTGGCCTTGAGGCTTGAAGGATAGGGTCAGAGAGTCAAAACACAGTCTTGTAATCTGGGAGAAATTGTTGTGCCAGCCAGTCATTCGGTCTTGGAGCCATTTGCCCTTGGAGCCTTCTGGCTGGCCCCGGGCAGCCACATGAAGATAATGGTTGTTTGGGTTAGGGTCAGAATCTCATCTCTGATTTTTGCAGATGATGTGGTTCTGTTGGCTTCATCGGGTGAGGGCCTCCAGCTCGCACTGGAACGGTTCGCAGCCGAGTGTGAAGCAGCGGGAATGAGGATCAGCACCTCCAAATCTGAGGCCATGGTTCTCAGCCGGAAAAGGGTGGAGTGCCCACTCCGGGTCGGGGATGAGTTCCTGCCCCAAGTGGAGGAGTTCAAGTATCTCGGGGTATTGTTCGCGAGTGATGGGAGAAGGGAGCCGGAGATCGACAGACGGATTGGGGCTGCAGCTGCAGTAATGCAGACGCTGCACCGGTCCGTCGTGGTGAAGAGGGAGCTGAGTGTAAAAGCGAAGCTCTCAATTTACCGGTCGATCTACGTCCCTACCCTCACCTATGGCCACGAGCTGTGGGTAGTGACCGAAAGAACGAGATCGCGGATACAAGCGGCGGAAATGAGCTTCCTCCGAAGGGTGGCTGGCCTCTCCCTTAGAGATAGGGTGAGAAGTTCGGCCATCCGGGAGGGGCTCAGAGTAGAGCAGCTGCTGCTCCACATCGAAAGGAGCCAGCTGAGGTGGTTCGGGCATCTGACAAGGATGCCCCCTGGGCGCCTCCTGGGTGAGGTGTTCCAGGCATGTCCCACCGGGAGGAGGCCCCGGGGCAGACCCAGGACACGCTGGAGAGATTATATCTCTCGGCTGGCCTGGGAACGCCTTGGTGTTCCCCCGGATAAGCTGGAGGAGGTGGCTGGGGAGAGGGAGGTCTGGGCCTCTTTGCTTAGGCTGCTGCCCCCGCGACCCGGCTCCGGATAAAGCGGATGAAGATGGATGGATGGATGGATGGGTTAGGTTTAGTGCAAACAAACTGCATCCAATTTCGCAGCTGATCTAATGTCCATCACTGGTCCCCAGACCTATTGATTCCCTGTTGCAGAGTCTTGAGCTTCTCCAAGATCTTATCCATATTGCGTTCAATAAGCACAGTCCGAGTACTCATGGCCTTGCCCATCGCATCGCCCAGAATTAGACGAGACTAGAGAAAGACGCAGAGCCAAGCAGGAAAGATTTTTTGTTTTTATGTTTCTTTTTGTGGCGGTATAAACAATGAAAGGTGGTGGATTGGCCAATTGGTCATGATTGACCCTCCCTCTCTTGTTGCTACTTCAATCATGAAACCGATGATCGGCTTTTCTCTATTGTTTGTTTATCGCCCACTCCGCGCCAGAAAGAGGAAACCAGTAGTGATGTGTCGGTCGCGAACGAAACGGCTCTTAGAGCTGGCTCTTTGACGTGAACGACACGTTTTTTTTTTTCTTTCTCTCACCGACTTTCTCGCACTTTTTTTCACTTCACTCCGCACGTGAGCCTTGTGCTTGCGCTGGGCAGAGGGGGGTGGGGTGGTAGTTACACTCGCAGTAGCACAGGAACAGAGTGAAAGAGAGAGAAAGAGAGCCAGGGACAACAAGAGACAACACGATCACATTAGAAAGGTACAGTAATCATCCACAACTATTTTCAGTTGCGGATGATAAAGGATTCAGAAAGTTTATTCATGCAGTGAATCCTATGCAATTCCAAGCAGGAAAACACTCCCAAAAAATCATCCCAGGCCTAAATGACAGAGAGTGTGCATCTTCATTTTGTTTTGCATATTTTAATTTATATTTGATTGTATTGTGGTTTGCAGTGTTTTATGTTGTTTCACTTTACATTTGTTTAAAAGGAAAAAGCTGAAAATTTAAATAGTTAAAAGCTGAAATGTAAATAATTGGTTTTTGAATTTTATAATTTATTTATTAAATTTTATGTGGAGTGAATAAATAAAAGTTTAATATTTAAGGTGGCACCTAGAGACAAAGCAATTACAAACTCCAAAACATGAATATATAATATATATTATATAGATAGATAGATAGATAGATAGATAGATAGATAGATAGATAGATAGATAGATAGATAGATAGATAGATAGATAGATAGATAGATAGATAGATAGATAGATAGATAGATAGATAGATAGATAGATAGATAGATGATAAAGTTATTGAGAAATTTAAAGCAGGCTTAGGCTACAAAAAGATTTCCCAAGACTTGAACATCCCACGGAGCACTGTTCAAGCCATCATTCAGAAATGGAAGGAGTATGGTACAAGGCCGTCCACCTAAACTCACAGGCCGAACAAGGAGAGCGCTGATCAGAAATGCAGCCAAGAGGCCCATGGTGACTCTGGACGAGCTGCAGAGATCTACAGCTCAGGTGGGGGAATCTGTCCATAGGACAACTATTAGTCGTGCACTGCACAAAGTTGGCCTTTATGGAAGAGTGGCAAGAAGAAAGCCATTGTTAACAGAAAACCATAAGAAGTCCCGTTTGCAGTTTGCCACAAGCCATGTGGGGGACACAGCAAACATGTGGAAGAAGGTGCTCTGGTCAGATGAGACCAAAATGGAAATTTTTGGCCAAAATGCAAAACGCTATGTGTGGTGGAAAACTAACACTGCACATCACACTGAACACACCATCCCCACTGTCAGATATGGGGGTGCCAGCATCATGCTCTGGGGGTGCTTCTCTTCAGCAAGGACAGGGAAGCTGGTCAGAGTTGATGGGCAGATGGATGGAGCCAAATACAGGGCAATCTTCGAAGAAAACCTCTTGGAGTCTGCAAAAGACTTGAGACTGGGGCAGAGGTTCACCTTCCAGCAGGACAACGACCCTAAACATAAAGCCAGGGCAACAATGGAGTGGGTTAAAACAAGATATATCCATGTGTTAGAATGGCCCAGTCAAAGTCCAGATCTAAATCCAATCAAGAGTCTGTGGCAAGATTTGAAAACTGCTGTTCACAAACGCTGTCCATCTAATCTGACTGAGCTGGAGCTGTTTTGCAAAGAAGAATGGGCAAGAATTTCAGTCTCTAGATGTGCAAAGCTGGTAGAGACAAACCCTAAAAGACTGGCAGCTGTAATTGCAGCAAAAGGTGGTTCTACAAAGTATTGACTCAGGGGGCTGAATAATTACGCACACCCCACTTTGCAGTTATTTATTTGTAAAAAATGTTTGGAATCATGTATGATTTTCGTTCCACGTCTCACTTTGTATTGGTCTTTCACGTGGAATTCCAATAAAATTGATTCATGTTTGTGGCTGTAATGCGACAAAGTGTGGAAAAGTTCAAGGGGCCGAATACTTTTGCAAGCCACTGTATATAGACGTATCTGACAACCTGGTGCCTGACCAAGAAGATCAAACCTCTGGCTAAGGCTTAGGGGTCCTACTACCATACCCGACTCCACTCAACCTGAACCTGCCTTTGTTACAGTATATATAATGATGCAGGTGAGTTGTTTTGTCAAAAAAATGTGTGCAATTGCAAGAAGCTCCTTGGGAAATTTATTTTTATTCTACACACTGTTAACATATCCAGAGGATTATTTAAGTTAAATTTGCCAATACTTACTAGATGAGAATTTAAATTCACAAGGTAACATATATTTTATTTGTATTTGGTGTAAGATACCGATCAATGTAAATAAATTAAAATAAAAGTTATCATAAGAATATTAAAATGTAATGTAATTGCTTCCACGTATCTCATAAATCTTGCATGAAATTGAAAAATATATTATCTAAGCAGAATACTGATCCACGGCTGTGCAGTGTTATATTTCCAAGGTTGGCATGGTTTGCAATATTAAAGTAAAGTTATATATATTTTTATGGAGCCCTGCTAACGCTTCTGCTTGTTAGCCATGCACTGCAAACAGTTTGGGTGTCTGGACTGTTAGGGATTATTGTTATATGCCACCTGTAAAAGATTTAAGTCCAATAAATTTAAAACAAAAATAAAAAAAACCCTAAAAAAAATCTAAATATAAAAAAGCAGGAGACAGTCATTTTGATAACTGCCAACAGAAATGCAATTATTGTTTAAAAAGCAAGTTTGAGACATACAATAAAAACATAAATAATTAATTAATTATTTAACATTAATAATAATTGTATAATTTTAATAAGAGCTTAAAATAAATGTTAGTCAGTTTCCTTACTCGCAACTGATCTTGGTCATGTTGAATTCGACCATAAAAACTTGTGGTCACAACTAGAGATGGCACGATACCACTTTTTTATGTCCGATACCGATACCGATATCATAAATTTGGATATCTGCCGATACCGATATGAAGCCGATATAGTGTTTTTTAATCAACAAAACTGGTTTTTTTAAATATCTTGCTGCATTTTGTATAAGTTCATACTCAAGTTTAAAATAACAACTACACTAAAGCTATTCTGTTATACCTGTATGGAAAAAAATAATATTTCATAGTTCAGCAATACTGATCAATCTAATAAACTTAAACCTACACCATCCTCCCTATTCTGGTATTTTAAAGAGTACTTAGCGTAAATATTAAGCAACCTAACTAATAGGGTTCCAACTCCCAGCAACAACAAAAATAAAAAAATAAAAAATAGGGAACCACCCCTCACGCTCCACCTCATGATGCTTAATCGACGTAATCAACCTTAATTTGATGCAGTGTGAAAAAAAATGCACAGAAATCAATTCTTTTTCAAGAAATATTAAATAGATTCAACATCTTTCTTCAACAAAATTGCAGACTGCACAGATGGTACCTTCCCAAAGGAAAAAGTACTATAGTTTACTAGGGTATATATATTAGACTTAATAGTCACTATATACAGTAATTGACTTCTATTCATTTTACATCAAATTAAAACTTTGGGTGTCAGATAATTATTTATTAAAAGCTAGACATTTTAAATGAGAATAAGAAAGAAAAGTATGTCTTTGTGCCCCCTTTTCCCTGTTCATGCCCTATCAGCCCCCCTGGCTAAACTTTGCAAGATCCGCCCCTGCACAGTTACCAGCGTCAGCTACGTAGAAAAAGATCCTGGTGTAGAAAGTAATATTAAATACATTCTAACAACAGCTTATCAAGCTTAAACGTGCTGCTGTTGTTCAGCCGCTGGTTTCCTCTTTCTGGTGCAAAGTGGGCCAAAAACAAACAAGAGAGACAGACTCCCGACAGAAAAGCCGATCAGCTGATCGTTAAGCAGTTTCATGATTGAAGTAACAGCAAGAAGAGGCAGTCGCTTGTTAAGCTTAACGCAGGAATGCTTTACAAACATTCAGAGATGGACTTACACACTTGCTTTACTTCTCTCGGGGATAACTTTATGGGAGATGAAATGCCGGGTTGCTAGCGAAGCTCCACATGCTATCCAGACCACCGACAGGTCCTGCATGCCACAGCCGCTCTATCACGTGATGCATACTGCTCCGACGTGCTAACGTTCTGAGGTGAGTTACGGCGTGTTGCAAGTTTTGCGAGGTGCTTTCGTGATATTTAATGGATCGGATTACATTTTTTATTTTTCTCCGATATCTGATCCAGTAATTTAGGTCAGAATCGGACCGATACCGATACGTAATATCGGATCGGTCCATCTCTAGTAATTACTGCAGAGTAATTACTGCATGTATATATTGCACTATTATTTTAAATAAGTAAAACAGAAGTTTTGCCAACTCTAAAGATTTCACAAACTTTTTCTTTGTGCCACTCTGACTACTGAGGCAACAGTATATGTGTGTGACTGTAGTAGCAGCTATCTAGTGTCTAGTGTGAGAATACCACAAGTCGCCCTTTTTAACGCAATTTAGTATCGGTATACAGAACTGTTTTCCTAACAGAGCCACTGTTATAATTAAGTGAAGGTGCTCCCAACTATTTTGAACCTTTGGCTTCTAAAATATGTGGTTCAATTGCGTGCTGCGTGCAGCTAGACCGATATTAAAACAACAACAAAACAACAATTTCAACCATCAACTCAAATATTTGGTTCTAATTGAACAGAAATTTCTATGAACTTGCAAGAACTGTGTAGGACATGAATCAGTGTGTGTCAGATCCTGAATTTGAAATTTCCACTGAAATCACGGGTAAGAGGCAAGTGGAACCAAGCTGACTTCTGCTAAATGGGTCAAACTGGGCAGAAAGTACACAAACACATAACATCCTTATAGAATGATGTAACACTATAGATCAACTTACCTCAGAATATATAAAGCATATAAACAATTACAGCAATATGATGCAACAAACACAGCAGTGCTACTAATCCAAAATACTCAAAGCTTCATAGAACTGAAACAAACATTTATTTTTAGGCCTTCGTCGTGTCGCTGTGACGTAATCGGCCTTAAAATGGCCTTTAAGGCTGCAGGCCCTGAATTGGGATACAGCCTCTGAATCGCTGCATCTTGTAGCTGTGTCGTCTTAAATTGGTCATGTGATTTTGACGCGCCGGCGCGTCCAGCGACCCCAGAGGTTTAACTTAATATTTAAGTGTCTCTTGGTTTTAGACTAGTTGTTTAGTCTAATTTGATGTTTTAAACCAGAAAAGGAAGAAGAGGGCTTAGAATTACAGGTAAGAACTGCTCAGTGGTATGTGATAAACTGTAAATGTAAAGCTTACAGGTCAGTCCTCGTGTTTTTAAATCAGATTTTGAGTCTGTACATGGCACATTATGCTTTTGCATGTTGTGAAATGTGCTGCAAAACAAACTGAGGTAAACTAACTGGTTTACTGTGATGGATTTAAAGTGCGTGTGATTGGTGCGCAGTGGCTGTGGTGCTCACGGTCAGAGTTCAGTCACAAAGAAGGTAACAGAGATGAATTTAAAGTTAAGGTGATGGTGCTTAGATTCATTCACAGACTGAAACCTTCACACCAACTTTATCCTGTCTCTTAGTTTTAGACTAGTTGTTTAGTCTATTTTGATGTTTTTAAACCATATAGTCAAGGAAAACAACTAAAGGGCACTTTGTGGATCAGTGAAGACAGACATACGGTACAGGGACGCAAAACGAACCTCTGTGCTCTGCTCTGTTTACTTTATTTCTGGGTTATGAATATTATGTAAAGGTAAATGTTGGTTATACTCCAAAGCATATACAGTTAACACTGTGTATAAATGTTTTAACACCTAATTTTAGTGCAGTGTATTTCATGTAAGTTTGAACTTGACATTTTGTTTTCTGTTGTGGGTTGTTATAGCCTTCTAGTCCAGTCGCTTCTGAAAGGGCCTGTTGGCTCAGTCAGCTGAACTGAAGCCTGCTCGTGCTTCAATGTGGAGATCTGGTCTGTTAATAGTGTTGGTGAACTGAACCCTGGCGATTAAACTAGCCCTGGGGATAGGAATCAAAGCTGGTGATAACAACTGTGTATAGATGGTCTTTTGTAAGTTTTAGCCGCATTCTTCCCGTTAGCTCGAAGCTAACGGGAGGTCGAGACCTACTACAGCCGGGTGGAACACCGCTTTCCCGGCACATCGTGCCTCGACCTCCCGGTTGGCTTCGAGCCGGCGTCCGAAGAATGAGGCTAAAAGTTTTGCGAGATCCCGAGTTTGTTTTGCGAGATCTCGCAAAAGTCCGTCTTAATTTTTTTTTCTCCCATGTTCCCTGCGGGGCTCCGTAGATTAGTGTACCATAAGAGCAATTTAGTATGTTTTCAGAGGGGGGGTGTTTACCTGCAATGGGTGCTCTTTTTCGCTTCCGTTGCATACGCCTTGCGTGCCGGTCCGAGTCTGACACAGGTTTGTCGTCGTGCCCCATGTGCAGTGTTGGTGCCCAGTCTGGATTTGTTACATCCATTTCATATGCTGGGTTGCCTGCAATAATGCCAAATCAAAAGCTACTCAGTCGACATGACGTGGTTCTGCAGCATCACACATTAGCATGTTTTATCTCGTTATCTATGAAAAAACCCACTAAAAGCCTTTTAGTTTGGTCCCTTTACAGCATCCTGCCATGCGATTCCATTTGTTCCTGACCACCGAGAACACTCACGTTAACTTTTATCGAGTGGAAAAAAAGTTAGCGTGTTTATATTATGCTAACATAGTTGTGTCGCTAGCGGTCACGTAGCACATCATTATATACCAGCTAGCCCAACTTCAGTAACCCTACAAACATCACTGCTGTTTAGTTTTCTGTCTTCATTTATGTTGGAAGTGATAAGAAAGCTGTACGTTTTAATTTGTTTCCAAAACCCCGCAGTCAGGACATGCTATATTGTATTTAGATAGAAGCTAGCGAGCTAACTTGCTGCTAACTTCTAACTCCGTTAAATGTCATAAATTCCATTTTCATGGATGCCTGGATGTTAAACTCAGTTGTTACACCTGGTAGAGCAGAACGCTGATAATTTTATTAAAGATGAAAGACTTAAGACAGTGTTTTAACTCTCAGTAATGCCACAGTGATCATTTGATATATGGACCTGCAGCAGAGTTTAGGCCCAGACACGGCTAGTGACATCAGACTGAACAATCGGATAGTGATATGAATTAATTTAGAACTCACCGGAGAGAAAATGCCGCGAGCAAACCAACAAAAAGCTGGGGATTGCACGGAACTCGATATCCGCTCGTCTGCAATCCATGCCTGGCGTCTTTGTTTGGTGATATGGGATACATGGGATCCCTCACGTTGCCGCCAGGATGGAAAACGATTAAAAGATTAATCCAGTTTCTTGCCTTCACGATCGTGAGCTCTAACGTTGCAACCGACTACACAACACGTACCATAGCTGAAGCTGTATCCTTTGTCTGGCCTACTGTGATGGCGGCGGGGGCCGTGGCCCGCCTCCTGTAACATCACGCTCCAAAGCCCTGTGATGTTTCTGTGTTCTGTGATGTTGTCCCAAAGAAAGACCTTTAAATGCGATATATAGCCTAAACGTTTTCGTTTATGACTAGTTTACTGTGTTATGACTGAGAACAGGGGGGAAGTCGCGCAAGAGAAATGTCGACCAAAACAAACGCAAGTAAGCCCAAAGACAGCGCTGAAGTTATAAAAAACATCCACAAGCAGGCGCTTGAGTATATATTCAAGGCACTGAAGATCGACGAGGACGACACAGGTGAGAAGAAGGAGGCTGTGCAGTGGTACAAGAAAGGGATTTCTGAGCTTGAAAGGGGTATTGCAATAGAGCTCACTGGGCAAGCTGGAGAGCAGTATGACCGAGCAGAGAGACTTCAGGATAAAATGGTCACCAAACTCACCATGGCAAAAGACAAGCTTACCCTTTTAGAGACGACACTAGCCTCTAAAAGGAGAAATGACCCCCAAGGGACATCACATCATGCTCCTTCACAGCCAAAGTCAGTTCCTAAAAGTCAACCCGCAGGTGTTTCCACCACCATCAGACCCTCCACTTCTGTAAGACCTCCATTAGGAATAACTGATGCAAAGAAAACCGCTCGGGTGGGAAAAACTCAGAATGGAAGACCGGCAGCTGTGAAACAGCCCCCGAAGAGGGATATGAAAAAGAATGTGGACAGTAAACTGGCCAGCTTAATTATGAATGAAATTGTATACAGTGGAGCGACTGTGTCATTTGATGACATCGCAGGGCAGGATCTGGCAAAGCAAGCACTTCAAGAAATTGTCATCCTTCCTGCCTTAAGACCTGATCTCTTTACTGGTCTGAGAGCTCCTGCACGTGGCTTGCTTTTATTTGGCCCACCAGGAAATGGGAAGACCATGCTCGCCAAAGCAGTTGCTGCAGAGTCTAATGCAACATTCTTCAACATCAGTGCTGCTAGTTTGACCTCCAAATATGTGGGAGAAGGCGAGAAGCTCGTACGAGCACTCTTTGCAGTTGCGAGAGAGTTACAGCCCTCAGTAATCTTCATCGATGAAGTGGACGGCTTGCTCTGTGAAAGGAGGGAGGGGGAGCACGACGCCTCTCGCCGTTTAAAAACTGAGTTCCTCATTGAGTTTGACGGGTTGCAGTCAGGAAGGGATGACAGGGTACTTGTAATGGGAGCAACTAACAGGCCCCAGGAGCTCGATGAAGCAATATTAAGGCACTTTGCAAAAAGAGTATATGTGACCTTTAGACAAGATTTACGCTGCTGAAAAATCTTTTGGGAACGCACGGGAGTCCACTGAGCCAAAACGAACTGTCCTGTCTTGCAAAAGTGACTGCAGGATATTCAGGGAGCGATTTGACAGCATTAGCCAAAGATGCTGCACTTGGCCCAATAAGAGAGTTGGGACCTGTTGTGTCCACACATACTATTACATTTGTTCTGTAGATGCATTTACCAGAAGCGCTAGAGGGCGCTAGTGAGTATGTTGTTCTGGTTGTGGTTTTGAAGAAGAAGAAAGAAAAATAAAGAAAGGAGTCATCTCCGGTAATCCTCTGTTCCTACCTGCATGTGTGTGTAATGCCTGCGAACTAACACCACACAACAAGTGGCGACGAGAGTAGTGGTGATTAAGTTATGGCTCTGCTCTCTTTGCAACCCCCGGCTGTGTTCCTGGATTGCCCGGGCGAACCGAAAATTCCATTTGCTGCGTGGAAAAAGTTGTTTGATAACTACTTGCTGGCGATCGGGGGTAATGACTTTGCTACAGAGAGGAAGAGGGCCCTGCTCATTCACTGCTTGGGAATGGAGGGACAACGAATCTACAGCGCCTTATCACTCGCTACGGATGATTACGAGGGATCCGTAAAGGCTTTGGAAACGTACTTTCATCCTAAAGTCAATGTTGTCGCCGAGAGATACCATTTCAGGCAACGAGCCCAAGCTGTCGGTGAGTCTACAGATCACTATGTTGCAGCACTGCGTGAGCTCGTGAAACAATGTAAGTTCGGGGCTATGGAGAATGAAATGTTGCGGGATCAACTTGTAGAGAAGACAAATAATGCTCGTATACGTGAAAGACTGCTAACGGAGGAGGATTTGACGCTCGATCGAGCTTTGGAAATTGCTAGGTGTACAGAGGCTGCAATAGCTGATGCAAAGGCCATTGCTGTTGGTGAAACGAAGCCTGTTGCCGCTGTTCAAGTACAAAAGAAGATGCGCAAGCCAAAATACAAAGCAGCTAAAAAGACGGATACAGCTCCGACGTGCTACCGTTGTGGTTCAGCTGATCACAAAACCAATGATAAATCCTGCCCCGCAAAAGACTGCAAATGTAATACGTGTGGGAAAATCGGACATTTTTCGAGAGTGTGTAAATCCTCTCATAAGCTTGTTAATGAAGTGACTGTTCCTGAAATGTGTGTTTTAACTGTTGACAATTGTGTCAGTGGTGATCCGGCTAAATTGATGTGCACTGTTGCTGTCACTGTACCAAATACTGCGCAGGCATGTACTGTTAAGCTACTAGTAGACACAGGGTCTGGTGTTTCCATACTGCCTGAACATGTTTACAGCACAAATTTTGGCTCAGTTAAGTAATCCAGCTGTTCAGCTTATTACATATTCAAAAGAGAAACTGGATGTATTAGGGTGTCTTAGAGCTGACATTACTTACAATGGCAAGTGTGCCTCCACTGATCTCTACATTGTGAGAACAGGAACACCCATACTGGGAATGGACTTGGTGACTGCCCTCCAGCTACACATAAAAGGGGGACAATTAGTTCTTGACAGTCCCAAGGTCTGTGCTACACTTCAGCAAACCTCTGCTCTGCCCACTCAATGTAAACAGGAATGTGAGTCTCCAGTTGCATTCGGATGTGCAAAGGATTTTGTACATAAAGTGAAGGTGCAACCTGAAGTGAAGCCAATACAGCAGAAACTTCGACGCTTACCCCTGTCAGTCCGTGATGCTGTTTCCGCAGAACTCAAGAATCTTGAGGAACATGGCATCATAGAGAAAATCGATGCATCTGAATGGGTCTCCCCGATTGTAGTCACTAGAAGGAAGACTGGTGGCATACGCATGTGCGTTAATTTGAGAGAACCTAACAAAGCGGTGGTCGCTGACAGTCATCCCTTGCCACTGATAGAGGACATACTGTCTGAGCTGCGTGGGGCTGTCATGTTCTCCACCCTGGATCTTAAATCCGCCTACCATCAGCTGAAACTACATGAAGAGAGTAGAGGGCTCACTGCTTTCATTACACATGAAGGACTGTACCAGTACTGCAGAGTTCCCTATGGGTTGAGTTCAGCACCTGCAGCCTTCCAAAAGATGATGACACAAATCCTACGCGGCCAGAAAGGGGTGCAATGCTACCTTGATGATGTCATCATATACGGAATGTCAGAAGCTGAACATGAGGCCAACTTGCGTGCTGTGTTACACAGAATCAACAATGCAGGACTGAAACTCAATGTTGACAAATGTCAACTCCGTCAAACTACTCTGAGCTTTTTGGGTCAAAAGATTGGTCCAGAAGGTCTGCTGCCAGATGACTCTCATGTCACTGCCATCCTGCATGCTCCGCCCCCTACTGATCCTGCAACCCTGCGCTCAATTCTTGGCTTGAGTGCATGGTACAGCAAGTTTGTGCCAAATTACGCGACTGTTGTTGAACCTATGAGAGCTCTTCTGCGTAAGGACTGTTCATTCCACTGGAACGAAGCAGCTCAAGCAGTGTTTGATCAAGTCAAGCGGTTAATCGTGCACAGCCCTGCCCTGGTGATGTTCGACCCCAGTAAGCCAACCATAGTCTCAACAGATGCCTCAGACTAGGGCTGCTCGATTATGGCAAAAATGATAATCACGATTATTTTCACTGAAATTGAGATCACGATTATTTGACGATATTTATTTAACCCTTTAAGACCTACTATAGAACCAAGTCCACCAGAGCTTATATTATTTTTTTTACATGCTGTAGTGCCATTTGTGGGAGCATTTCAAGTTGCTATACATCAATACAACTGTTATAGCCCATATTTTAATAATATGTATGCATTAAGTCCATAGTAATTACATAAATTGCAAAAAAGTGCAATAAACTACAAAAAAAATTGAAAATCGCTTTTGTTTTGTTTACATATATTTCTACTTGGAGAAATTTAAGAGGTTTATCCCTCAAAACTTTAAATACAATAAAGTTGCAAAAAATAGTTTACAACAACAGGAAATTTATTTTGAGTGTCTTCATAGTTTTATTTTGGAGATACAGCAATTTTTATATACTGCAGGAAAAACAAAAAACAATCCTATGATGCAAATTTGCAAAGAAAACAGCAGGTGCATCATTTCACTGTGGGAAGTGTTACGAACAGCTGATTGGATCGGCAAAGCGTGTTTCTGGAGTACTATGTTTTTGTTCCTGCAAGCGCTTTTTATGCAGTTTTTGCAAAGCTATATGTGGAAGGAAACCGTGACCGAGGACAAGCTGATGGCATCAGATGTAAGTACAACTCCTCCGGTTTCATATGCAAAACAAATTATTGCGCTAGCTTACATGGTTCCGGTTCTACAGGGATTTAAAAATAGTTACACAACACGGAGCGTGCTGCTCTGACCGGATTTAAAGGGTTAACAATGACTTTAAAAAATAATATAACATAGTGTGCAACACCACTGAAGTTTTTTTACCTCTCTTTTCAACCAACAGCAGTCACTCTCCTCTCCAAATAACTTCTGCTTAGCTTTCCGAGCTTCCCTCGGGTCCTCTTAATCAGCGGTCTCCAACCTTTTTTGCGCCACGGACCGGTTTATGCCCGACAATATTTTCACGGACCGGCCTTTAAGGTGTCGCGGATAAATGAGGGAGGGGCTAATAATCGGCTCAGTCATTTTTAATGATCGTTGAAAGCCCAGATCGTAATCGTGATTAAAATTCGATTAATTGAGCAGCCCTACCTCAGACTACGGTGTAGGTGCTGTTTTGACTCAACTTGACAGTAATGATGCAGAACATACTGTTGCATTTGCATCTCGCAGCTTGTCTGATGCAGAGAGGAAATACTCAATCGTTGAGAAGGAAGCTCTAGCTTGCGTCTTGGCTGCTGAAAAATGGCGCACATGGCTCTGGGGCAGAAAATTCCTCCTACGAACAGATCACCAAGCACTTACAACACTGCTGACTACTAAGGGCAATAACAGAGCTGGTCTACGCATAGCCAGATGGTCAGCTCGCCTGTTGGAGTTTGACTATGAAGTGGAATATAGAACTGGGTCATTGAACCATGTTGCTGATTGTCTTTCTAGGCTCCCACTTTCCGAGACAGACATGGCATGTGCAGAGGATGTGGAGTCAGTTGCAGCCATCCTCACTGATCTGAGTGCTGTGTCTGGGGATGATTTCCAGTCAGAGTGCAAAGCCTGTCCAGTGTTCACAAAGCTCCGTGTGCAGATACAGAAAGGCTGGCCTGCAAGGAAGACGTCACTGGAACCTGACTTACAGCCGTACTTCCCAATCTGCCATGAACTCGCGGTCTTGAACGAGTGCATTGTCAGAGGTACACATCGCTTGCTAGTGCCTGAGTCGTTGCAGAAAAAACTCACTGATATAGCTCATGAAACTCACCAAGGCATTGTACGTACCAAACAACGCCTGAGGGAATTGTACTGGTGGCCCAAAATGGATTGTCACATAGAGACACTGATAAAGAACTGTGCAACGTGCAGACAGAATGACAAGTCCACTGTCACCCATGATGCTCCACTCCAACCCATTCCTTTACCAGCTGCTGCTTGGGAAAAGGTGTCTGTGGACATCATAGGCCCTTTTGAAATAGCCCCTTCTGACTGTAGATTTGCCATCACATTGGTAGACTACTTTAGTAAGTGGCCTGAAGTAGCTTTTGCTCCCCGAGCTGATGCGGCTACTATCATTCAATTCCTTTCGGTAGTTTTCTCTCGTGAAGGGAATCCAAAGACACTGATAAGTGACAATGGCTCTCAATTTCTCTCTGCTGAGTTCGCTGACTTCCTGAAAAGCAGGGGAATCCAACACCTGAGATCCTCAGTGTATTACCCAAGAGCTAATGGGGAAGTTGAGAGATTCAATAGATGCGTTAAAGACTGCCTACAGACTGCCTCGATTCAAGGACAACCATGTGCGAAAGAGTTAAGAATAAGCAAATGAAGATATAGCCCAGATATAGCCCTGGTGATCGCAGAGGATCATCTTGAGAGACACTTAATAAATACATGTTTTAAGAGTAAATACCGGACAGAAGCTCCGAGGAATTGTGACATGTGTTGAGAATAAATACCGGACAAGAAGGTCCGAGGTGTTGATATGTGATTGAAGAGAAACTCAGGCCAAGCCGTGAGCTTGAGGTTTTGTAGTGAAGTGAGCTGATTATTAAAAGTGAGAAGTCTGATAATAAAATACTGTGAGCTATTACCTGTGCATTTTTGGGCCCGCCGTGGTCCGTGAAAAGCTGTGTTTTTGTTGTTATTCTTGTTGGCGTCTGAAAGACGAGCGGCAGTGTGCATATCCGCCTTGAACTGAACTGAGGTTGTGACGTAGGAAACTGTCTGAAATAATTTAAAGTGCCAGGCGCCTGCAGGCTGGCTGTGTGAGGCTTTTTAAAAGTCTCTTTTTCCTTTCTTTTCTCTCTGGCGAAAAAGCTCGTAGTTGGATCTCGGGATCGAGCTTACGGTCCGCCGCGAGGCGAGCTACCGTCTGTCCCAGCCCCTGCCTCTCGGCGCCCCCTCGATGCTCTTAGCTGAGTGTCCCGCGGGGTCCGAAGCGTTTACTTTGAAAAAATTAGAGTGTTCAAGCACTCGCCTGAATACCGCAGCTAGGAATAATGGAATAGGACTCCGGTTCTATTTTGTGGGTTTTCTCTCTGAACTGGGGCCATGATTAAGAGGGACGGCCGGGGGCATTCGTATTGTGCCGCTAGAGGTGAAATTCTTGGACCGGCGCAAGACGGACGAAAGCGAAAGCATTTGCCAAGAATGTTTTCATTAATCAAGAGCGAAAGTCGGAGGTTCGAAGACGATCAGATACCGTCGTAGTTCCGACCATAAACGATGCCAACTAGCGATCCGGCGGCGTTATTCCCATGACCCGCCGGGCAGCGTCCGGGAAACCAAAGTCTTTGGGTTCCGGGGGGAGTATGGTTGCAAAGCTGAAACTTAAAAGAATCTCTGAATCCCAACAGTGTGTAATGCCTGCGAACTAACACCACACAACAGGACCAGAACAAGTCCGTATTATAGCTGCTGCTGAGGTGTGCAACATTAAGATGAAAGACTTTGAGGATTAAGAATAAGCAAATGAAAATGAAAGAATACACTGATGCTCGCAGACACGCCAAACCATCCAACTTTCAGCCTGGTGACAAGGTACGGGTTAGGAAGCCGTGGAAGGTAAAGAAAGGCGAGTTAAAGTTTTCCAAACCAAGGACTGTCATGACAAGGAAAGGACCAAACACTTATTTGCTGGATGATGGACGGACCTGGAACGCCTCACACTTATCGGCTCTGTCAGAGCTGAACGCAGGTACTGATTCTGACACAACAATGGACTGTCATAAACCAGGAACTGATCTAGCATCTAACTCTGAGTCTGATAGTAGGCTTAGGCCCACCAGGATGAGGAACCCACCTTGCTGGACCCAAGACTTTGTCATGGGAAAGTGAATGTTACTGAGTAATGTGAAATATGTTAAACGTGTATTAGGTGACATACATCAGAATGATGAAGTCAGGTTCACATAAGAAATCCTTGTTCAAAGGGGGAGATGTTGTGTCCACACATACTATTGCATTTGTTCTGTAGATGCATTTACCAGAAGCGCTAGAGGGCGCTAGTGAGTATGTTGTTCTGGTTGTGAAGAAGAAAAAAGAAAAATAAAGAAAGGAGTCATCTCCGGTAATCCTCTGTTCCTACCTGCATGTGTGTTGTTGGGATTCAGAGATTCTTTTATTGCTACCATATAATTTGCCTTATGAAGAATGTATTAATAACATGTTTCACAGTATCATTTATCAGTAATATTTCCTACAGGGTTTATATTGCATTGAATATGTCTGTCTTCACATTGACCTTTCTATTTTTATAGGTTGAGTTCATTTTATACAGAATGCATAAATGTGCTTGGTTAGAGTTGATGTTCCATTCTAGAAGGTTTTAAGCTTCACTGGTGAGAGTGTCCAGATGATACATGCTGAGGGGAGATGAGAACATAGCAGGTTAATTGCATGCACGCTTACGATACACATATTAATCTAGTAGCAGGTCTGAGCAAAGGCCTAAGCGTCTTCTGCTTCAGTTTGAGACTGGCTGCAAAGTACTCTACTTAGTGATTAATGACGAGGGTCCATTATTAGCTCTCAGAGATGCTAAGACCTGAAGTTATTACCTTAAAAGGCAAGTAATGTAGAAAGGAGAAGTTATATGTCGGTGTAAGGTTATATGTACGTGATGTACCCTTGTCTGCATGGGTTGAACTTTTGCCCATCTGTCACCATGTATTTTTGAACTGTATTGACGTAGGTGTGATATTTTATCCTATAAAACCAGAACCCAATGTATTCTTGTCAGAGCAACACATTCCGTATGCTGATGGTTGGTTGTTCTCCTGTGATAATAAAACTCATCGTTTGATTGCACTTTTCCGGAGGCTCCGTAGTTTGTTGTCTGGTCTAAAGTTGATCGATCTCGCAGCATTTGGTGGAGGATGCGGGCAACTGAAGATCAGTAGAACGAGGTTCAGGTGTTTGATGTCGGCGGATGTTGAGGCCGGATTTAGTGGTCAGACGGGCAGACGTCTCGGGTGATTTCTTGACTACTGTGGGCCCACAGAATAAAAAGGTAAGGCACAAACCTC